>NW_010972831.1:3850974-3873120 GCF_000737465.1 Haliaeetus leucocephalus | reverse complement strand
CAGCAGCCGCTCCCAGCGCCCCGCCGCCGCTGCCCGCCGCTGCCGGCCGCCGAGCCTCTCCTCTTCCTGGCCACCCTGTCCCTCGGCCTGCAGGGTCCCCTGGCCACCCAGTACCTCTGGGACAGGCTGGGGGCCGAGCGGGGTTACAGCGGTCCCAACGGCAGCAGCCCCGCCGGCTGCGGGAACGGCAGCGCCCACGACGATCCCCTGCGGCAGGTGGGAGAAGGGGGGGCCGGGGTTTGGGGGGGTGCTGATGACTCCCGGGGTGGTGGTGGGTGCTGCTGGTCCCGGGGCCTACAGGTGCCTGTTTTTGCTTTGCAGGAGGTGGAAGCGCTGGTCTCCCACTGGAACCTCTGTATCAACCTGGGAGGTTTCTTCGTCGGTCTCTTCTCCGTGACTCTCTTCGGACCATGGAGCGACAGCGTAGGCCGCCGGCCGGCGCTCATCCTGCCGGCAGTGGGTATGGCCGTGCAAGCGGCCATCTATCTTCTCGTCATGTACCGGCAGCTGCACGTTGCCTACTTTCTCCTTGGACGCGTTTTGAGCGGCCTCATGGGAGACTACAACCTGATTCTGGCCAGCTGCTTCGCCTACGTGGCCGACACCAGCGACAGACGGGCGCGCACGTTTCGCGTCGCCATCCTCGAGGCGTGCCTCGGCATCGCGGGCATGCTGGCCAGCGTCGGCGGCGGCCAGTGGCGCAAGGCTCAGGGGTACATCAACCCCTTTTGGCTCGTGCTTGCTACTAGTCTTGCTGCCGCTCTCTACGCTGCTTTCTGTCTTCAGGAATCGGTGAAGCAGCAGAAACCAGCCAAGCTGTTCACGCTCAGCCATTACAAGGCCGTCTACAGGCTGTACGTGGCCCCAGAACGCTTGAGCTCCAGGAGGAAGCTTGCCCTTTACTCCCTGGCTTTCTTTCTTCTTGTCACTGTACATTTTGGATCCAGGGACCTCTTTGTTTTGTATGAGCTTGGGTCCCCTCTCTGCTGGTCTGCTGACCTCATTGGGTACGGCTCAGCCGCCAGTTACCTGGCTTACCTGAGCAGCCTGGGAGGGCTGCGGCTGCTGCAGCTCTGCCTTCAAGACACCTGGGTGGCAGAGATAGGATTGATCTCCAACATTTCTGGACTGGTTGTGATTTCGCTTGCTACTACAACACCACTGATGTTTACAGGTGATGCTGAATTCTTAAATCCCCCTATCTCAGGCTCTTAGCTTAAGAGATGCCAGAAGACGTAGGAGGGCAGTGTGCTTCTGGGAGTTCAAGCACGTGGAGGAAGTTCTGCCTCCGTTTCAGCCCCATGTACCAAGAAAACTGTGGCTTGCTAACAGCAAAGGTGGCCAAACACTAAAGTTGAAAGTGCAACTGTATAGTTCTGAGAATATTAGGTTTCCCAGAAGCTGTATTACACTGCAGACACAGACTAAAGTGCATTATGAGATGCAGGAGGGTGAATTGGGTGTAAATATAGCAGGGAGAAACTGCTTTGAGCTACAGATTTCTGGGATTGACTTTGGAGACTTTATTTTTCAGCTGAGCTTCCCTAATATGCTGTATCTTGCTCACAGGTTATGGGATTCTGTTCCTTTCCATGGCAGCCACTCCAGTCATCAGAGCCAAGCTCTCCAAGCTGGTCAGTGAGATGGAACAGGGTAAGGAGTTGGCCAGTACCTAGCTTAAGCTAGGTTCTGAAACACTGTCTTCTTGGAACATTGAAACCAAACTGCTTTGGGAGGTTGGGACTTCCCTGGCTCGTTTGGACTCCTGTGCCCATGCACTCATCCTCAGGCCCAGGGTAACATTTTATTTTTTCAGAATAATTGTCAGTCATCCATTTAGACTTGCTATATCTTCAAGATGAGGACAAGAGAAGAAAAGCAGGATGAAAAGTATTACATTCAAGCTCAGGAATAGTTCATTCATCCATCTGTTTGTTTCCAAAACTTTGACAAGGAGTAAGAGTTAAAATGGATTATATAACGAGCAGAAAATAGTGATTTCCCTGACGGTGACTTTTTTTCTGTAGATCAGTAACAGTAGGAAGAAACCCAGTGTTGTTAGAGGGTTGTATCATTGACCATGGTGAAAGATCATGTATTACCCATAGGAGGAGCATATTTGCCTTTCTGCCAGTAATTTGTTTGGAGAGCTTGCACTTGCTGTTAAACACTGCATAGGAATGCCTCTGTGGGCAGACAGAGGGGAGGAGGGAATCGAGGTGGGAAAGGTCGAAAGGTGACTGCACAATTCGTGTTTCTTGTATTAGAATGAAGGTGGCACACACTTGATAACAGATTTATGATGCTAAATCTATAAAGCGAAGTCTTCTACTGTACTTAATGTTTAACAAGCGATAAGATGTGCTTGGCAGTAAACAGATCTATATAGCCCTGTCTAAAGCATTTACAATCCAGTTGATATGTAATATCCCTAGCCAGCTCCGGTGATACAAATTCTGGGGGTCAATGAGGTGGTTCTGGCTACAGAGAAGCTGAGTTTCACAGGTTTGGCCTGCGAAGCCAGGAGAGTGTGCCTGATCTCTGCTCGCAGCTTTTGCTTACCACACTTGATAACCAGCCACCAGTTTTCTGATGGGAAGTGCAAACCCTTAGAAAGATTCACAGAATCCCACTGAAGGTGATGTGTTAAAGACGTTTGCAGGTAGGGCTGTCTCACCATTAACCTCTTATATGTATTTTCCAGGTGCTCTCTTTGCTTCTGTTGCCTGTGTGGAAGGGCTGTGTTCACTTGTGGCTACAGGAGTGTTCAACTCTCTCTACCCTGCCAGCTTGCACTTCATGAGGGGATTCCCATTTCTCTTCGGGGCTATAATTCTTCTTATTCCAGCAGCTATTATTGGGTAATTTACTTCAAATTTCTAAACTTTGCCATAGGATGTGTGAAGTGTAATATGAAAAATACTATTTACTCTGCTTAGGATAGAAGCTTACACTTTTTAAGGCGTATTTTCAATTATGCTTATGAGAGGGTGTTTAGTGCCCAGTAAGCAGAGGCGCAGGTCCATTTCTTCTGGCATCTGAATCCTAGCGATAAACCTGTAGCCCAAGTAATGTAGCTGCTGACATTCAAAGTGCTTCAAAGTCTCACTCCACCCTCAGAGTGGAATCCAAAATCTGGAGTTGAAGATCCTCCTTTATGCAAGAGACGGAGCTCTTTTAGCAGTCTCTCTTCCTGTTTCTCTAGTAGTTAAAGCAGAAGTTGTGTCATGATAGAAAACAAATCCCCTGGTAAGTCTTGGGAGAGAGAATGTGTTGGGGTTTGCAGAAGTGCAACAGCTCTTGGCAGGGTCATTTTGTTCTGTTCCTTTGAAACTTTAAAAGTCACTTCATTCAGTGACATCCTAGTGTGCCTTCATAGGCTCTAACTGTTCTTTCTTTCTTAGGTGGATGGAAATCTGGGACTCAAACCGGGACTACAGTCACTTCTCAGATGCTTCCCTGTCCCCTACAGATGACTGAGCAGCAACTTAGCAACAAGGAATTGGCCAGCTCAGCAGTGTCCATCTGAAGACTGCTCTTTATTCTTGCCTTGAAGGACAGATCAGTGTGGGAAGGACACCCTGCTTGTCCTTACTAATTTTTAAATGCCAAATGGTTGGAAATCGTGGCTCTGACTACCAGCAGTAACTTGATTTGCAGTTGCGAATGCCTCCTCACCGTTGTGTTGGCTCATCTGTCAGAGAAAACCCAAGGGACCGAAAAGCCAATCAAGAGTGAAAGCTGTTGTTGGCCATTTGCAAGGCCGCTAGTGGTTTGGGGTTTGGTGGGGAGGGAAGGTTCTACAGCATGCTTTGAGTGATGAGAGAGGACTGAATTCTGGTTTAATTAGCAAACATGTTCCCCTCTGAGTACTACAGCGTGCAGCAAATGAGCTGTTGGCTGTGGGTGAGGCCCAGGCCAAAGCCTGCAGAGCGAGACTGAAGCAGAGGTACCCAACACCGTGCTACTGAGGAGAAAGATCTGCGCTCCGAATCAGTGTGTTGTCAATAAAAGTCATACAAATGTCACGTGCCAGACTAGGCTCCTGCAGAAATCCTTATGATGAGCTGTAGTTTACCACAGGAGTGCTGTTGCTGTCCTTACTGACTAAACTAGCTTTAGCTTTGCAAGTTAGACGTGTCCGAGGGAGAGAATCTAATGCATGAAGTGCTTGTAGTGAGGAGTGCCGGTGGGACGTCCTGCCTGTCTGTCTGCAGCTCAGCCCAGGATTTCAAAGGTACTTTTGAGAAGTAATAGCTCGTGTGGGAATACGTAGGTGCCTTAATTGACAGTTGCCCAAACTGATGAAGTTAACGCTAAAATTGGGCCTCCCTAACTGAAGACCCTTACATTATAAATTTGAGGCCCCAACTGTGATATGTGTGCCCTAGTGTCATGTGAAATTACTGCTGTGCTTATGGCAGAGCCAGAAGCAGTCCTTCCTCATCAATACACAGCGCTGTTGGGATGAGCTGGTGTGGGGACAGGACTAGTGTCTTTGGAGGTAAAATTATGCCCCAAAATTTTGTGTCGGTGATCTCACTTCTGCTGCCCTTTTCAGGATATGTTGGTGCCAGCAAGCAAACCCCGTGTTCATGATACTCATAATTGTTCTTTTCAGAGCATTAACTGTATTGCCTCAATCCTATTTTCTTCAAACTGCCATAAACCAGCAGTTCTGTGTACATTGCATTGCACAGACTGTTCAGATGCATGCAATAATGTCCTTAACACTGAAATTGCTTAGCAAACACGTTACTTTCAGAACGTATAAAACCACTGTTCCCTTTTATGGACCATAAAAAGATAGCTTTTCTTGTACAGCTGTCATTTGTCCTTATCTCGTTCTGTGCTTCTCTCCGTTATTTTCATGTTTCTTCCTTTATTGAAGACTCTGCAGTAAAGAAGCAGCAGCAGGAGGTTATCTGCCCTGTGGAGAATGAGCATGTGAGAGTCCTGAGTCAGGAAGAAATGCAGGTTTGGGACTTGCAAGCAGCCAAAGCTTGCTTTTCCTGAACACCGGAGTAAAGCTTGTGGGAGTGCCTAGTCTGTAACCTGTCCTTCAGTACGCAGTAAATGTGAAATGCTTATATACAGCTTTGTTCCCTGTTCATTAGGAGTTTGTGATAAAAGCAGGAGAACTGGGGAGTAGAGAAGCAGGAGGTGGAGAAGTAGGGAGGCTTTAAGAACTTGGTGTTATGCCACTTGATCCGTGTAGTTACGCCGGTGGACATAGGCAGGAGTTACATGTCTGATTGAGGAACTAAGCCCAGAATTAGCCTCCCTGAGGAACAGGGCATGCCGTGAGTGTTGCATTAGATGTTTGTAGCTGAACTGATTGCGAAGTAAGTCTTCTCTACCAACAGACTCCATGGACGCCAATGCTAGCGACTGCTCAATGTCGTGCAGTGAAGTGAAACTTGTGTACTGGCTCTGCCTTCCTGTTTGTGTCAGTGTGCTTGCAAAGGAGAAATTCAATAGGAACTATTATGCTCTATTAAAAAAATTAAAATAACGTTTTTCTAGGCTGTCCTCCAAGAACTACAACCATGAAGTAAATACATGATCCATGCATTGTGAGTGTGGATGGCAGGTAGAGAGTCCCTGGGGGTGCAGTGAGCTACATCAGTCCATGCAAAGATGAGCATGAAGCGTGGGTCCCCACAGAGAATGGTGCCTGGAGAATGTCAGTTCTGCTGCCCCGTCAGAGGATGAGAAAGCATGACAGCAAGAGAGAGCAAGTGTGAGAAGGCTGCAGGGAGAGAAGTATGTGACACAAACAGAAAAGAGGTGGGGATTTAGAGTATAAACCGGATTTATTAATAACATCTGATAGAACAACTTTCAACACTTTCTGACATGACATAGCAAAGGAATAAGGAAGGGTGAGAACAGAAGGATTCATTTCCTTGAGACGGCTCCAACTGGAAGGGCTGGATATGGGGTGTTTTGTCAAGAGCAGGGCAAGTTCATTAAGGTTAAGATGACTGAATGACGGGGAAACAGGAGGAGTCACAGTCTGGGCAGCTGGAGCATGAGGTGGGATCTCATTGCAGGTGAGACACCTCAGCTGTAGAGAACAAGTAAATCTCTGCATTGAATGGTGGGTGAGGAGGTTAATTGCTAGAGAGCTCCTGGGAAACAAGATACAATAATCTTGCTGTGTGTTATTGTAGGGAGCAAAATCCTCAGGGCTGTTTGTGTGGGACTCCTTCAGTGGCCATGGAGGCCTTGACATTCAAGCAGTTACTCAAGACTTTTCCCTGAAGCAGCTCACAAGTGGCTTTTATCCTTTGGCAGATTCACCTTTGGGCTTACCTGCTGGCTTCCTTGTATTTAATCTGGAGATTAGATAGATTCTATTTATGAAGACTGCTGGGCAGATATAGCTATTAACCTTTCACTGGAGAGCAAAGATGTCATTAACTGTGAGCTGATAAGAACTATCCATAAAGCTGTGATTAAGCACCTGAATTTAACATATTTTTTTTTCCCCCTCAAATGTTCATGGATCTAAGCCGAAAGGAAATGTGTTTGTGTTCCTGCCGGTTAAGGCAGGCAGCAAGGCTTTGGGGAGAGCCAGGAGAAGGACAAGGTAGCTGAGACTCCTCATTACCTCCTGAAAGAGTTGAGTTATCTTGAGCAGGAACAGACAGAAGAGCTTGCTTCTTCTGCAGGGTGGTGCATCAGCCTGGTCTCCAGAGCATCAGAACAACCTGGTCTTCCCTGGGTACGGCTTGCTCTTCCTCCTGTGTGTGCTCTGAACAAGGAGGTCTTTTTGCATTATTCACTTTGCTCTGCATCAGAAAAGACAAACTCAGGTAGGAGCTGCAATTTCTGGTCCTAATTGCAAAATGGCATGTTGTTGAAAGCCTGCTCACCCTCCAAGCAGGTATGAGAAGCAGGACAAGGCCGGGAGGGCAGAATTCAAGGGATGTGTGTCAGGGTGCCTGTGGTTCCTCACCTGCAGTGTTAGCAGCAGGTGCTGCCAGTCCTGCTCCCAGCCGCTGCTCACACCTCGCAGCTTCCACCTGCCCTTTGCATCAACTTTGCTCTTTCCTGATATTTCAAGGTAAGTAGCTGCAAAAAGACCCGGTGGGTGTTGAGAAGAGGTCGGTAGAAAGAAACAAATGCTACTTGGTATTGCATCCAGCAGAGAGTAGGGATAACCCTGAGGTGCTTAGCCAGGGCTGTCAGGGGTGAGTGGTAGTCAGCAAAGAGATAATGCCAGCTCCTGTTTGAAGGAACAGACCATGGGAGATCTGTGGAGCACCAACAACAGGATAAAATGCAGCCAGCGTATAATAACTCCACAAGTACAGTACAGCAATTGGCATCTTCTGTATCTGCATGGATATATGTTTTCCAGAGTCACAGTCCAGCATCCTGCGCCCTATAGGTATAGCCCTGATAAAGTGGTAAAGCTAAGACATCAGATGGAGGGAAGGGGGTTGTTTTAAAAGCACTTTTTGCAAAGACCCTGCGGAAACTTCACATGATCTAAAATCAAACTTCCATCACCAGATTTAAGAGCACAGAGTGGTTTTGCAGCATTAGGAGGTGAAAGGCCCTCAAAGGAGGAAGTGAGCTCATGTGATAAAGGGACATTACTGGGAAAGAGAAAGCTTCTGCTGAGCAGTTTAGAAGGCCTCTGTGTGTTATCTTTCCCAAACATGAGGATTTTGTTAGGGCTTAGCTTTTATTTGCCCTTTCCTGCTCTCAGCTTCTGACCGTAACGATATTCCCGCAGCACACAGCAGAGGCCGTACGATGCTTATGGACCTTTCCCTCTCAACTGGTCTTCCCTCTCGTGTGTCCTCTTGCGATGTACCCCTCACCGATTCCCCAGTTTTCGGTCCTCAGAAGATCCCTCCTCTTCAGACGTGTTTCTGGGGGAAGCTGCAGCCATTTGCGGGGCTCTGGACAGTGTCGGTCTTCCTCGGACCCCCTGCATTGCAGGAGTTGTAGCCTGCATGTCCTGCCACCCCAAGGGAGGATGTGGAAGACAACCGGTCCATCCCAGAGTCCACCCTGGCTTTGCTTACCAGGCACCGTCTAAGTGAGTCCTGGCATTTTAGCTCCAGAGGTTTGCATTTGGAGGGTGAAGGGGGGGGCTAACGAGACACAGGCCTTGTCTCAAGCCAGGGTACTAAGGTGGGGAAAAATCTAGAAGGAGAAATTTGGCCCCACACAAAAAGGGGTCACCTGGGAAGTCTCTGGAGGGGATGAGGCAGCCAGCTTGAGTTCTAGGTCTGCCCCAGGGAGGGCAAGCAGTCCAGGCCGTTCTCCGACCCAGCTGAGGAGTCCCGGGAGGAACGGCCCTGGAGAAAGCGGATGATTTTGTCGATTGTCGCCTCCTGGTACTCGTGGGACCACCTGTGTTCGAGGGGAAAATTTGATTTAATTTTTCTGTTGTGCGAGATGCCACGAGATAGCTCAGTTCATTTGAGCCAGGAGCCAGAGACGCCCTTCCTCCACCCCAGCTCTCTGGGAGCACCCCTTTTCCCTGCGGAAAATGGAGGAATGCTGGATGCTGAGGGAAAGCCCCTTCCCCTGTGCCCTGCCAGGCTGGAGGGCTACGAGCAGGCTGGGATGCCAGCCCGGGGCACTGCTGCACGAAGGGGGAGCAGGAGGGCGAGAGGAGCCCAGGTGAGCTGCGAAACCTGCGAAACCTGCCAGCATCGCTCCTGCCGGGAGGGTTGGGGCAGGAGGATGGGCGTCCTCCCATCGGGAGCTCTGTTACCCAGTGGAGCCCCAAGCACAAAACCAGCAGGAGGGTTATGGTGGGGACCTTTGCTCCCTTCGTGCTCTGGAGTACCTGAAGTGACTCAGCCCCCCTTTGGCCTGTTCTGCCTCCCTCATCTGTTTCTCCCAATTTCCTTGTGCTCTTTGCTACTGCTTATGCAAGCCGTTCTCTCCAGGTGTCAAGGAACCCCTTGACAGAGGTTCCTTTTACTTACTTGATACCATTAAATTTCAGGACAGCCCTCATGTCCTTGGGAAGTGTTTCGGGGTCCGGCCACTCAAAATGGTCTGTAACAGGTACAATGTTTTTTCCAGAGTTCAGGGCTGTCACAATCTCCTGCAAGAACATGCAGGTGCTCAGGCTTTGACCCGTGTCAGCTCGTCGCCAGCCCCTTCCTGCTCCAACATCCACCAAGATCCCACCCGGTGGCATCTCCTACCTTGTGCACCCAGTCCTTGCACTCAGGGTCTCCCATGCATTTATCCAGTGCGTTTGGCGAGAGGACCAGCACAAAATTGCGGGCACTCATGACGCTCTGGACCAGCTTGTCCTCAAACTTCCCTGCCTCCAGCTTCTCCACGTCGATGAAGACGCTGAAGCCGTGCAGCTGCAGGTGGACCTTCAGCAGGCTGGTGGCAAGAGGGGACAGCACCATGAAGAGAGCTACTACCAGTGCCCGGCTTTCACGTGCTCTCCCACCATGTCGGCCAAGACATGGTGAGACGGAGGAGCAGCAAACAAGCTCCTGCAGAGAACAGCACGGTCCTTGAGATGCCAGCTGTCAGCCCAGCCTGCTTGCAGGTGTCTGGGCCCACGCGGAAAACACAGGGAGCTGGATATTAACTCCCTGCTGTGATCCCCTACAGCCCTACGAGTACAGCATGAGAAAAGGGTAAGTCAGTGTCAAAGAGGGACAGGATGGCAGTGACAGGACTGGAATTAGCCTGTCCACCGCACAGCTTATGGCACGTGCTGTCCCCATTTGCACTGCAGCTTTTGGCAGCCTCTCCCTCCTTCCAGCTGCAGGCTGCAGCTCTTCTGGCTCCACGCTCTTCCCACAACCGATCACCAGCCTTCCCTCTGGGCTTCAGCCCAGCACCATAACATTGCCTGCAGGACTCACCTGGCCAGCTGCGACCCAGTGCTCCTCCGGTAGCTGATAAATACATCGGTCCCATCGGACGCCGTTTGCAGCGTTATAGGGGAGTGAAGCATTTCTAGGCAGAGCAAACAGCAACCAAAAGTTAAAAATACCCAACGGCTTGTCTCAAGCCCTCAATATTCGCCCCCACCCGCCTGATCCAGCACAGAGAGCAGCAGCGGGACCCGCACCCCGTGCAGCAGTGAGGATGCGGACGCGGTGGAAACCCATGTTGATGTGGCAGTCCTCCTGCAGCTGCTGCTCCGTCACCCGGTGCAAGAAGTTGCGGTTGATGCCGCATGTCAGCAGATTGTACGTGTACTGACGAAACTTGGGGTCGATGCTGCCCAGCCAGTCGGCCAGGTTGCTGCGGTCACAGGTGGAATAATTTGCGAAAGTCTTCAGCTCTATCAACTCCCGGAAAAACCTGGCAGAGAAACAAATGAAAGCATGGAGCAGGGAGGGGAGGCTGCTGGACAAGGCAGGACCTAGAGACGTTTGGTACCACATCTTTTATCTGCACAGGAGAGAGTGCAGCTACATGCTGCGGTGAAGAATGAGCTAAAGGAATAGAAAAAGAGAACAGCTGTGTGACTGCGGGAATGTTGGTCCTCAGAACATGGAGGTATGAGGAGCTCAGCTGAGGGAGGAGAAGCTCGAGTAAGTTCCCATCTTTGTGGGTAACTTGCAGGATATCACCTCCCCTGTGCCATAGGTGGTCTCTCCCCATCCCATACCTCTCCCGTGCATTGGCCCCACTGCAGGAATCCCTCTGGGACTGCATACTGCACTGGAAAAGCCCTGGCATTTTGAGGATCTCTGTTCCAGCCTACACCAGCGCCAGGTCTTGCATTCTGAGGATCTCTGTTCCTGTCTTTGCAAGAAGGGAAAGGCCCAGAACTTTCCCCTGGCTCTGCCACCATAGTGATGACCATGAGAGAGGCCAGCATGCACTGGTGGTGGTCCTACCTCTTCCGAGTGATGCTGGAGTCCATCCCCAAATCCTCCTGCAACTCCTCCTCCGTCAGCCTCAGGAGAATGTCCCCATCCACCTGGTGGTCCTGCCAAGAGAAATCCAGGCTGGAAAGGTCCCAGGAAAAGCTGTCGGGTGAGATGCCTACACCTCTGCTGCAGGATGGGGCAAAAGGGCCCATCCAGGAGTCCCTCCCCCAGCACGCAGCCCTACCAGGAAGCTCTGGCAGTATTTGTTGAATCCGATCTGCTGCAGCCACGTCTGCACCTCACAGGGCTTCCAGTTGGGAACTGTGGGCAAGATGCGCCGAGGAACCTCCTCCCCTATCACGCGCAGCACCTTTTTGGCCAGGGAGGAGGTGGTGCTGCTGGTGGAGTAGCACACTACCCTCTTCAGGCTCTGGGTAGCCCCAATCTCACTGAAAATCTGGGGACACAAAGGGAGGAGACATCACTTTGCTTTCCCTCCTCCTCCCCGCAACCTGTGCCGGGCAAGCCGAGGACCAGGGTACTTGGTGAGCTCATAGGGGAACAAAAGACATCAAGGTGCAGTTGTGGCAACCCTTCCCTGTTGCATCTCCTTCCTTCAGGCCAACCTACCCTTTACCTTTGTTTTCTTCTGCCTGGTTTTGATGGCAGCCTCCGTGCAGAGGTAGAAGGCAGCGATGCACTGTGCTTCCAGCCGCGAGCTGTCCAACAAGGGTACCAGCCGCTGCAGGTCGTCCGCTGTCCTTCCCTGGCTGTTGTCACTGCTGCCTAACATCTCACAGGCGAACTGCTCCGGATCCAGCGAGGCGATGAACGGCTCCACCAGCGCCAGCGTCCCCGAGCGCTCCACCTCCTTCTCGATTTCTTTGTTGGTGGCCAGCACTGTGATGGCCAGGCACGCATGCAAGCGGATTAGGTCATCGTCCCTTGAGAATACCAGTGGGAAAAGCCATTCTGCCGTCCTCTTCTCGATCATCAGGCGCTGGTTGGCCTGCCCTCCGTACATGGCACAGTTGGCCAGGGCCATGGCGCAGTGCCGCAGCACGATGGGGTCCGTCCAGCGGCACCAGTAGAGGATAGCATCCAGGCCTCCATCAGAGATGAGCTGGAAACAGGTCTCCTCAGTGTGTTTGAACATGTGCTCCAGGATACCAGAGACGCTCTGCGCCAGCTGAGGAACATCTCGCTCCTTGGCTAAGTTCAGAATCACTCCCAGACCGATCCGAGCGATCCGATCCCTGCAGGAAGGAGAGGCACAGCAGGTGAGGAGCAGACGGCCATGCAGGGAGTGAGAACAGGGACTGGTGTGTGAACTCCCCCGTGCTTTGGTGGTGTTTGCCCCATGACAGCCAGATGTTTCCCTGTGGGACATGGCAGCCAGATATGCTGCCAGGCTGCAATGCATCGAGATGCGACAGGCTGGTGTTGGAAGAACCTGTCTGGGTCTGATGGAAGAGCTTGTGATGGCACAGGACATGGGGTGCATAGCCCAGGACCACCATGCCAGAGACTCTTGTGCTCCAAGTAAGACATATGTAGCAATTAACAGTGCAGGGTAGGCTAATGCCAGGCTAGAAATAGATCTGCTTAGTCAGCTTTGTGGGGCGTGTGCGAGCTGCTTCGTGTTCGGGGGTGAAAACTTGTTTGTCCCTAACTGGTGCTGTCCTCTGGCTGCTCTCCAGATTGGTGCCAAGCCCTGGACAGGGGTTTCACATCTGGTTGAGCAACCACGCAGAACTGGCCACGGGGGCGTGCGAGAGACAGGGATCTGCCTGTCCTGGGATGGCAGCGTGGAGGCAGCTTGGAGGAAAGCCGTTTATTTCCTCAATCCTGCGCTCTCCTAGAAGAGGACAGCAAGTCTGGGGGCGGGTGGCCGAAGGCCACCAGCTGCTGCTCGGCCATGGCTGGCCTTGGGAGCCCTGTGCTACGAGGATGGTCTTAAAATGGCACCTGAATGGGGCTGTGCCCTAAAAGCATAGAGTGAGGAAAGGGGAAATGATGGGCCTTTGGCTGACATCCCATGAGCTTGCCTGGGGCGAGGGGGCAGCTCCATCCCTGGCCTTAGAAATGACCCGTTTGGTGCTGGGATGGAGCCTCTCGGTTCACAAGGCACAAGCGCGGGTGCAGATGCCCCATGTCCTGCTGCTCATGAGGGCAGCAGTGTGTTTGACCCCCAGTGATGGCGGGGGTGAAGACACGCCAGCCTCTCTGCGCTGGCAGGCGGGAAGAGCATTTCTGGGAAGTCTGATGGCCCACATGGCTTGTGTTGACCTTGGGGTGGGTTTGGCAGCAAATGCTGTGGAGAGCTCTGGAAAAAATACCCTCAGCCTGGGACTGGCTCCAAGCCCAGACTCGGCCACGGAGCTGGATGACACAGCCCTGCCAGGTCCCCGACTCCCTGCAGCCATGGGATGGAGCCAGGACTGGTCCAGCTCCCAGCTAAGCACCGCTGCTGCTGCACACGGATGCTGGGAGAGGTCTCTAAGCCAGAGGCCTGGACCCAGGGGGGACCCTACACCTCCCTGCCATCGCTCAGAGGTTGATGGTGGGTCAGGCTGCAGAGAGCGAGGGGCTGGGGGCCCACGGCTGCTCCAAGACCCTGACCCATGAACTGTTCCTGGAGCAGAGATGGCAACTCCAGCAGCTGCTTTCTCTTGCCAGGAAGCTAAGTGCTGAATTCAGACCGTGCCAGGGATGTTTCCTGGGATTAATTCCACTCTAATGGACTTTCCTGATTTAGCTGTTGCTTCTTTTTACCTGCCAGTGCATGCAGTGAGGTCCAGGCTTCAAGTCCACAACCTCACAGCAAAACACATCGCCCATGAAGCTGGAGCAAGACGGTAAACTTACTCCACAAGCACCCCAAGCCCTGGCTGGGGCCGGCTGGGCTTGGGCGAACCAAGGGAGAGCGGAGCTGGCAGAGCCTTGTGTTTGCCTGTGGGGTCTCAGGAGAGAAAGGCCTGATCCTGACCCAGCTTGTGGCAGGTATATGGCTCCTCTCTGGGACCAGCACACCGCAGGTGGTGCCATTGGCACATGCCAAACCAGACACGGGGCAGAGCGGAGAGTTTGACTGTCAGGGGACCTTGCGGGAGTGCGTTCCTGGTGTTTGAAGGGCGAGCTGCGTGCGGGTGCTGCATCAGCACTGCTGTGCGTTTAGATGTGTTGGGTGCCACGTGCGCACATGCACCCTCGTACACGCGCTGGTATATACCCACACATGCACACCCACGCTCCCACCCTGCCTGTGCCGATGCTTTGGCAGAGCCAGCCCAACGCCTTTCACCTGTCCTGGGGAGCAGCACACGCATCTCCAGCCCCTGAGCTAGGGGCCATGGGCTGGGGGGGGCTCTGAGGGCCGCTGACCAGCTGGCCCCCTCCTTATGGCCTCAATCCTGCCCTGGTCAGCAGCAGAAAGTCTCTGGGAACCGGCTTTGTCCTCCTCCTTCTGCGGTTATGTCTAAGGGGGAGCTGTGTCTCATCCTTGGGGTCTGATGCTCTGGGCCAGCCAAACCGACCCAGCTCAGCCACGAAAGGAGTCTTATCTGGGTGGCCCCAGGCTGCTGGTGGCTGATGAGGACACCCCGATCCTCACCAGCATCCCTGAGCTGGGGCTGGTCCTTCTCCTTCCAGCCGTGGAGGCTGATGCCATTGCCTGGGCGTGACCAGCAAGTCAGGGACCCCGCAGTGCAAGTGCTGGGTGTGGGGGGGACATGGCGTGGAGCTGAGGGGGTTCGGTGCACCGGGAGCACCCGGAGCATGGAAATTTGGGGGGTGTGGGTGGGATGGGTGGAGGAAATCCTTGCTGTGTTCGGGGAGGCAGGCGAGCCTGCGGAGGGGAGGGCTGTGCCTGGCTGGGGGGGGCTCTTTGCAGACTCACCTGTTTTCTGCCACCAGGATCTGCTCCAGGAGTTTTCCTGCCTGGCACTTGGTCTCCAGCTCCGCCGTGTACAGCAGGTTCAGCAGCAGGTCTAGGCCCCCCTCCAGGCGGATCACGTCGCACAGCACTTTGGCCACGTCCCTCCCCAGCGTGGGCATCCCCCAGGCTTCCTCCACCAGCTGGAAGACCTCGCCAATGGCCCTCCTCAGCTCCGCAGGGCTGGCTGCCTGCTTGGCGCAGGCGATGGCCCGGTGCAGGGCAGGCAGAATGCGGTCCAGGGCTGCCCGCACATCCGTATTCACCCCGGGGGAAACCTCCCGGTGCTCCCTGGAGCTGCCCCCGCCTGCCCAGCTGCCCGCCTGGCTCACGCACTCGGGCACCGCCAGCCTCTCCGCAGTCGACATGGCAAAGAACCGACACAGTTTATAGAGGGAGACGAGCAGGGTGAGCACCATCGGCATCTCCTAGCGCAGCATCCTCGGTCACCCGCTCGCTGGGAGCACCCAGCCAAGGCCACCACGCTCCTTGGCGAGACCCGAGGTGGCCAGAGGGGAGGTGCAGGAGAGGGGACGGAGCTGGCCCAGGGTCCAGCCGCAGGGCTGGGCTGCTGGCTCCCTCTCCCCTCCTTACCCTGCTGGGATGCAAAGCTGGAAGCTGTGGCAAAAGCCGCCTTCTCAGAGCCAGGCTCAGCATCTCAGGTCCTCAGGGGCTGATGTCACCCTGCGCAGGCGCCGCCTCTCCAAGGAGGGGCTCATGTCTGGGCAGCAGCATCCCCCTCCTCGCTGCAGATGCTCTGGCATCCCCCTGGACCCCTCCTGCCACAGCCCTCTGCCTGCCCAGCCTGAGCTGGGGCTCGTCCTGCTGTCCCCATGGCCCGTGTCCCCTCCCTGCCCGAGCTGCTGTGGAGTCTGTGGTCACCTCCACAGCAGGCAGGGACCCCCATGCTGCTTTTGCAGCAGGTCTCCCCAGGACCCTCTGTGATGGGTGGTGGCCATGGCCGTGGTCACGGGGAGGTTGTGGCCATCCTGGCACTGCATTTTGAACCCGTTTGGTATCAGTGCAGAGGGGTAAAGGGCTCCCTTTGTGTGAGAGAAATTCAGAGCAGCTCTTCTGGGTGGGCTCAGGATTTGCATGATAAAAGAAAGAGCAGAGGCAGCCTGGGCCCCTTTTATTTTCTTCTTTTCCAGGCCAGACGTGCTCAGGGCAGAAATGCTTTGGACGCTTCTTGTCTGTGTTGGGAGGAGCAGCTTAAATCCTTGGCTCCAAAACCAGGTTGTTGCCAGCTCAGACTGAGACTTAAATTCAAGTTGATGTTTTGATGCGACAGAGTCGCTTTTAATCCTCTCTGAATCCACTACGCAGGGACAGACAGAGGAAAGGGACATTAGCTCATAGCAAAGGACAGTAAACAAGGCATCCTGAGCAGCACAGGACGGCAGGAGAGGCTCAGCACAGAACCGGTAAGGATTTTCCTGATAAATTATTATTAAGCAGGGGTAATGATATGGGCTATAGCAGTGCAGCACAGCAGAGGGGTTTGCTACCTTGGAGGAGGCTGCTGCCTGGGGAGAGCAGGATTCAAACCATTCCCTTAGGCTTGTCCTGACAAGCCCAGAGAGCTGCGCTTTGCTTAGTTTTGCTTTGCTTTGTTTTTTGAGAGGGGTTTCCAGCACCAGCAGCCTGACCTCTGGGAATGGCAGAGATTCCCAGCCTTGCCCCGGAGGATCAGCCCCATCGCCTGAGCTCTCCTCCTCCTCGCTGGCTCTGCTCAGCCCTTGGCTGCAAGGTCTCCCCAGGGCCCTGTTACCCCAACCAGCCCCTCTCCTGGCATCTCCTCCTGCCATGCTTTGAGCACAGCAGCCAGGGAAGGGCTCACCGAGGCTTCGTGGGTCTGCGGTTGCTGGTGGTCAGGACCCTGGAGCAGCAGGAGGGAGCTTTGTCTCAGCAGATCAGCAAAGGCAGCTCAGACATTGCCCAGCCCTTCTTCCCCCAGCCTTCCCACAAGCCTGCACCCTCTCAGGGCACTTGTCCCCCGTGTTTGATTCAACAGGGATGGGATGAAGCTTTAGTGCAACGCTGGGCTGGTGCTTGCACCCGGGGATGCTGCCAGCCCCACTATAGCTGAGGCCAGGGGGCAAGGAGGGGGGTGACAGGGCTGCAGGAGAAGTCCTGCCCCAACAGTCCATGTCTGGTGGCTGCCCTCGGCTCACCAGGGCTTTCCAAGTGGAAATGCCTTTCTCACCACCAAATCAAAGCTCTTTCCAGCAAGGGTGGGAGCGGCCAATGCCGGGAACTGCCTGTGTCCGAGCCGGCAGAGGCGAGGCCTCTGGAGAAGCGGGCACCCTGCTCCTGTTCTCTCCCTGACTATTCCATCACTTATTAAAGCCCAGAGCTTCGCTGCTCCTGCCCCGGGGCTGGGACAGACCTCATGGATTTCCTGCCCCAGCAGTGCCACGGCAGTGGAGGCAGTCAGAGGCAGTAGCTCTGTAGCCTCGTGTGTGTTTGCTCCTTGCCCCTCATTAAATAAACATCCCAGAGTTATCAAGAGCTGCCAAAAGAGCTGAATCAACATTAATTAGTAACCAAAAAGATTGGTCAGAAAGGGAATGATGGGAGCAAAATACACAGGCTGTTGTTTGTCTACAGTAGTGAAAGTGCAGAGGGCTCCTGCTCTCCTTCCCTCCAGGCTTCTCACCTCTGGCCCCTGGTCCCCCATGCACGGAGGTGGCATCTGCCCCATCCACAGCCACCCTGCCTTCAGGCTCCCCAGGTCTGCTCCCAGCCTTGCTGACACTGAGAAAGCCGAAATCCCAAGAACAAGTCCTCCAAAACGGTGACATTTTGGGCAAGCAGAAGCCCGGGACTTTTCCTTTTGCCCTCTGAGCATCGCTCCCCCATCCCCTCTCGTTAGGGTTTTTGTCTTGCCAAGACCAGGCTGGGAAAGGGCCTGCCCTTGAGACAGAGGCTGGGAGCTTTAATACCATGAGGTTTGCTATGAAATAAGAGTGGCAGGACCTCAAAACTGGTTCCTGGCTCTGGCCTGCTGTGCCCTCCAGCTCTCTGAACCAGTGCCCAACCTGCACCCGGACTGGGAAGGCTCTGGCAGCAAAGGCACAGCTGGTGGCTCTCGGAGCTGCCTGCACGCGTGGGGAGCCCTGTCCCCCCCCAAACGCACCCGGCTTGATACGGACTGCAGGGTATGCTGGGTGGGAGAACGTCTCTGCCCCTTTTCCCCTGCTCTGACCTTGGCCTGTTTGTTTTCTCCTGCTGGGGCAGGCTGAGCAAACAGTGGATGCGAGGGACCCGGCCGCAGCTGCGCTCCAGCCCGCACAGTCGCAGGAGAGCTGCGCTCCCGGCTGCCCAGGATGAGGCTGCTCTTCCCTGCCCTTGTGCTGGCCCTGCTCGCCGCTGCCCGTGCTGCTGAAGGTGAGCCGGAGCCGGCCAGCCCTGTGCTGGCTGCCTCCAGCTTGCAGTCAGGGTGGGGATGGAGTGAGTGCGGCTCCGGGGCTAATGGAGGGGCTGGGGAGGGTGAGGAGGGGACAAGGTGGTGGCTGTGGCCACTGGCCACGTTGGCTACACCTTGCAGCGTGGGGAGAAAGCAAGCAGGCAGCACAGGGGTATACGTGGTGCCTGGGCAAATCCCTGGCCGTCCTACAGCTGGACTGCCAGCGTGGAGCTGGGACCCCGGCATAGCCTGGTCCATGGCTCCCATCCCAGCAGGACCTGGGTGGGAGTGGGGAGAGGTCCTGCTGTAGCCCCTGGTGATGGGGTTGACCATGGAGAGTTGGGGTCCCCCCAGCTGGGACATGCCCATGTTTGCTTTCACCCCTGCAGCTGGGCTGGGGGGGAGGCACCGGCCCCACTGCCCACCCACATTATTCCTCCCGTGCTGGCGGGTGGCTTTTGCAGATTCCTGTGCAGGCCGCTGCGAGGATGGCTTCGACGCACGGCGTAAGTGCCAGTGTGACACTCTCTGCGTGTACTACCAGAGCTGCTGCAGCGACTACTCCACCGTCTGCAAAGCCAAAGGTACTGGTCCTGCAGCCGCCCTCCCGCTGGGGCAGGGGCTGCCGGGCTGGCCGTGGGTGCCTGATACTGCAGGGGCTCGGAGGGGTCCGTGCTGGGTCAGGTCTGCACCCACCTGTGTCCACAGAGCCAGGATTTGGTGCTCATGGTGCTGCAGCACCAGGGATTTTTGGCAGCTGGCTCGCTGCTGCCTGCGGCATGGGGTCCATGCAAATCTGTATTGCCTGGGAGCAAGCGGCTCCTGCACCCAGACCCTGTGGGAGACGCTCAGGGCTCTCCCGGACCAACCTGCTCCCTCCCACAGTGACCCGGGGAGACGTGTTTGCCTTGCCGGAGGATGACTACCTCGACTACAACCTCACCGTCGACCTTGGCACTGTAGCGGGTACCGAGGTGGCCCCCACAGAACTGCCCACGTCCCTGTTGCCGGCGCAGACCACACCAGAGAGCGAGCTGGACCTGGACCCCAAGGAGATGCTGACGGAGGTGCCTGTACAGGTGGTGCCCACCACACTGGATGGGCTTGGGGAGCACAACCCCGTGGAGGACCCCGAGGAGCTGTGCAGCAGGAAACCTTTTGATGCCTTCACTGACCTGAAGAACGGTTCCCTTTATGCTTTCCGAGGTACCTCGGGGACCTTTCCTGGGCACATGGGACATGCTGCCGCACCGTCACCCTGTGCCGGCAGTTGCAGTCCCTCCTGCCGCTCTCACCTCCCCTCTCTTCCCAGGGAAGTACTTCTATGAGCTGGACGAGAAAAGCGTGCGGCCCGGCTACCCCAAGCTCATCAGCGACGTCTGGGGCATCGAGGGCCCCATCGACGCAGCCTTCACACGCATCAACTGCCAGGGCAAGACTTACCTGTTCAAGGTGGGCAAGAGCCTGACTGCAGGGCTCGGGGTGCTCCTGGGGTGGCCGGTACAGCCCCCCAACCCACCCTGGCCTCACCCTGGCACCCTCCATGCACGCACACACACAGTGGCTGCCAGATATCTCCAAATCCCTGCGGCTGTCCAGGGCCCCAGGCAGCCACAGCCTCACCACAGGGCTTCCCAGCGTCTACTCGCTCCTCTGGGCAGACCAGCGCCTGGGGAATGCTGCACCCAGTTCCCTGACCCCCCCTCTGTCCCACACCCCCCCCAGGGCAGTCAGTACTGGCGCTTTGATGACGGAGCCCTGGACCCCGGGTACCCACGCGACATCTCTGAGGGCTTTGAAGGCATCCCGAACGACATCGACGCGGCCTTCGCCCTCCCTGCGCACAGCTACCATGGCAATGAGAGAGTCTATTTCTTCAAGGGTAAGGGCAGCTGTGCAGCCCGGACAGAACCTGGCACCAGCAACCGTGGGCAGGACACCCCTCCAACTACTGCTCCCCCTCGAGTATGTGTCCCCCACTAATGCCCCGCGCATCTTCTCCTAGACAAGTACTACTGGTCCTACGACTTTGCCCACCAGCCCACGCAGGCTGACTGTGAGAAGTCCTCCCCCTCCGCTGTGTTCAACCACTATGCCTTCATGAACCGGGACAGCTGGGAGGACCTCTTCCATGTCCTCTTTGGTGGCAGGATGAGTAAGGGCTGGGCCAACGCCGGGGAAAAGGGCTGGCGGGTGCCCACATTGATGGGGTGCGAGGGGTGCAGACACCCAGGGAGGAGGGAGCGATGCCTGGAAGTGCAGGCAGGCTGGATGATCCCCCATGCTGGGCAGGAGCCCGGGCTTTGCACAGGAACCCCCCCCCCAGGCCACAGCTGCATCTCCCACAGCATCCCAAATCCCACCTTCTGCAGCCCTTATGCCCCACGCTACCGAGCCCATCACCAGCCACCTCGCACCACAGCGTCGCTGCTGGGGAGTGTTTATTCCCACTGGAGCTGGAGATGCCACAGGAAAACCCCAGCCCCAGGAAAGAGAAATGAAAGATGGAGAGGAGGAGAAGGGGCGTCAGCAGCACAGGGCTGATCCCAGACAAGGGTTGGGTGATGGGCTGCTCCCAGCTCTGCCTGGCCCATGTCCCCGTCACACATCCCAGCCAGGCTGGGATCCTTTGGAGCATCCCTGTGGGTCTCGGAGCAGGTGCTGGGGGGCTGCCTGTGGGGCTGGGCTCAGCTCACCCCCAGACGTTGCTGCCCCTCTCACTCACCCTCTGCCTCTTTGCCAGTCGGGGCGAGCAGCCCACGGTACATCAGCAAAGACTGGCGGGGGGTGCCCAGCCAGCTGGACGCTGCCATGGCCGGCAGGATCTACGTGGCCTCCCAGCAGCCCCGGAGAAGGAAGTCTCGCCGCCAGCGCAAGAGGTACAAGAGCCATCGGTCACTGAATTTGGGTTTCTGGGGCTGGCTGCAAAACGACTCCGACTCTGCAGGTGTCGAAAGCGACTGGCTGTCGGGCTCCCAGTGTGAGACCCTCCAGAGCGTCTACTTCTTTGTAGGAGGTGAGTGTGGGGCAGCAGGATCTGGGAGAGATGCAGAACCAGGGCTGCCGGGGCAGGGGGAGGTCTCCTCTCGCTCCGTGATGTCCCTGAGCTCTGGGATGCAGTGGGAACCTTCCCAGCCCAGGGCTGGCAGCTCCCCGCAGCTCTGCCCTGTGGGCAGTCCTGACAGCCATCTCCCCTTCCTCCCAGACAAATACTACCGTGTCAACCTGCGCACCAAGCGCGTGGACCTGGTGCAGCCCCGCTACCCCCGCTCCATCGCCCAGTACTGGCTGGACTGCCCGCAGCCCGGGGAGGAGAGCACCTGAGAGGGCTCCTCCAGAGCCGCCCAGCGGCACAGACCCTAGCTAGACAGAAATAAACTGTGAGTGCCGTGCAGGCTGGAGAGCCCCGTCTGTCCGTCCATCCATCCGTCCCACGGTCTGCGCGGTCCTTGTAGTCTGAGATCGCCGTGCCCCCGAGAGCTGTGGTTGTCCCCCCAGGTATAACAACTGTGCGTGGGCTGTGCCAGATCCCTGCTGCTGGCCTGGTTCACGGCGCAGCTGCGGGTCCTCAGATCTGCTCCGCCAGCCACTCCGGTGCCTCTTCCCACTGGAGGAGAGGGACGGTGCCGGCGGCTGCCAGCCAGGAGCCAGCAGGGTCAGGTCTCCAGCATCCCCGGGATCAGGTCCACAGCCCCATGCATGAGCAGCTGGGCTCCGGCTGGGTGCCCATTCCCGAGGGACCCCATCTGAGGCACTGCCTGGCTCCCCCCCGCTGCCCTGCTCACCTCTTGGCTCTGGCGATCCCGGCCACGGCGGTGCTGAAGGAATGACCCTTCCCTCAGGGCTGGGACGGCGCTCGGGACCTGGCAGCTCCCGGGGGAGTGGGTGCCGCTGAGATGAGCTCCTGCTCCTGCCCCGGCTCCTGCCGTGAGGACACATGAATAAACCCTGACCCCCTGCCCCCCACCCCACCC
>NW_010972831.1:3846825-3850964 GCF_000737465.1 Haliaeetus leucocephalus | reverse complement strand
CCCCCCGTAACCCTAGGGGCTTCCTGAGCTGCAGCTGATGCCCAGGGGGGTGGCCTCAGGCCCCGGCTCTCACCGCTTCCCCTGGTGCGGCTGCGGGTGCCCGGGGAGCTGATGGGAGCTGGGAAAAACCGTGTCCTCCTGGCCGGGCGGCAGGATGCCAGCGTTTCCCTCGGGTAGGACCGGTTGTGGCACGGGGGGTCCTGGCAGCACCTGGAGGGTGAGCAGAGCAGTCAGGCTGCTGTGCCACGCTGTGCCACCCTGCTCCGAAGAGACCCCCGGGGCCATACCTGGGACACGATGGCATCGGCCGGTCCAGGGCAGCAGTGAGGGCACCCCGGGCAGCTGGGGCGGCCAGAGGTGGGAGGCAGCTTCTGGAAGAGGGGATAGCAGCGGGTGGGTGGTTGGTGCATCCTCACCCTGCCGCAGGCACAACCTTGCACGAGGACGCCTGTGGAGCCTGGGGACCCCCCACGCTCACCGGCAGCCGGGGGCCGGAGGCGGGTGTCGTGTCAGGCTGCCGGAGCCTCGCAGGGTGGCCAGGGGGGACACGGGGGGTGCGGGCACTCTGGAGCGGGGGCTGGCTGTCACAGGAGCTGCGGGTGGTTCTGCAGGATGGGCCAGCTGGGATGTCACCGCTGGGGTCTGGGGACAGCCGGGGCTGCCTGGGGAGCAGCGAGGGAGCAGGGCAGGGCACTGGCAGCCTCCGAGGAACCTCCGAGCCCTGCCCGGCCCCAGGGAGTCCCTAGGAGAGGCTGGCTGACACAGGGTGCTGCCCGGCCGGGGGCTCTGGCTGCCGCACCGGTCCCTTGAGCCCCTGCTTATGGGTCCTGTGCATGCCCCCCCCATACCTCAGCTGCTCGTTCTCCACCACAAAGTCCCGCAGGAGGCCGTAGAGGCTGGGCCAGGCTGGGGCTCCCTCCTGCCCTTCGAGAGGGGAGCGATGCAGCCCTGCGGGCCCGTACCTGCCTCCCCAGCCTGGCCGTGCCCCCGTCCTTGTGGGTGTCCCAGGGACCTCCATGCTCCTTGTCGGCACCCTCGGCAGGCACAGCTGCTGGCGCAGGGAGAGGTTTTCCAGCTGCAGGGCATGGATTTCTTCCTCCAAGGTTTGCAGCAGCTTCTCCCGGGACACCTGGGAGCGCAAGGGGGGTGGTTCAGGGGGGTCCCAGCAGTGGGGCAAAGCACCCTACCCGCAGCCCCTGCCTGCTATACCCTGTTGGCCAGGGGCCTGGTGGTGACCCTCCGGGCACGGCTGGCGTAGTGCAGTGTGCTCAGCGTCTCCGAGAGGCAGCGTGAGGATGGGGAGATGCAGGCGACCTGCCGACGAGGAAGAGCTGCAGGTGAGCTGCCAGCCAGAGGGTCACCCGTTCCCCTCCACGGGGCAAGACCCTGGGCCCCTGCCGCTTTGTGCACCGCTGCCCAGCCTCCTCCATGCGCGTACCATCAGGGTGATGCCTGAGCCGCCCAGGGAGCGGGCCAGCAGCCGAGTGAGCTTGCTGTCCCGGTAAGGGATGTGCATCCGCTTCCCTCGGGGTTTGGCCAACAGAGAGATGCAGTGTCCTGTCAGAGAATGAGCCACAGAGGGTGCAACAGGGTTCTGATGGGGACCAGCAGCTTGTGCTCCCATGGGGGGGTCCTCCGACTCTTACCCAGTGCCAGGAGGCTGCGGTTGATGTTGTTGGCCTCCACGGAGAGCTCCCCAGTGGAACCGGTCTCCTTCACCCGCTCGCTGCCAGCCAGGTCCACGAAGCACAGTGTGCCCTGCTTGCTGGGGCAGGCGCTGGGCTGGGGGACCAGTATTGGGGGAGTGATGCTCTGGCCCCCCTCATACCTTCCCTGTGGCCCACCGCAGTGTCCCAACCCCTCCGTCTGGGATCTGGCTCCCTGCTGCTTACCCCACCAATGCATTCTTGGGGAGGAGGATGTGATCCCCCCACCCTGGGGCTGTCTGCACCCCCAAGAAGAGCCCCGGTGTCCATCCCCCCCAAGCCCTCCCCCCTGTGCCCAGTGTAGGACACACGCTCACAGCCCGGCTGCGGATGTGGATGGTCAGAAGAGCGTGGCTGCGGCTCGAGTGCCTGTTGAGGGCATGTGCCGAGGTCCGTCGTCTCTGGGATCCTGCCAAGGGAGGATCGAGAACTGCAGGAGGGCACGACGGCCCATGCCTTGGCACAGCACCCACTGCCCACCCCCTGCCAGACACGAGCCTGCCTGGGCTCTGCGGCAGGATGGGGAGCTGCCCCTCTTGGCTGCCATCGGAGCCCCACACCAGGTCCGGCACCCCCCAAACATGCCCCTCCGTGGCCCCAGCCCCGCACCCGTGGCTCAGCACCTTGCAGGAGCAGGTCAGCGATGGCCTCCAGGCTGTCAAAGTCCACGCTGAGCTGGTTCTCCACGTAGAAGCCGCAGGTTTTGCTCCACCGCAGAGGCAGGGCACATGGTGGCCCAGGGCTCAGCAGGTCCCGGACCTGGGGGTACAGCGGAGGGGAGGCACTGGGGAGAGGGGGCACGGGATGCCAGCAGGGTCCGGCTGCACGGCCAGGCAGGCACTTACCTGCTCGTTGTAGATCTCCAGGTAGGAGGCACTGAGAGCCAGATCAGAGCCACGGCTTCGGCTCTGCTCCAGAAGGCAGGCGAAGGACCTCTGCATCAGCCCCAGCAGCCCCGGGGCCGCTGGCCGGCTCTCGCTCTGTAGAGATGCAGGGAGGATGAGCAGTCACGCTGCTTTGGCACCCACCTCCTCCCACCGCCCCAGCACCCATGACCAGGTGAGAAGAACCTGTCCCACCATCAGGATCAGGTCAGGCAGTGGGGATGGCTTTGTACCTGGGTGAGGGGCCCCATCAGGGTGTAGGTCTTTCCCGAGCCAGTCTGCCCAAAGGCAAAGACAGTGCAGGAGAAGCTGGGGAAGATGCTGAGCCTCAGGCATGGCCCCAGGTGGTGACACAGGGATGCCACCTCCCGGCACGGCCCCGGCAATGCAGACCTGCCAGTAAGGCCTGGACTGGTGCAGCGCAGCGGGCACGGGGTGAGCCAGGGGGCTGGGGTGCATGGGGGGTCTTGCCGGGACTCACCCGTCTATCGCCAGCTCCACCAGCTGCCTCATCCCGCTGCCTTCGAACACGGCCTCCTGCGAGGCTCCTGCGTCGAACACGGCGCTGAACCCGAAGGTGACATCGTGCCTGGCTGCGCTCACCTGGGCACAGGGATGACGGTGGCTCAGGGGGTGCCGCAGCCCCCCCCTCCCCCCCGACCCCTCCAGTGGGGAGGTGGCACTTACGTGGACGGTGCCATCACCGAGGCTGTGCACAACCCGCCGGTCTCCTCGCCGCGTCTCTGTGCAGGTAAGCGGCCGGACCCTAATGGCAGAGGGGAGTGGATGGGGGCACAAAGGTATTGCTGCAAGGGGACCCCCCGGGGAGCCCTGCTATGCCCCTGCCCTGGGCAGGAGGGTCCCCAGCGCGTCCCCGAGCCCTTTGCGTCCCCTCCCTTACCTCAGCACCACTCTCAGGCGTGTATCTCTGCCCACCACAGGGCCCGCTTGCTTCTCTCCGGGGCTCCTTTGGGGAACAGAGGGCAGTGGGGTGGTGGGTGCCCCCCAGCTGGGGCACCTGCCCACGGGCACCCCAAGGGCTGGGTAGAGGGGCCCATGGTCGCACTGTGCCCGTGCCATCCTCCACTCCCCGCTGTGCCCTGGGGCCTGGCAGGGAACAGAGCGCAACTTCCCCCCATGTCCCCGCAGAGGGACCGTCCTGTTCCCCCCCCCCAGCCTTTCTGGGGTGCCAGCCCCCCGCCGGCTGTATCGGCCGGGCGGTCGCTGCCGAGGCCCTGCCTGCCACAGTCCTGCGGTGGCCTCCATCCCCTCCGGCTCCCTGCGGACTTACGGTCTCTCCTGGCCCCATGGGAGCGTTTTAGGCCGTGTGCCCGACTGGGGTTCCCACTCCTGCTCTCCCTCCGGCTCCATTCACCCCCCCTCCCCAGCACCCCTCGCTCAGGGTGCCCGCAGCACCCGGCCGGTCCTGGCGGGAGCCACCGCCAGCCAGCCTGGGCTGCCCCGCACAACAGGTACCACCGCTCCGGTTAAACATTGACCGGTGCCAGCCCCGTGGGAGAGCGGCCACGGCACGGTGGGGGACGAGGCG
>NW_010972831.1:3845624-3845983 GCF_000737465.1 Haliaeetus leucocephalus | reverse complement strand
GGGGCTGCCCGGTCCGGCTGCCACCGGTGTCTGACGGTCGTGCTCCCCCCCCGCTCCCCGACCCTGCCCGGCCCAGGTCTGGTTCCAGAACCGTCGCGCCCGCAGGATCCGCAGCGCCAAACCGGAGCCGCCGCCGCTACCGCCGCTGCCACCGCCCGGGGAACGGGGTTCCCCCGCTGCACCCCCCGACGGCACCACCCCGGGACCGGCCCCTGCCCTGCCTCCGCCGGGAGCCCGCAGCCCTGCTCGGGGCCTCCCCACCTCGCTGGGCTCCATCTCCGACCTCATCTACAGTGCAGCCATCACCAACCTGGGCGAGCCGTAGCCGTGGCGGGGGCCCCCCCCCCCGCCCCGGGAGA
>NW_010972831.1:3841999-3845614 GCF_000737465.1 Haliaeetus leucocephalus | reverse complement strand
GCGGGGCCCCCCCCGGCTTAGCGCCACGATTTCATTAGGGTGTGGAATTACTGCCGGTCCCGAAGGTCCCGAGGATGTCATCCAATATCCTAAATGCCGGTGCGGCCATGGCGGGGCCAGCTCCCCATCAGCCCCCTAATACCGACTAATCTTTCAGAAAAAAATACCTTAATCTGAGGCCGTATCCGCAGATGATTGTGGCGTGGCCGCCCCTAATCCGCAGGCACGTTCGCAGGTGCTGGCAGATCCCCCCTGTATCGGATATTAAAGCGTGTTTGCAGAGGGGCTTAGCTGCCATCAGAGCATTAATCACCGTGTCCGGCCCTGGCAGGGTGCCCACCCGGCAGGTGTCCGGGTCCACAGGGCCCGGCAGTGCCAGCCTCGGCATCCCCTCCCCACCGCGGATGCACCGAGCTGGCTCTGCTCTGCTCCGTGGCACCCAAGAAGCCCCCGGGCTCTGCGTTGAGGTGCTTCCCCTCCCCTGGGGGGGAAGCTGGGCACCCTTTGGCAGGGGAGGTAGAAAGCCACGCACCCCTCGCTGTCCCGTCTGCCGGCGGGGGCCCTGCCGCATCCCGCGGCACGGGCAGGCAGCTACGGCTCGTGCTCCTCACCCAGGCACCGACAGCCACAGGGCTGCGGGTCAGGAGATGTGGCAGCCCCTGCATGAGGACGCTGTATGAGCTACGTGGAGCTGAGCTGCTGCAGACAAAGCCGAACTGGGTGCCAACCACAACGTGGCTGTGCCAGATGCCATCATCTTCCTGACTGGAGGCGGAAAGTGCTCGCCCCCAAACACGAGCTGGGTCGGGTGCTGCCATCCGAGTCACAAGGGAATGACGCTCCCCCAAAAGCGCGTGAGGGAGCAGGCAGTAGCAGTGAGGGCAGGCAAAGGGAGGTTTTGGCAGGAGCAGGATGCGGGATGCAGAGGGAGAGGGAAGATTCACAGCTCTCTGCAGTGTCTTTTAGATGCCAGGTCGGCATTCTGCATAACAACAGACGTCTCCCATCAGGAAGGAAGAAGGTTGCAAACACACAATGTTATTTATTTCCAGAATAAAAGGACAGCAGCTTCGCAGGAGAACGGGAACGGTGGGAGCTAATGCCCCTCTCTGTGTTGGGGTGGTGAGAGTCCACAGCTGTCCCCTCTTCTGTTGTGCAGTTGCAGGATTTTTAATCCACGATTCATTTCAGGAACGTTAAGGAGTGGGAAGCAAAGGACGAGGCCTGAGGAATGCAGCAGCCTTCCCGGTAGCAGCAGCAGGTACAAACAGATGGTAGAAGATAAATCTGCTCCAAATTAACGACTCCTCGGGAGGGCGAAAGCCTCCAGCATGAGGGCTGCAGTTCACAGGGACGCGTGCGATTATAGTTTCCCAAGGTCCCCTTCAAGGGTCCGCACCATTACATACAGTTCAGCCAGGCCAACCACTGAGGCCACAATTACCGCTGACAGGACACGCTGGGGACACAAAAAGAGAGATAAGTGATGCTGCACGTGCGGTCGAGCTGCCGCTCCTGCCTGGCCAGCCCAGAGCGTGCCACAAGTGTGCTCCAAGGCTGCAGGCTCACTCACCGCTGCGGTCTCCACGAAGACGTACTGGCTGCCCAGGTACGTGCAGGCGAAGGCAGCCGCCACAGTGACAATGAAGTTGAATATGGTGATGACAACGGCTTTAACAGAGCGAACTGGAGAGAAGGGGAAAGATGATTGTGCTTTTAGGTAAGGCTTGGAGAGTAGGGCTGGGGACAAGCTGTAATCCTGTGGCTGCCTCAGCTGGGCTACAGGAATACTTGAGGATTCACATGCGTTATGCCTCCAAAAATATTTATAAGAAGGACCAACAGGCTGCTCCTTTACTCGAGGAACACTTTTGTGCATTAAAACCTTCCAGTGAGATATTTGGAGAGGGAAGGGCTGCCTAATGTCAACAGCTAGCGATGTGATGGTTCCTGTGACTGACCTGTAAGTACGCACTGCCAGGCATCAGCAGGACAGGCAGCCACTCACCTTGCCTCCCAAATTCAGCCAACGTCCCATTCATCTCCTAAAAGAAGGGATTAAAACAACTTGTGATTGGTTGTATTTTAATATTAACTGCATAATAAAAGCAATGCCAATGCCCTATCTTGTCCCCAAGACTAAGAAGTTCTGAGGGGGGGGCCCTGGCAGTGGTCGGGTGGGCTGCGGGCGTTTCTCTGGGTTTTTGCTTGTGTTCTGATTCAAGGATGTTGAGAGGGGATCATTTCTTATCAAAGCACTTCCCAGAGTGTGAGTGTTTTCTTGCATGTGGGTTCTCTGCTGCAGGTTTGTCTTTAGTAGAGACACTAAAGGGTCTCACCTTGTCCTCCGTGTTCAGGCAGCTGGCAAGAACTAAATGTTGTAAAGCTCTGCAGGCTCTTTGTCAAACTGCACGTCGTTACACAATTTCAAACACCAGATACTAGGCAGGGGGAGGCAGGGAAGAACGTGATGAGCACACAGATACGGGAATACTCCTCTACTTCTCCACTGTTTGAAAGGAGCATTGCTGTCACTACCCAGCTCTGCTAAAACCACTCTGTTTCAGATGAAGTGGCTAAGCTTGACAGAGAGAAAAGATCTTCCCACAGGAGTTAACACAACAAGAGGATACGTGCAGGGTCTTAAATGCACAGGGATGCCGGATACAGTGTGAGGGAGGGGTAGCAGGATGGGATCACAAGGAATGCCAGCAGGACGGGATGCTGGCTTGTCCAAACGGTCACCGTGCCAAAAGATCTCAGCTCTTCCTGGGAAAGAACGAGTGCCCAAACATTACCCTGTTTTTTCAGCTTTTACCTTGGCAGGAATGATCTCATTTTAAAACTATGAGGAAAATCTAGCCATTCAGAAAAAGGCAGCACAGATACTCCCAGTAAAACATTTACTGTAGGTGCTCAGTCTCCCAGATCAAAACCCGAGATCTTTGGCATGGTGAGCTGTTCTATAAGTCAGCATCTCTTCTACTTCACCATCCTGATAGCCCTGTCCTACCTCTGCCCTCAACACCATACCTGTTGTCCCCGTGCATTTACAGCGTGCGCTCCTCAAGTCCCTGCCCACATTCCCTCTGTGCTGCACTCACTCTAAGGGGCAAATTTCCTTTGCTATCTGTCAGGTTGCTAACGGCCGCTCTTTTGAGGAATGTATCCTGACAGCAGGCGACGCAGTAGGCCCCTCACCTGGCCGGTGATGTTGCGGGTCATTCGCCGGTACTCCTCGTTGGCCAGCTTGGCTTTTATCCGCTCCAGCCGGGCCACCAGCTCGGGGTTCTGGGGGAAGAGCAGAGCCACCGTGAGGGCCGGCAGCCGCCATCGTCCCCCGCGGCCCACGCCCGGCCCTCACCTACCCGCGGCGGCACCGGCACTTCGGGCAGGTCGATCTCGCTGCCTTCCAGGAGCTCGTGTAGGTACAACGGGGACCCTACGGGTGGGGGACGCGACGGTTAACGGCGGTCCGGCCGGTCGCGGCCCGTCGCGCCAGGGGCGGCGCGGCCTACCTGCCTCCCGCAGCGCGGCGTGCAGCCTCCGCAGCAGGCTGAAGGCCACCAGGGCGCCTTCGGAGGCCAGCGCCGCCTCCAGCTCGGCCCGCAGACC
>NW_010972831.1:3822006-3841410 GCF_000737465.1 Haliaeetus leucocephalus | reverse complement strand
GTTTGGGGTGGGTGTGGGGGGGGCTGTTGGTCATTGGGGGAAGACTGGGAAGGAGTTGGGGGGCTGTCGGGGTGGCTGGGGTAGCGATGGGGAGGGGAGATTGGGCTAAAGGGGCAGCTGGGCAGGGGGGTGTCCAGGGCGGTTGGGAAAAGGGATATTGGCAAAGGGGTGGGGGGCATGGAAGGGTTTGGGGGACTGGGCACTGTAGTGCATAGCGGGGCCCCCGGGGGGGCTGTGTGGTGTCCGAGGGAGGTGCGAGGCTTCCAGCCTGGCCAGCGCCTGGGGCTTGGGTGCTGTGTGCCACCTGGCCCAGGGGCTGGTTCAGCCCCTGCACACTCACCAAACTACCTCTCTGCTCCTAGAAACCGTCCGGAGGGCAAAGTGCTGGAGACCGTGGGGGTGTTTGAGGCACCGAAGCAGCACGGCAAATACGAGACGGGACAGGTAAGCAATTCTGGGGAGCGGAGCTGACCCTGCAGGCCTGTTCCACAGAGATCAGGTAGCTGAGTGATTTACCCATAAGGAGGCTGCTGCATTGTAGTAGAGGGCCAGAAGTTTCACAGTTCAGTGCTCCTTGTCTCTGCTGTGTCTGCAGTTTGTCAGTCATCTGACAGTAGCAAGTTGATAAGAATCTGCAGCATAACACAACTGTTCCTACAATGGCATTTGCTCCTCTGGCCTTATTTAAGGGTTTTGTCCCTCTAGGAACAGAAGAGACAATCACTGAATTTGAGAAATAAGAACTAAAGTTGTCATTTCTGTGCTTGTGCCGTGGAGATCTGTTTCCGTGTTCCGCGGTGTCTCCTGTGCTGGTCTCCTTTCTGCACTTCTGCTGTTCTATTACTTTATTACTGGTTTAGTCATTCACTTTTATGGGTAGAGATGACATGAATTTCTTCTCTCATCCCAGACTGCTTGTGTTCCCTCTTTGTTTCTGCTCTGGGTTTGCACAGTGGTGATTCTCCCTGTATTTCCATCCCATGCATTGATACACTTTGTAAATGTTTCTAGTTTTACCTCAGTTGACAGGTTTTTTAAATACTATCAGAAAAGGGCTTTTGGCTTCATGTTTTCTGTTGTGTCTAAGTTGATTAAAGCTTGCTGTGTATTCAAATGCAATTACTTGTTCCTTTCAGCTATTTCTTCACAGTGTGTTTGGCTATCGAGGAATAGTCCTGTTTCCCTGGCAAGCCAGGCTTTATGATCGAGATGTGGCTTCTCCTGTTGCAGAAAAGTAAGGATATGTTCTGGTGTATATGCTGTTGTACTGCTACATTTACATTTTGTATTGAGTTTCCTGGCTGGGGTAAACAAGTCCTTAAGGAGCACGATGGTATGGGTCTGTTTTGCATGAACGTAAACTAGAAGAGAGGTGCTTAAAGAAGAGACATTGCATGAGTATTAATTTTGTGTTAATTAGAGACAGGATGGAAGTATGAAGGGTGAGAGTGTACATGAAGGAAATAAAAAAAAAATGCCAGCAGCATGATTTTTTTTTTTTTTTAAATTATAAAAAAACAGCTTTGTGTTTTCCTTTTTTAGTTAGGTCTAGGCTCCTGTGTTAAAATTGCAGGCTGCTGCTTCTGTAGATTGCCAGTGAGTTGGATTTGTCAGCTGCCAGCTGACAGGTTCAACCGACTAGGCCAAGTTCATCCTTCTTGTGAACTGAGTCACTGTTCACTTCTTTCCCTCTTCCATCCATTTTCCCCCGGCCTACGTTGGAGGTGTGCTGGGCGAGTGTGCATGTGGAGTCGGGAAGGAATGAGGAGTAAGCAGAGAGAGAATCAGAGGGCAGTAGAAATACCTACCCCAAACAGGAGACTGGACTGAGCAGACAGAAATTCTGAGTTGTCTGAAAACAGGGCTGTTGTGCCTGTGACAAACACTGTTGATTGTCATCTTGGCTCATCTGTCGTTGTGTGGGTGGCTGACATGAGTTTAATTTGGATGAAACTGAATGATTACAGACTGCGAAATGTATTTAAAAAAAAAATCATTGTTTATGCATGTGCTTGGTCCTGGTAACAACAGTTTGCTGCCATCCTGTGCTTGAGCTCAGTGTTCTGCTTTTCTTTTTAGAAGCGAGAACGCGGCAGGCCATGGTTCCAAAGAGGTCAAGGGCAAAACGCACACTTACTATCAGGTGCTAATAGATGCCCGGGATTGTCCACATATAGTAAGTAACCAATAATCTTGGTATTGAAACTCAAATATCTTCTCTCTGAATGGTTCAGATGGACAGGCACTGGAAGAAAATGGCTCTGATGGCTAACTTGGTTGTTTAGAATTTTAGGACAAATTTGTTCTTCAAGTCATATTCTCCCTGAGAAATATAATCTGGAATGTCATATGACTGTTTTCTGGATCATGTTTCCCTTTTCCAACCTCACTTCCTTATCCTGTTGGCATTCCTATTCTGTTGCACGCAGGTCCTTATGAATGTGGGTTGCAGCACTGAAAATGCTCTTCGCTTGTTTGAGTGGAGAATTAGTCTAGAGGAGTTAAAAGGAGAGATGTTCTGAAGTGAATTGGTTAAATAAAATAAACATTACACACTTTAGAAACCACAATAGTAAACTGAAATATGACTGGAAACTGGCCCACGACAATCCACACAGAAAAACATAAACCTTCCTTTTTCTCAGTCCCAGAGATCACAGACAGAAGCAGTGACGTTCCTGGCAAATCACGATGACAGCAGAGCCCTCTATGCCATACCAGGTGAGTAAAATGCACCTATACCCTCTGTGGAGATGTGGGTTGTCACAAGGTGAGGTCAGAAGAGTCACCAACAGTCAGCTTCTGCCAGTGAAGCAGCAGTTCCTACAGGACATTACTGTAGTGGATCTGTCTGTGCTTTAGGGCTGTGCTAGAAACAACAGAATGACTAAAGTACATGATTCCCTTTTGGATGGATGGAAGTTGGGCAGACTCTGATCAGACATAAGCATGCCTACTTTGTGCTCTTGAGACATAGATCCCATACGCATACCCTGTTGCATACGGGCTATTCTACTTTATTACCAAGACAGCTAGATGTCTTCTTGTCCTTTGCATTTCCTGCCCAAAGTCCTTTTGTGGCAGTGCAGTCACTTCCCAGGCAGCGTGACTTTATCAGAGAAATCATTCTATGGAAAAATCTCACTGAAGAACACTGCCAAAGGTTATTACTGCCCTGTTTTCCTCCATGCTTGCTTTCTTGGCTACTGCTGCCAAAATCCTTTTCTTCACGTCTCAGTAGTGTGATCCATTTCTCCGTCAGGACAATTCTGAGCTGCTCTTCACTGGGGAAGTTCAGTGGCTTTTGGGGTTTCTTTTTCAGGTTTAGACTATGTAAGCCATGAAGATATCCTTCCCTACAGCTCCACTGATCAAGTGCCCATCCAGCATGAGCTCTTTGAGAGGTTTCTCATGTACGACCAAACAAAAGGTAATTTCTGGCTTCAGAGGGAACTCTTCAGAGCCAGATGCTTGAGGTACTCTGTAACAAGTACCCAGAACCCATCGTCTTAGATGCGGTGTAAAAATTGTGGTCTGGTTTGGGTTTTGTTACAGTAAAGCCTCCTTTAAATTATTTTTGTAACGATGTGAAAGGAGTTGCTTTGAGAGGAGAGCACTCTGGATACAGTCTCCTCATAAACTCTCATCTTTCCCTCCCCACAGTTCCACCTTTTGTAGCAAGGGATACACTGTGTGCATGGCAGGAGAAGAACCACCCCTGGCTAGAGCTTTCTGATGTACACCGAGAAACCACAGAGAACATCCGTGTCACAGTCATCCCCTTCTATATGGGCATGAGGGTAGGTCTGTGTTGCATGTCGCTGTGTTAGTTCTGCGATCTGCTTAACTTGCATGTTTTTCTAAGACCAGTTTACTGACTGAAGGTACTTTCTGCTTACTGGAGAAATGACTTTTTAATCACAGTTGCGATTTCATTGTCACAATATCCAGCAGAGGTATGAACATGAAACTTGTCATACATTTTTGGAGAACAGCTCCTGCACGTTGGCTTTTGCTTGTTGTTTGTAGGATGGGAAATACCCTCTGCTGTTCTGCAGAACTCTGTTAGCAAGATATTTAGGAAAGCTTGTGAATTGATCCTTTACTGCCTCAGTCACAGATGGGTGTGTGTGTAAGGGGGCCCCAAGGCCATCTGCCCTGTAATAACAGACATATCTGTTATCCTGCCCAGTGATGAGGTGCTGTGGGTATCTACCCCTGTTTCCTGGCTCTAATGTGGGTTAGAGGGTTGGCTAAAGCCTTCTGGATTTAGCTGATAACGATTTGCTCTTTATAGTGTAAGAACTTCATGTGGACCATCCAAAATAATGAGGCTCCGATAGACTTCTGAGTGGGAGGGCTGGGAATTACCGCAGCAGTTTGATTTCCAAGTCCAGACGAGCACAGCTGCTGGGGAGTCTGCGCCGTGGCAGGTGGACGTTTTGGTGTGCAATTGCAACTTCTGTGGAGCCCAACTGATGCTTGTCCTAACCTTGTCAGAAAAACAGGTGCCCGAAGGCAATGAAACGGGTGTTTCTAGATCTGTAGAAAGTGCGTAATTAACATGGAGATCAACCCTCCGTAGTCACAAGATCCTTGCAAATCTCCCACCTCATGATTACATGTCTAGAGCAGAGCCAGTGCCAGGCGGTAACTGATGGACTGCTTCGGAGAGCAGCTGTCTTTGTGCTCATGTGAGTTGTCTGCGTCAATCTGGCATGGAGCAAGAGCCCCTCTGCTTGTGCTGTGCTGCCAGCTGAAGAGGTTTTGGCGCTGAGCGTTGAAGGGCAGCTGCTAAAGTCTTTTGTTTCTCTTGACAGGAAGCCCAGAATTCCCATGTCTACTGGGTAAGTGCCTTTTGTTTCACGAAGCAGCTAAAGGGAAGGAGTTTATTTGCTGTGGCATCATTGCTGTGTGATAAGCTCTGAGGGAGAGTAGCCCTTGCCTGGCAACTGTTTCCCAGTATTGGCTATGGGTTATCAACTGTTCGCAGCCGATTCCAGTTTGTGATAACAGCCTTTCTTCTGTCCAGTGGCGCTACTGTATTCGCTTGGAGAACCTTGACAGCGAAGTGGTACAACTCCGAGAACGGCACTGGAGGATATTTAGCTTGTCTGGCACCTTGGAAACGGTCAGGGGCCGTGGTGTTGTAGGAAGGGTAAGTATCGTGTAGCTTCTCTTGGGAAGTGCAGCCCTTTGCTGTAGTCCTCTTGCTTGGGTTGATTTGCCAGTAAATTGCTTAGTGGGCAGTAGAAGTAGATGGAATAGGAAACTGGTAATGAAAAAAATCACATAAGCTTTTCATCTGAACTGAAACTTCACACCGAGTATTAGAGAATGATCCTAAATGACTGGTAATGGGAAAACTGGAAAAATACATGATTCTGGCATTACTCGCTGGGTGAGTTGTTTGCTGTGTAATTGGTAGCGATGCTCAGGTGTGGACTCTCTGACTTTCTTCTCACTATGTGAATACAAAATATAAACTTCCTGTTGATGCCTGTCTGTAAGGAATGTTAAGATCCGTCGCTGATGCAGAGTGGTCTCTTCTTGTCTTCTCAGGAGCCAGTTTTATCCAAAGAACAGCCGGCATTTCAGTACAGCAGTCACGTCTCCCTGCAGGCATCCAGTGGTCACATGTGGTAAGAAGCACTTACTACTGCAGTAGTGATTTAGATATAGGACCCCACAGCGCTGAGCTGGGACGCAGTTTGCAGTCTGGAGTTATGGCTGAAAGGTGGGTGGAATTGGACTGGACAGGACGGGACATACTTGATAGTTAAAATTTTTATGAGCTTCTCTATAGCAGTATCGCAGTTAGTGAGAAGACGATCTATTGATTCTCTGCACCAAGAGAGGTTCCAGGCTAATTTATCCTTCTTCTGTGGTCTATGCTAGACTGGATTTGCAAAGACACGAAGTGATTCTCTTGTCATCTTCTGCTGTACTCAGTTTCTGTCCCTTTCAGTCCTTGGTGCAAGAGGCAAGGCTTCATGCTGGTGTTTCCCTAGGCAGCAGGGATGCGTGAACTGGTATCCTCTCTTTGGAGAGGTCTGGGCTTTGATTCTATCCCTGTGTGAAGCTGTGCGGTTCTGTTTCCATGAGGAATTGGCACGTGGGGTTATTCCCAGTTTAGGCCAGATAAGGCCTTCAGCCTAACTGGTGTTGCAAGTCCCCCCTTCCATAACTGCAGCTAGGAAAGTGCTCAGCTGAGTTGTTGTTTTGCTGTGCTGCAGGGTTCAAGCAGTTTCCCTCTGTTTGCATTTCAGATGGGTTAGCACATTTAGTGTCATCTCTGTGTGAACAAGAAATGCACGGGCACCTCTTGCCTGCTCTATGAAAGGTCTTTCTAGCTTGCATTTTTTGAGTAAATCTGTTTCGGAGTTAAGCTGCATTGGAACTGCCTTTGAGTTAGGAAAAGCAAGAGAGCAGCTCTTTGCCCGTAGGACATACCCTTGTTTTCCACGTTAATGCGTTTTGAATTGCCTGAATGCATGTCCTGGGGAATAGAACCAGCTTGTTTAGTAGTTTTTCACTTTCTGTCTGCCTCCTGAAGAGAAAGAGACAAAGGTTCTGCAGCTCAGAAGCTGCTCAGTTTGACTTCTGGTGTTCGATTGTGTCCTCTCCATCATGAGAACCTGTTAGTTTATCTCCACGATCCTCTTGCCTGTGTCGTGTTCTGCAGTACGTTTGTCTGTAGTTCAGGGCAGTAAAAAAATTATTTGTTGTACAGGGACAGGCAGATTCAGTTCTGAAATACCCTTTCTGAAATGCAAAGCAGAAACTATTCCAAATTACATCTGTGATGGGATTTCGTGTTGTTGCAGACTTCTTAACCAGTGGAGCTTCTGCCAAGAAATATGAATCTGAGTTTATGTGTAATCGGTTTGTAAAAATAGCTTGGATGGTTCTGTCTCCTGTGGGGTGGGAATTAGGTAAACACTGCCGCAGATGCGTGGAGGGCGCTTACCTCCTGGAGGCTCCAATCATGACATCTTTGTTCAGGAAATGTATATTAGAGATGTGATGTAAACTGCCCAGGAGTCTTCCAATAAATGAGTCATCTTGGCAGGCAGATGTACTTGCTGCTGGATGGGCCTTGCAAATGCAGCCCTGGAGTCCCTGTGCAGGATATGGAAGAGCTCGTGTCTTACCTTCTAGCTGATGATTCCCAGCTGTGTTCGTCCCTGGCCTCTGCATGATCTCTGCCATTATTTTGCAGGGGTACTTTTCGATTTGAGAGGCCTGATGGCTCCCACTTTGATGTCCGAATCCCACCCTTTTCTCTGGAAAGCAACAAAGATGAGAAGACCCCCCCCTCCGGCCTTCACTGGTAGAGCAGACCGAGTGCTGAGACCCACAGAGACCTGTGTGTGTTGTAGACCTTTGCCTCCCCATTATGCTGCAGCCAAGAACATGGAGCTTTTAAACATTTTAAACCATTTTTGTTTTAACTGTTGTCTAATGGGGAGGCTTTTTTGAACTTTAATACTGGCTCTCTCGGGCTGCTTGTAAACATAAGCTGTGTTCTAGTTAACCCTTCCCTTTGTGGCACCTGCTGGGCTTGGAGCTGGGGGATGTAGATCTGTGCTGCTGCAGAAGATTGGCCCCCTCAGCAGGCCTGGACCCTTTCCAATGTGTTGTGAATTCTCTGCAATGTGAGGTTTCTCTAATAAACTGGCCCTTCCAGTTGCAACCAGTCTTCCTTTATAAACCAAGGCCTAGGCTTTGCAACCAGCCTGCCCCGGCTTGTGCTCCCCCTTGTCCACATGCAAAGTGGAGTCAGCCCGGATTTCTCACTGCTTCAGAAGGCAGCAGTGATGCTGGTTTAGGGAGCAGGAATGTGAGCTCAGCCTTCCTGCAATGCAGCTGCTTTCTGGGATTAGCCAGGGAGCTTCACTCCTCATTGCACAGCTTGTCTGGGCTGTGTGCTGGAGTGATGCGAAGCCTGTTTTGTCAGAGAGCACAGAGGGGGGAAGGTGGGTTGGCAGGTGGTGCTGAGCAGGCTGCCATGGTGTCTTGTGTGTGTAAAGCACTCGGCTTTGTGTTGTGATGGTACAGGAGAGCTGAAGAGGGCCCTCCCCCTGCAAGGGCTTGCCTTACTACAGGGATCTGCATCCCAACTGCTGGAGGATACTTCCCCGTTCACGCTGCAGCTGTAACCGTATTTCCCTGGTAGTTTCTGCTTTGGCAGGAAGAGCTTGTTTTAACCTGCAGTGCTGTCAGCCACAGAGAGGTGGTGCTTGGCTTTCTGCTCCTGCTTGCTCAGCTTGATGGGTTATGATATTTTGGTAGTCTGTGCGGAGGGCCCTGCAGAACTGCACAGGTCAGCAAAATACCTGTAAGCTTAGGATGTATGCATTTGTGGGAATTTCGCTTTTACATGCGACGGGCCTGGTCCGCAGTGCAAATCAGGTGTTAGCTCTTTTTACAAGCCAGAGTGGCTCTCAGCAGCGCTGAGGATTGCAGAGATCTGGAGAGATGTCAGCCCCCATGGTGGGACCCTTCTGGCTGTCTCTGGGTTTCCAGACTTCTGGGTGACTCGTGGGGGCAGACATAGTTGACTTTGTGATAGGAACCCTAGGCAGAAAGTTTCAAACCTTGCTCCTTTCCCTGGTCTTGCTTAAATGACAAGGTATAACTAACTCACAGGACTTGTTTTTCTTGATTTAGAAGATTCCTAGTTATTCCCTCTTCCTCTGAGTCCTCTCTGAGCAGCCACTTCATATTTGGCTCTGCAAGGCAGTGCTGTGGCAGTGCTACGGGCCATCTCGGCTGATGGACAAACAGCCTTCAGAAACGACAGCGGGAGAGACTTTGCATGCTGTCTCGCAGCCAGTGTATACCTGTATAGAGAGACTTAATTACTACTGCTTAAACAGTGTTTTTCTGTCACCGGTCTCTTAATTTTGTGTCTTCCTTCCTATCAGGTAGGACATGCTATCTACATTGCTTTTAGAGTTGAAAGGTTTAGACAACCAGCCTGCTTTTAGGGGTAGAAAAGGATCTGTAAAGAACAGCCCATGGCTGACAACCCCATGTTGCTGCTGTCACGCCGATTTCTTTGCAGGAGGAAAAGGGGGGGGGATGACTCCCAAGTTCAGAGGAAGCAGGGACCTGTAGGAACCTGTTTTTTCCCTCCTATCCAGTTGCTCAATCGGGATCGGAATAGCAGCTGCCCTGCCTCTCCCTTGGGTTACTGACTTCAGCTTTACTGGCAATTGCAACACCACTGTAAATGTTTAACCCTATTGCTCACCTGCCCGTGTTTCTGGGGTGCTGTGGACCTAATGCTTCCAGTAACAAGCAGAGTGTTGTATTCCTGAGTGACGGTGTGGTCCTGGGGACAGGGGCTCTGCCAGCACCAGGCAGAGCGGCTGTTGCAGCTGCGAGGCGTGTTTGGTGTGACGTGCTGCCGGGGCAGGGTACGGCCGAGGCCTGGGGTCTGGGAACAGTCTTGGCTGGATAATGATTGCCAAGAACCAAGGTGACCAGCGCTGCCAGTACCAAACAGCGCTGGGACAAAGCGGCACAGGGAGCATAGGAATGTTTTCACTCCATCAGTCTTTGTGGAGGGGAGCCGTGGGGTATGCCTGGCCTGGGGCTCAGGGAGGGCCTTCCCTCAACTGCTGCTTCCCACAGGACTGTTTCCAGAGCGCGGGCAAGCCCTCTCCCTGCGGTCGGGCAGCTTTCCTCTTGTGTAAATACCTGTACAAAGAACTAATCAATAAAGCGCTGAAGGAAGGGCTGTCACTCCTGCCTCTCATTCCGCACCGCTCCCTCCGCCGCGGCGCCGACGGGCACCAGCCTCCCTCCCTCCCTGCACCGGCTCTGGGGCTCGCCCCTGCCCCGCAGCGGTGTTCTCCCCGGGGGCCGGGTCCGCCGCTCCTCCCTCTCAGCGGGCAGGGCCGGAGCTGCGCTCACCCCCGTCCCTCACGCCGCCATCTTAGTGTCGGCGAGGCGCTGTGCGCTCCCGGCGTGCCCTGCGGCGCCGGAAGTGACGCGCGCGGCGCGGGCGGAAGCGCTGAGGAGGCAGCGAGGAGGCAGCATGGTGGCGGCGGGCGCCCACCGGCCCGGGCCGCTGAAGCAGCAGAACAAGGCGCACAAGGGCGGGAAGCACAGCGGGTCGTCGCAGCGCCGCGCTGGAGGTGAGGCGCGGCGGGCCCGGCCGGGTTCCTCGCCGGCCCTAGCGAGCCGCGGCCTGCCTGACCGTTCTGTCCCCGCAGGCCGCGTCTCTGTCAAGGCCCAGCCCCGCCGGCGGCTCCGCGATCTCAGCAGGGTGGACCGGCGGCACCAGGCGCTGCAGCTCCGCCGGCAGCGCAAGGAGGCGGTGAGGGCTGCGGGGGAACCGGAGCCGGGCCGGATGCGGTGGGAGAGGGAAACGGGTCGGATCTTTGCGAGGGGGTGGTGGGGAGCGGGAGTGGGGCCGGTGCGGGTCTCGGTGTGGGTGTGTGTCCGTGGGGACCGAGCCAGTTTGGGTTTTTTGCGAGTGGATGAGGAACTGGGCTAGGCAGAGGAATGGGTGCCTGGGTCAGTTCAGTTTGGGGCAAGCAGAGCATTACTGGACCGAGTGGTTTTGAGCTGAGCTGTGGAGGGATCCAGTCTTGATCTGGGGGGGGTGGAATAGGAACCGGGCTGGCGTTCATGCTCTGCAGTTGTGCCCACAGGTGCTGGCGGAGAAGCGGACCTTGGGCAGCAGGGATGGGCCCCCCCACCTCGTGGTTCTGGTGCCGCTGCACAGCAGGGCTGCAGCCCACGACACCCTCTGCTTGCTGCAGAGCCAGGACTCAGCTGTTGTCCGTGTGGATGAGGGGAGAACTGGTGGCTTTGCGCTCCTTTGCCCCCGACTCAAGCAGCGCTGGCATTTTGTGACAGCACAGGCAGGTGAGGAAATGCTGTTGTTGGTGTGGTTCTTGGCTCCGAACCTCTGGCAGCCTCAGTAATGGGGGTCTTTTGCCTGCAGGGGACCTTCACACTGTCTTAGACCTAGCAAAGGTTGCTGACTCCCTCCTGTTCATCCTGGATCCTGCAGATGGCTGGGATGGCGTGGGGGAGCACTGCCTCTCCTGCCTCTTTGCACAGGGGCTCCCCAGTTATGGTGAGCAAGTGAGAAACATTAAGTGCTTATAGTGGTATATAGGTTGAGGGGGTGCTTGATGGGGGTTTAGTATTGCAGTAATTAAAAGCTCTGTATGTTAATAGGTCTTTGATTGCTCAGTTTCTGAGCATAGATCAGTCGGGTGAATGCTATTCTCGTGCTGCCTTGTTGTGTTACTACCCTGGTGGGGGAGCGCTGGGGATAAAAGGGGTTTTCTAGGTTTAGGCCTCTGGGTGTATGGTGGTGTCAGTACTGTATGGCTATCTAGGCATGCAGAACAAAAGGGATTCAGACGCTTCCTTGCTAAGTTCAGTTCCTGGGCTCTTATCTCCATGGTCTCATTTAGTCTCAGAATCTTATCTCTGAAGACACGTTTTCTGTCCCAAGGGTTCTTTTGAATGTGTGAAACTGTCTTTGCATCTCATGTGAATCTGTTTGGTTACTTGGGTTGCTGATATTTGAGTGTTTGTTAGTGCTTGGTAAAAGGGGTATAACAAGGTTTACAACCTGATCCTGAACTCTGTTCTATGCACTGTTTGGTAGCTCTTGCTGTCCCAGGGTGCACTGACTTGCCACCTAAGAAGCGGATAGATGCTAGGAAGAAACTTGCCAAAGCGATTGAGAAGCGCTTTCCCGAGGCCAAGCTCTTCCCCCTGAACACGGAGCAGGAGTCCTTGCTGCTGCTGAGGCACCTTGCCACCCAGAAGCAGCGGCATCTTGCTTTTCGGGACAGGCGGGCTCACCTGCTCGCCTATGCTGCTGAGTTTGTGCCCGGTCAGGATAGTGACCTAGTTGGGACCTTGAAGGTGTCTGGCTTTGTGCGGGGACAGACCCTCGACGTGAACAGCCTGGTGCATGTTGTGGGGCATGGAGACTTCCAGATGAGCCAGGTGGATGCTCCCCCCGACCCCCTCTCTTTGAACCCCCGAGTGATTAAAGGACAGAAGAGGAGTCAGGACATGGAGATACAGGTGTGTGGGAGGTCAGGGCTTCGCTGGGCCCATTAGAACATGATGTTTGTAAACTTTAATCAGGAAAATACAACTGGGTATATGTGATCAATGAGGGGGAAAGGAAGCTGCATCAGAGTCAGTAAGCCTGTGTTCTGCCACTGAGCTGAGATTCCTTGCCCACAGCGTATAACAAACGTTACATTACAACATAATAAATGTGATACTGAAGGGAGTTTTGCTTTGGACCGATTGCTGGCTTGAGTTAGATGTATTCACAGCTGGGGACTCTGCTCTTGCCCTTCAGGATGACTCTGTAAATGGTACTGATGAGATGGAGGAAGATGTTAAGGTCCTGATGAAGGCAGATCCAAACAAGCAGGAATCTTTGCAGTCAGAAGTGGCTCCTGATCCTATGGAAGGGGAGCAGACATGGCCTACTGAAGAAGAACTGCAAGAAGCAGAGGGTGAGTAGCAGCAATACTTCTGGACCTTTTCCTTGTCCCTGTTAAGATAGTTTTTAGAAACCCTCCATCACCAGGATGGCAGAGGGTGGCTGTGAAGAAACACACTAGTTGGGAGCCCAGGGCTTCCATTCCTAGTCCCATTACCTGAGTAAGTGGTTTGCCTGGCAATTTAGCAGGGTTACATTTTAGCTGCCTTTTCTGGGCCCTGGCAAATTCTGTGCTGGGAAACAGCAATTCTGGTCTAGAGCTGATCTTGGCTGTCCTGGTGTAAATGTTGCTGAGGGAAAGGAGAATTATTCCTGTATTAACCATTGGTGGGAATCTACAGCTTCTCTGAAGGCAAACAGGAGACTGGTGAAGGTCCCCAAAGGCACATCCAAGTACCAGGCTGCCTGGATTGTGGATGATGGAGAAGAAGGCAGTGAGAAAGATGATGATGATGATGAAGAGGATGATATTGATGATGATATGATGGAAGAGGCAGTTTCCCAGGTACCTCCAAGAGCTGATATTGCAAGTGATCTCCAGGGCATTATTGCCTATTCTAGGACAATCCTGTCCTGGCTTGCTCCGTGCAAGGGCACAACACAGAGCCAGGACTTGCCTGGATTTCCATTGTTAAATCTCTCATGTATCATGTTGCTTCTTTGGGGTGTTAGATACTGAAATGAGGGACTGTGGTGTAACTTGGGTCACAATTCACGCTGCGTGAGTACACGCAGGGTTTGCAGTGCTGCATGGACATCAACAGAGCACGTGTGCTCACAGGCTCTGTGCTGTCCTGTGTGTCAGGAGGGGGAAAGCAGCGAGGAGGAAGAGGAACCTGCAGAGGAGGAGTGTGAGACTATGACTGTTTCTGAGTGCTTGCGGGATGACCGGTATGATGAGAAAGTGGAAGAAGATGAACAGATGCTGGAGAGATACAAACAGGAGAGAATGGATGAAATGTTTCCAGATGAAGTGGACACGCCACGTGATGTGCCTGCCAGAGTCCGGTAAGAAACAGAATGCTTTAAGAGCAGCTGGAAGGCACCTTTCTGTCTAGTTTGGTGAGATAGGGTGGGAAGCCTGTGATGTCTTAGCCGTGGTGTCTGAACCTGGCTGAAGGACTCTTCTGAAGACTCATTCCTAGGCTCTGAGGCTTCCAGGGGAGGCACTAGTTGGGGGGTGGTGGGTGGGCCTGGGCAGCTCCCTACGGCAGGGAGAGCTGGGCCCTGACCTGGGAGAGGGAGGGGGATGGCAGAGCCGACAAGGAAGGGCAGGTTGTCTGGAGACTTGGCTGCTGTTTCTAGCTCGCTCTGCACTAAGATCTTTTCTGAGAGCTAACATTTGCTTTGTTCGCTTTGCCCTCTCTGAAGGTGCGAGTCCTTGCAGACCACAGAAGGTGCTGGGCGCACACCTCAATTGGTGAAGTAGTTTTGTCTTTTCTGTTATCTGTTCTCTAGGTTCCAGAAGTACAGGGGGCTGAAGAGCTTCCGGACTTCTCCATGGGACCCCAAAGAGAATCTCCCAAGGGATTATGCCAGGATTTTCCAGTTCCAGGACTTCTCCCGAACTAGAAAGCACCTCTTCCGGCAAATAGAGAAAGAGGAGACTGAAGGAGCCTTGGTAGCTCCCTTTTCTCTTGCTGATCTCTTCCCCTACTGTGTTCCTTTACTCCTAATAGGAAAGACTTGTCAGGGAGGTGGCTGGGTGATCTGGTTCTTAGCATGAAGCCATGAGTTCAGATGACAGTGTTCTCCTGGATTCCCTCTCTAACCCAGGCGTGTGTTACTTCTGACACTTTTCTGTTGAGAGAAGTATTCACAACTGATCCTCTCTTGGCAGGTTGGCTGGTATGTTACGCTTCATGTCTGCAATGTCCCTGTCTCAGTGATGGAGAGCTTCAAAGAAGGGAAGCCCCTAGTCCTGTTCTCGCTACTTCCCCATGAACAAAAGGTGACTAAGTATGTCCCTGCTGATATCTTGTAGGTGTGCAGCTCCTTGTCCGATTCCCTCAGGCTGCAGGATTGGAGAGGTTCTGCCTGCAGAGGGTTTGGGCTGAAATCTCCCTTCATTGCTCGTGTTTCAAAGTAGGACCTTACCTTTGGTCAGAGCAGGCTGAAGGTGCCAGAGGTGTTTAGGCTAGAGTGTCTGAGCCTAGCTGAGGTGTCTGCATTGGTGACTGGCGATCCTTTGTGAAGCCATTAGCAAGGTCATTATTCTCTGCTGCAATGTCCTGTTGCTTTCCACTCTGTCTACCATCGCTGGCCAGCCCTGCTGTCAGCCCCTCACAGTGCTGCCTCTTTTGCAGATGTCCGTGTTGAATTTCCTGGTGCGTCGGCATCCAAGCAACAGCGAGCCAGTGAGGGCAAAGGAGGAACTGATCTTTCACTGTGGGTTCAGACGCTTCCGAGCATCCCCCTTGTTCTCCCAGCACACCTCAGGTTTGTGAGGGACCGGTGGGGTGGGCACAGGTATGCCAGGAGGTGGGGCTGGGGTTTCTAGGGCAGGAAGCCTGTGATGTCTTAGCCGTGGTGTCTGAACCTGGCTGAAGGACTCTTCTGAAGACTCACTAGGCTCTGAGGCTTCCAGGGGAGGCACTAAGCAGTGAGGAGTGGAAGGGCTTGGGCAAGGTGGCTCACTGGTCCAGGCAAGGTGGTGGCAGGCTCCATGCAGTGAGCTGGTAGCTCAGAGGATCACCGTTGTTCCCAGATCCTCTGCGCCAGCGGAGGAGGGGTGTTTGTCATCTGTTTTCCTAAAGCACAGAGCCTGTTTGCCAGGGAAGAATGGGCTCAGTGGGGTTTCCTGGAGCTCCGAGGACTGCTGTTGGCCTAAACTTGATTGTTGTTGTTCTGTCCTAGCTGATAAGCACAAGCTGGAGCGTTTCCTGCGCCCAGATGCTGCCCTGGTGGTGACTGTTTATGCTCCCATCACTTTCCCTCCTGCCTCAGTGCTGCTTTTTAAACAGAGAAGTAACGGTAAGTTGATAAGTGCTGAGGAGGTGGTGTCTGGGAAACAAACGTTAGGAGGCTGTTCCCATACCCCACTTACAAGTGCATCTATTCAGAAAGTATGACTTGAAAAAGCTGTCCCCTTCATGCTGTTTGAGAATATGAATGCATTTCCATCCCCAGTATCATTGGCACCTTTGTCCGTCCCTGCTGTGGTGTGCCTCTGGGCCTGGAACCATTTGGAGAAGGGGGTTGTGGTGGGGGAGGAGTTGATGGAGGCACCTTCTGTGGTGCTGCCCTGGTACTTTAAGTGACTCTGCCTTGCAGGAATGCACGACCTCATCGCCACGGGTTCTCTGCTTTCTGTGGACCCAGACAGAATTGTTGTCAAGCGGCTGGTGCTCAGTGGCCATCCTTTCAAGATCTTTACCAAGACGGCTGTCGTGCGATACATGTTCTTTAACAGAGGTATGGGTCGGCTCATCTCTGTGGTGGGAAGAGGGGATGTGGAAGCAGAACTCCTGCCCCTGCGGGAGCAGTTGTGTTGGTGCAGTGAAGCTTGTTTCTTACCTGCCTTTTGTGTTTTGATCTCCAGAGGATGTGATGTGGTTTAAGCCAGTGGAGCTCAGGACAAAATGGGGTCGTAGAGGACACATTAAGGAGCCATTAGGTAGGTTTGATTTGGTTATTTCTCTCTGTGATGCTGAGCAGGATGTGGTCATCCTGGGCAGGAGGGACAGCTAATGGCCTCTTCTGCTCTCTGCTTAGGGACCCATGGTCACATGAAGTGCCACTTTGATGGACAGCTGAAGTCCCAGGATACGGTGCTGCTGAACCTCTACAAGCGCGTTTTTCCTAAATGGACTTATGATCCCCATGTTCCAGAGCCCATGCCGTGGGTGAGGAGTGAGAGTGTGCTGCCGGTGCAGGAGGTGGAAATGGAATAAGTCTCCAGCATGGCTAATGCAGTTTGTGCCTTAGCTCCCCGGATGCTGTTCTCAGCCCGTGCACAGCAAGGACAGCACTGATGTCTTGGACGTATTACTGCTGGGGTCTGTACAGGGGCGGCTGTCTCACCAGCTGCTGCTCAGGTACCAGCTACAGCTATTTATTTTAATGGAAAATGTTTTAAAAAACATCTAAGTGCCTGTGTCTTGGTGGAGGCCAGCTGAGGCAGCCAAATGGGGAGGCTGTGTGCACCCTTTGTCTGGTGAACCTCTTGGCCCACTGGGGCTGTTGTCTTTCCCTTGTGCCCTGCCACAGTGGTGCATGCAGGGATTTTGCTGTATCAAGGACAGGAGTTTGCTGGAAGTTATTGTGATGCTGAGAAAGAAAGGTGAAGTAGCAGCTGGGGAGAGTGACTGACCCTAGCTCACTGGAGGCCTGTCCCAGAGCAGGGCAGCTGAGGAGCAGAGAACAGGCAGTGCTTTGTTTCCAGGCCCCCCCAGTAGCAACCCTTTATTGTGGAACCAAGCAGCTCTATGCTGTAGAGACTGAGGCCAGCTTCCCTTATCCCTCCACAAAAACTTTCAAATGTTTGGGGTTGTTTATCTGTTTTTTAGTAGCGCACAAACCAGACTGTACAAATTCAGAGTGAGGTTTCTGTCACTTGAGACACCACTCCGTTCTCATTCCACTTTCCCAGGGAGGTCTGTGAGCCAGGTCAGGGAGCTCAGGTCCACGTTTCCCCCGCACAGCACGATGCAAACGTTCTCCACATCCCGGGGGACTGCCTGGAACTGCTCCGAGAGCACGGCTGCCACTCCCACGCCTGCTGTTGGCTCAATCAGCAGCTTCATCCTTTCCCACACCAGCCGCGTGGCTCGCTGTCGGGACAGAGAAGCAGCTGTCATCCCAGCAGCAAGTACAGGCTGCTCCAGGGCTGCGGAGGGCACTGCATGTGCACATCTCTGCAGCACTCTGGGAAGGGAGAGCAGAGCTTCCGCCAGCCCTCTCCAGCTGGAGACAGTGTGGGTGTTGAACAGCTGCGGTGGTGTGCAGGGGCTTGTGCTGCCCTGGGAGAGTGTAGGGGTGAGAGTGGAGGGGCAGAGCGCGGATGGAGGCAGCTGCCTGCTGGCAGCTACCGTGAGAAGGGAGCTGGGAGCGTTTACCTTGATTTCTTCCTCTGAGACTGTCAGGACATCATCAACCAAATCCCTGATGATGGGCCATGTGTTTGGTCCAATGCTGGTTTTAACTGCATCTGCGATGGTATCCGGCGGGTGAAGGTTGGGGGTCAGTTCCCCTCTTACCTTGGACTGGTAACAGTCATCTGCGTTGCGTGGCTCAGCAGCAAACACTTTCACATCTGGTCTCAAAGCCTGCGGAGAGCAGGAGGAGCTGCTCAGTTGAAACTAGTGTGTGCCTGTCTGCTGTTGTTGCACATGCAGGGGGCCGAGTAGGCCATGCTGCTGCCATGCAAACCCTGGGTACCCAGAGATTTTCATAACAGGGTGTCTCCGTTTCTAAAGAGAAAAGCTGCTGTCTGTCTTGGGAGCCCTGCACTTCCCATGGGGAGATGTAGCCACCACTTCCCAGATGAGCTGTTGCCTACCTTGATGGCAACTGCTATTCCTGCAATCATTCCTCCACCTCCAACGGGAGCCACTATTGCATTTACCTCGGGTGCCTGTGCAGAAAGGAAGCGTGACTGCTTCTGGCACCTCAGGTACCCCTTTTTGCTGTGCTCCTGCCTACAAGGAGCAGAGCCCTGGGCCGGGTCCGGGCTGTGCATTTCCCTCACCTGCTCCAGTACCTCCAGGGCGATTGTGCCTTGCCCTGCAATCACCACCGGCTCCTGGTTGGGGTGCACCATGACTCCTCCTGTCTCCTGGACTACGCGAGACGCTGTCTCTGCTCTGGACTAATGGAAAGCGCAGATGGTTGCCTCTCAGTCCAGCTGTGCTGTGTCCCGAGCCAGTCTTCCCTGTGACATACCTTGTCATTGGGCTCGCATGGCACCAGTGTTGCACCATAGGTGAGGATGGCAGCTTGCTTACAGTGTGGGGCTGTCCGGGGCACCACGATATAGGCGGGAATCCCTGTGTGATGAAAGAGGAAGCAAATCTGACAGCCAAAAAGCTGCAACCAGCCAGTTAGTGCTGCAGGAGCCAGCCATGCCTTGCCTATGGTAGCTCCTGCATGCGTTCAGGAGAGGGATACTGCTGCTTATCTCCAGGGGTGTCAGAGCTGGGTGCTTGGAGCTGCATTTACCAGCTCTGCGTTTACCCCTGGCTCTCTGCCTGCTGCCTGGCTGTTCTCTGAGCTGGGGCTGGAGGTCGGCACATGCATTACCTTCTGCCTGGGCAGCACAGGCGAGCGCCTGCCCGTGATTCCCACTGCTGTGCGTCACGACGGCCCGAGGCAGCCCCCCTCCAGCGCGTTTGCTCTCCTCAACGAGGTTCCTGACTGCGTTCAGGGCACCCCGGATCTGGAAGGAGAGCACAGCACCCTCAGTGCCGCTGTGCCTGGGAGCCGGCATGTTGGGCTCTGCGGGCAGGTGGGGAATCTCCTTCCCTGCAGCCTCCCCTGTGCCTTGGGAAGCGCGTCAGCCCCCACGCGGGTCAGCAGGAGCCACGTCTGCTTCGAAGGCTGGAAAGTGTCGGCGGAAAGCGAGTTCCTCCGGTGCGAGAAGCGACCTTTGCCCCCAAGCTGGCCGAGGGACACTCAGTGCCGCCATCCCCGCGCACCTTGAAGGAGCCGGTCCTCTGGAAGAGCTCGCACTTGAAGAGCAGCCGTCGTCCGGCCAGGCGGTCCAGGCTCCCGCTGGTGAGCAGCGGCGTGCGGTGCAGCCGGCCCCGGAGCCGTTCCTCCGCCGCCCGGACCTCGGCCAGGGCCAGGCGGGGCGGCCCCGCCATGTGCTCGGCGCTGCGCGGTCCGCGACCACCCGTCCCCGCGTCGAACGCGCATGCGCGCGGCGGCACCCCCGTCTTTTTTTTTTTTTTTTTTTTTTTTTT
>NW_010972831.1:3705181-3821966 GCF_000737465.1 Haliaeetus leucocephalus | reverse complement strand
TTTTTTTTTTTTTTTTTTTTTTTTTCTGGCCCTGCGCGGCCGCCGTCCGTCCCGCCTCCGGCGGAGGGGAAGATGGCGGAGGGGCTGGAGCGCGTCCGCGTCTCGGCCGCCGAGCTGCGGGACATGGTGGCGGCGGAGGCCCGCGCCGCGGCCGGCGGCGGACGAGGTGAGGGGGTGGCAGGGATCGGCGGGGCGGCGGTAGCGAGCCGGGAGACGTTGCTTAGGCCTTTCTCTCCTCCCCTCAGCGGCACCTGCCCGGGGGCGGGCCGGGCCCCTCGGCCGCACCGCCCGGCTGGGGCTGGGGTAGGGGCCGGGGAAGGGCCGCCGGGCCCGCGTCGGCCCGGACACGGTTGTCGCCGGGATGAGAGCACACAAACGCCGAGGCACAGAGAACGGGAGCCGCTGGGGGAGGTCGGGTCGGTCCCTGCCCCCTCGGGGACCTCTCTGCCGCCTCCGGGGCCGAGCCCCTCGGTAGCGGTGGCTTTGGCGTGGCTGAGGTTCGGTGGTGCGGGCTGGTGCGAGTTACTGGTAGGAGGAAGAAGTTGAGGAAATGCAGAGCGTAACAGCCCGGCTTTGGTGAAATGTTTGATTACGTGACGTGCGGGCTGTGTTCTCTGATGGGGTTTTGTGTAAATAGAGTTACAGAGAGGAGAGAAACTTACTGAGTTGTGAGCAAGGGGGGGGGAGACGCATCTTTGACTCAAAACGATCCGTTGGCATAGCAGGGGGGCTGTTGGAGAAGGCAGCACCTGCAGACAGAAGGGCTCCTGCCCCAGCAGCAGGCAGGCAACTGCTGCTGAAACTTGTAACGCCAAAAGTTTATTCCCGGTACTTGCATATGCATCTTGCGTTGTGCTTTAGCTGTCCGTTTCTCAGCTTGTTCATGCTTTGAGGCAAAACCTGCTGCGGGATGTGGTTTGTAAGTGATTCAGGCCAAGGACTTGGTCATCTTTGTTATACTTTCTCATTTTCTACTCTTGCTCTGTGATTTCCTGTAAACTGTGACGTGGATTTTCAGATCTGTTCTCTTGGACCTGCGCTGAGGATGGTAGGCTCCTTGCCTTTACTTAATATTTCTCCCTGAATATTTGTCATGATTTTTTTTTTGTTCCTGGTTGGTTTGTGGTGGAAATAACTTTATTCTGTTTATTTTTCCCCAGAAAACATGAAGGAAGTGAAGGAGCCAAGGCATCGCAAAGACAACAGGCGCCCAGACCTGGAGATTTACAAGCCTGGCCTCTCCCGACTGAGGAGCAAACTTGTGCCACCAAAGCATGAGACATCAGAGAAGGAGAGGAGCAGAGCTGAGGAGGGCAAGGAGGAGAGTGCCAGTGATAAGGGCTCTTTGGGAGGAGGGGCTCCAGTCATGGAGGATTTCGGCAAAGGTGATGGCCCCAAGCAGAATGGTCCTTCGCAGGAAAATGAAGAGATAGAGACTAAAGGTGATCTTCAGAGCCAGGAGAACTTGTCCAAGCAGCCTGCTCTGGATGAGTGGTGTCCCAAGACCACCAGGAGAACCAAGAAGCCGGACCAGCAGATCTACCAGCCTGGGAAACGCCTGCATTCAGCTGCTAAAGAACCATCCCTGCGGCCAGCGACTGAGGAAGTCACCAGTAAGATGGAGCAGCTGAAAGTAGGGAGAGATGAAGAGATTGAGAAAGGTACTGGAAAAGACAATAACAGGAAAACCAAATCAAACAAGGAGGACAGAGAGGGGAGCCAGGCAGGGGAAGGAATTAAAGCCTCAAGGGGAGAAAAAGGAAGACGAATAGAGCGAAGTGACAGGATAAGGAGAACAAGCGACGAGGTGATGCAGGGGAAGCTGGGTTCTACCAAACGGTATTCTCGCTCTGACAAGCGGCGGAGCCGGTACCGCACCTGCAGCACAAGTTCAGCTGGAAGCAACAACAGCGTAGACGGAGCCCCACTCGTGGACGGGGTGGGGAGGCGGCAGGAGCGTGCCAGAGAAAGAATACGTCCTAGGAAGCAGCTCTCTGCGTCCTCCACTGACTCCTTGGATGATGACAGAATCGATGAGGCAGAAGCGTATGTCACCAGCAGGAATTCGGACAAGAAGAAGCGTACAGAGCAGAGCCGAGCTTCTAGGAGCGAGAGCGAATGGAGCAGCAACGGCCGGGAAGTCAAGGGACCCTTTCGAGTCACATTTGACAGCAAGACTATGAACAGGGATATCAGTCTGGCAGACACAGACAAAAAAAAGCCCCTGAAGGCGTTTGTTAGTTGCAATGACTCAGAGGCTTTAGAGGCAAGGAGCCAGAGCAGAGAACCCCAAGGGAGGGGCCGTGGGATTCTGTTCCTGCCTGCCAACACGGACCTCTCTGCCAGCGCTGTGGGCTCCCCCGAACCCAGTCACCCTGGGCCCAGACTCCTGCTCGGTGGGGCTGGGAGTAAAGGTCCCCGAAACAGGGGCCGAGGTGGCACTGCTCGCAGGCTGTGGGACCCAAATAACCCAGACCAAAAACCCGCCCTGAAGAGCCAGACCGCTCAGCTTCACTTTCTAGACACAGACGATGAAGTGAGCCCCACATCCTGGGGAGAAGCCCGCCAGGCCCAGACATCCTACTATAAGTTCCAAAACTCTGACAACCCCTACTATTACCCTCGGGCTTCTGGTCAAGGACCCCAGTATCCTTATGGCGGGTACTCCCTGCAGTATCCTATGGGTCCAAGCAATGGTGTGTACCCAGGAGCCTATTACCCTGGGTACCCTGGCCAGGCGGGACAGTACGTGTGTGGCCCACTCCCCCCAACTCCTCTGAGTCCTGAGATGGAGCAGCAGATGCGGAACATGCAACAGCAGGAGCTCAGCAAACTCCTCCGTGAGGCTGGGAACCAGGAGCAGCAGCTCAGCAATCTGCTTTCCAGAGACCGTATCAGTCCAGAGGGGCTGGAGAAGATGGCCCAGCTGAGGTTTGTGGTTGTGCTGTGAGGGATGTGTGACCAAGTAATTTCCAGGGTGAACTACCAGAACTGTTATCTAGAGAATGGTGTCTCCTTAGGGATCTGGTACACTGGAGACATCAATGTCTCAGAGCCTGGGAGATGGGGCAGTGGCTGGCTAGCTTTTGACATGCTGGGTCTGTTTGTTGTGTGCCAGTGGTGTGTGGGTTTTGGAAGGAAACTGTGGGTGAAGATATTGTTTGTCTGGGCTGGGAGCTAAGCCATGGCTTCTTGTGGTTGTGGAATGCCTTGTCTGCGTTGCAGGGACATGGAAGAGCAGGACAAGCACCCGCTGTGGTTCTTGGGTTCTTCTTGCTCTTGCTGGAGCTGATCTTTCTCAGTCCAGTACACTCATGTGCTTTCAGTATTTGCTGGCGGACTTCTGCTTTCTTACCTGTCCTTGGTTATCTGCTGTCTGATTTGCATTGTGGGCTTCAGGGGCAGCTACTTTCAGCTTGTGCTTGTGAAGTGTTGTGTGGGTTCCAGACGCTGTGTGACAGTGCCTTTCAAGTGCTGGGTAGTTTTGCTCTTGACACCACTCAATGCTGTGACATATGGCGGTCCAGTGGGAGTAGCCTGGTGATGCCAGCTAGTGAGAGGGAAGTGACACTGGTGCTCTGGAGCATAGTTAACATGGCTGTAGCAAGTTTCTACTTGGCATCTTTCACGTTTACTTGTGACCTCTGTGTCTCCAGGGCTTCTCTGGAGGCTTATTTTTCAGAGCTGACTGGCAGAAAATCTAGCAGGTGAGCTCATTTCAGGGCTTGTTCTCTGTTTTGGGGACTTGTGCTATAGACTACAGGGTAGGATATGTCTGAGCTTGAAGCAGTACTGGAGGTTTCAGGTCTTCCTCAGGGTGTCAGGGTCACCCAGAGCTGTTGTCTGGAGGGAGAGGAAAGACTGTGCAGTGCTACTGTGGCCTGTGTGAAGCCCACTCTGCTCTGGGAGTGTAGGCATAGTTGGCCCTGTTCCTGCCGGCAGCGTCCCTCCGTCTCGGTGTGTCTCCTGCCTGTGTCTGAGTGTGTGCTGCCAGCCTCTCTGCGGAGCTGTGTTGGGGCTCTTGGATGCAAGTGCTGCTTATCAGATGTCCATCTGCAGAAATGTCTAATTCTCTTGGTTGGTGTTTGCACTGTCCAAGTGTGTGTGTGCAGGGTTTGGGGACTGTGTGTGGTAGGGCAGCAGAACCATGCTCTGTGCTTTGCACAGGAACCCACCAGCATTCTTCCCTTATTTTGCCAGGTTCTTCCAGGCATTGCTCTCTGGCTTTGCTCTAGGCTTTACCATCTATGCTGTTGTACTGTTTTCTGTGTAGGGCTCAAAGCATTACAAGGGATAAGGCTGCCAGGGCAGTAACAGCTGAGGATACCCTTTACCGTAAACTTGTCCCACATATTGCAGAGCTGCAACTATTTTATTAAATTCAGGGGAGCAATTCTGCTCCAGTGTCTGGGCAAGGCTGTAGGTAGCTGGCGAGGGGAATGTGATTTCTGGGACTCCGAGGCTTTGTTTCCTTCAGGTGTGACATTCCTAGCTCTCAGTCATTTTTGAGGAAGCGGGGTCTCTGTTTCTGCTGTGTATTTTGGTTGGATGGAAGGGAGGTGGGGATCATTTTAATGGCAAGACCTCTCTTGCCCTCTGGTTCTTTGTGTGTTTGTTTCTGGCCCGTAGTAGCCAGACTTTGTGCTCAGAAGGAGCAGAGCCTGGCAGTGTGCACTTTTTCCCCTGTTAGTATCCGGAGACACTTGTGCCTTTTTGTTCCCAGTGGCAGAACTGTAACAGAGCTCCTTGCTCTTTGCCAGGCCCTGATCTGTTCTGATGCATATGTGCAAGGGAGGTGGTCCTTTCCGATTTGCCTTCTTGGAGCAGGAAGGGTGTTTGATTGCAACAGCTCCCATCTCCCTCTTGGACAAGTGTGGAAGCATCAATTTGCCGTAGCGTGCAGGCTGGCTGAACTGCTGACATCTCGTGTTTGCTGGATGAAAAGCAGCAGGTGGCTCAGCACATGTTGCCTGGCAGCTCAGGCTCGGGCTGGGCAGTTGCTGTTGTATTGACCACTGATTGTGTTTCGCTGTAGAGTGGAGATGCTGCAGCTGTATGAGCGGTGCATCCTGATGGATATCGAGTTCTCTGATACCCAGAATGTGGACCAGCTGCTGTGGAAGAACGCGTTTTACCAGGTGATTGAGAAATTCCGGCAGCTCCTCAAGGACCCTCAGGGAGAAAATGCCCAAGAAATTCGGAACAAACTGCTCCAGCTTCTAGATGAGGTGAGAAGAGAGGAACATCCCCGAACTCCACTACAGCTTTGGGTGGGATTGGCTGGTGTTAAGAATGAGATGGTGCAACTGGGAAACTAGCCTTCTTGATCCTATTCATATCTCTGTGTGCCTTAGGCCATCTTGTGCAAGGAGAATGCTCAGACAGATTATGGTTTAGTGTGGCAGGTGTAGGTCCAGGTGGACATCTGTTATAATTTAAACTGGGCCTGTTTTGGTGTGTTTTATGTTAATTAGAAATTGATTTAAGCTAAAATGAAATGAATGTCCTGAAGTGGAAATAAATAGAAGCATTTCTGGAGGTGTTTATGCCATCTTTATCAAATTTGCTTAGAAGTCATTCCATTAGGCTGTGCAGCTCAGCTTACTTTTTGTAGAAGGTAGGGTGACAGATCTGAGAGGATGTGTTTTATAGAATTAAGTTGGTGGGAAGGGACTGCTGGAGGGCATTAGTCCAACCTCCTGCTCAAAGCAAGACTCCTCAAACACTAGATGAGGTGAGTCTTGATTTTCTCTAGCTCAGTCTTGAAAACCTCTGAGACTGGAAATCCCCCAGCCTCCTTGTTGTTTTCTGAAGAGAAACAGCCCAAACCTCAGGGAGAGGGACCTTCTTTCTTGCACGTGTCATGGTTTAACCCCAGCCAGCAACTAAGTGCTACACAGCCACTCACTCACTTCCCCCCCCAGCCAGTGGGATGGGGGAGAGAATCGGGGGGGGGGGAGCAAAACTTGTGGGTTGAGATAAGAACAGTTTAGTAGGACAGAAAGGAAGAAAATAGTAATAATGATAATAACAACAATAATAAAATGACAATAACAAAAGGAATGAAATATACAAAACAAGTGATGCACAATGTAATTGCTCACCACTTGCCAACCAATGTCCAGTTAGTTCCTGAGTGGTGATCCCCTCCCCAGGCCAACTCCCCCCAGTTTATACTGGGCATAACATCCCATAATGGTATGGAATACCCCTTTGGCCAGTTTGGGTCAGCCGTCCTGCTGTGTCCCCTCCCAGCTTCTTGTGCCCCTCCAGCCTTCTTGCTGGGTGGGCATGAGAAGCTGAAAAATCCTTGACTTAGTCTAAACACTACTTAGCAACAACTGAAAACATCAGTGTGTTATCAATGTTATTCTCATACTAAATCCAAAACATAATACTGTACCAGTACTAGAAAGAAAGTCTCTATCCCAGCCAAAACCAGGACAATGTGGCAGGGATTGTGTGGTGATTTTGTGCTCAATGTCGGAAGGATTGTAACATCCAAGTATGTGTGTGTTTCACAGGGCACTTCTTTTTTTGATGGCCTACTCCAAAAGCTGCAGGTGTCATACCAGTTCAAGCTAGAGGACTATATGGATGGGATGGCCATCCGCAGTAAGCCTCTGAGGAAAATGGTAGGTTGGCTTCCTCCTGGAGACTGCTCATCCTGTTAATTGTATGCAACATGCTGAACTCAATCTGCTGCCCTTGCCAAGAGGTAGGCAGCTGTACTCTGAACAGATGTCAGTATGTTTGCAGGGAATCTTTCTCAGCTGCTGGAGGACTTGTTGAACCAACTCTGGTGCATTAACATTTCTTAGCTTCCTTTGCAAAGAAGAACTTTTTTTGTATCAGCTCTATGACCAGGGCTAATAAAGGGAAAGAAGTGTCCAAAGGTAACCTGGCTTCGCCTTAGATATTGAACATCTCTTATGTCTGTCTGTGGAATCCAGAATAATGAACAAGGAAAGCTAACAGTTGTGCTGCCTCCCTGACACTTGACAGCATGTTGCCCTGAGCTGTGAGTGCAGGTGCAAGGGACAGCTGGGAAATGATATTTTAGTCCAGCTCCATTCCCAGAGAGATGTGTTTGTCTAACAGCTGTCCTCAGATTGTTCACGGACTGAACAACTCTCTTCTGGAGAGAGATGGGACGTTGTTGTAAGAGAGGAGGTGTTTAGGGGATTGACTTCCCCTACAAATGCTGAACCATTGCCAGGAAGCCTTGTCATTTCATTCTGCTGCCCTTTTGTGAGACCTTCAGTGTGTCAGAGAGCTCCTCTTGGCTCTCTACAGTCCCTCTGTGCTCACTGGGTCTGCAGGTGAGCCAGGGCTGTGCAGGTCCCACATGATGTACTGAATGCTTCTTTCCAGGTGAAGTACGCGCTGATCAGTGCTCAGAGGTGTATGATTTGTCAAGGGGACATTTGCCGATACAGAGAACAAGCAAATGACACCGCAAACTACGGAAAGGCACGCAGGTATTGTGTTCTTCACTATAGCACTGAGCACAGCTCTTCCTCTATCTAGAAGGGATGTGTCTCATTTCACACTTAAACTTGCCTCTAGCCAAAGAAGTCTTTTCACACCTCTTTATTGTATTGCAGTCTGTGAAGCTGAAAGATGTAGTCTAGGCTGTTTTGCTGTCCCAGAGAGCAAGCCAGCAGATCCAGTCATCCTGCAGCCATCTAGTGTGGAAGTTGACCTGTGCTGATCCTGCAGCAGGGAGGCTTTATGCTGTTGAGGCTGGCAGAATGGCTGTTGTATTTTCTGGTAGCTTTTCAGCTAGAAGAGGTTCCCATATGTGTCCATACGTTCTGACTGCATCAGGAGTTACTGGCACTTGTTGCTTCCTGTCACTCTTGTTTTTCTGATGTTTTTTCTGGAGCAAAGACTTGGGGAGGGGGTGCAAGTGAGCCCAGCATGGCTCCTGAAACTCCTGAAAACTGTGGAGGTTTGGAGAACAGGACAGGGGAATCTGCCGATTTTGGGGTCTGTGGTCATCATGGAGTACGCTGATATCTCGGGAAGGCTTGGGGGAACATTAGCAGGCTCATGATATGTCTGAAGAGTGTTGATGGATCCATGTGGTGTGATATAAGCTGGATAGTGGATAATACAACTGAGGAAAAATAGAGAGGAGAATGGAGGGATGGATGGACTGCCACTGAACGGATGCCTCTTCTCTTGGAATGATTAAGTATCTTGAAAATATGGGGAACAAGCTAAGGAACGTGGATGGTCTGGTCCCAGCTGCTGTGGAGCTAAAAAGGGGACTGAGAGAGAAATGTTCCCCAAATAGCCTCTTCTCTGTGCCTGAGGCTGCACGGGGGACAGCGCTTGCTGGGTCTGGCTAAATGGTCGTCTTTCAGGCTGAGCCAAGAACATTTCCTTCTGCAGGTCTATCTGTCCCTCTCTCTAGTCCTGTGCCCCAGCCGCCTCTCCAGGCCAGGTGCAGGCTGGCTGCCTGTGCACGCTCTTGCAGGCAGAGGGCACTTGTGCAAAGGGTCTGTTTCCTCCAGGACTGCCAATGCTGCGCTGCGAGGGGAATTCTGCGCCCTTAACAGCAAGGAAAGCAACCTTATGTCCTTTCAGTAAACCTTTCTCTGTGGTTCTTCCCTTCCTCAGCTGGTACCTGAAGGCTCAGCAAATTGCTCCCAAAAATGGCCGCCCATACAACCAGCTGGCTCTTCTGGCCATCTACACGGTAAGATGCTCATCAAGGATGTAGCAAGTGTAGGGAGAGCCTCTGGGATGGCTGTGAGATTCCATCTGGTGGAGAAAGGCATTGTTTAGGGCAGTGGTCCCAGATGATTTTTCTTTTTTTTAAAAAGAAAAAAGCTGATGACAGGATGTGCTGTGTGGATTCCAGCTGCTGTGGCTTCAGGCAGCTTTGTTAGATACACGCTACTCCCTCAGGCTGTCAGCATTTTGGGGACTGTTCTGTGGGCTGTTAAGAGTGCAAATGTTTTAAAAGTGGGCTGTGTTTAAAGTTCTGCATGAAATTTTTGTGCTTAAGGCCATGCTGTCGTGAGGATGCTGTTTCTGTTTCCCATGTCTTCATTGGACTTGGGTACTGGTCTAAGCGACATCCACATGTGACTTTCTTGGGTTTCAGTTTTGCTGGCTACTTCAGCCATGCAGGAAAACTTACTTCAAGGAAGATGTGACAGCAGATAATAGAAGCATCAGGCTGGGACACAGGGGTTGGTAGGGAACTGCCCGTTCACAATACTGAAAGATGCTGATTTAAAGCAGAGCAGTTCAGAACTGCAGGGTTCAGAAGCGCATTGCCTTCATGGCTGGGAATGACCTTTCTGACTCCTGGTGTAGGGCCTGGAGTGGCAAAGTGTCCCGCCCTCTGTGGTGGTTTGTAAGGCCAGCAGCATGTGGGCAAAACCCTAAATGGCTGTGTATCTTGCTAGCATGAAGACGTGGGGAGGTGCCTTCTTGTGATATTCCCTTTGGCCAGCCTGTGGGAGAAAAGGTGCTGAGAAGTTGCTCAAGCGTGAGGGGATTAGCCCAGCATCAGGCTGAAATGAGGGGGGGCATCCTGCCCCACCACTGGCAGGAGTCTGGCAAACCCTCCAGTCTTCCTGGTCCTCTTGCTCTTTGTAAAACTCATGTGGAATCATTTCCATATTCGTAGTAATGTTGAAAAGAGTTATTTCCTGAACTGTCAGGAATTTAGTATTTATGCTTTTGCCCTTTACCGTGATGTCTGGTGAGAGACACTTTTATGTGAGCCTCTGTGTTGATGTAGAAGCCTCAGGGCTAGAGTAAGCAAGTCTGCAGGCTGCAGTGTCACCTGCACTCCCTAACCCTGGCAGAGGGCTTGTGCTTTGTGCTGGTGGTTGTAGGTAGCTGTGAGTGTGGATGGAGAGTTCAAGGTCCTACTTGTCATAGTGTTTGTTGGCATGTCTGTCCCACCCAGACAGTATTGAGGGACAGGGAAGGCAAAGTATGTGGGAGCTTGGCTCTGAATGCCCCAGAATGAGTGGCAGCTCTGAATCTGGTTGTGTTTTTTGCAGAGGAGAAAGCTGGATGCCGTATACTATTACATGCGCAGCCTGGCCGCCAGCAACCCTATCCTCACAGCCAAGGAGAGCCTCATGAGTCTGTTTGAAGAGACAAAACGCAAGGTGAGTCTTGGAGCTGGGCTGCAGGATGCTGCAGCTGCCTGTGCTAACTGTCCTGTGCTGGAGTGCTGTGATCCAGAGTGTAGGGTGATGGTGACTTTTGGACTTGGAGTCACCACTTATCTACTTCTAAGAAATTCCATGTTGGGAGTCAGATGAGAGAGGCAACCTCCAGAAGGATCGTGTCCTTTCTGCCTCTCCTCAGACTGCTTTTGGGGTTGTTTGGGCAGCTGAATCTCTTGTTTCTGGGTCACAGACTAAAACAGCGAAGCTCAGCAAGGGCTGTAGGTTGCTGTGGTTTGCAGCATGGCCTTGGCATGCAGCACGATCATTGCCATATTCCAGAGGTGCCCCACACCTGTGGGGGTGAACAAGAGAGGCTGCAGTCCATTTGTGCCCCAGCGGGTAGCCCCAAGTCAAAGATACAGCACATTGGTTGTCACACACTCCTAGGACTGGACACAGCTCTTCTTGTCCCGGGACAAGGTTGGAGTTGAAAACGTCTCACCTGCACTGTCCTATAGTGTCAGAAACCAAACTGTTGACCTGTCAATGAGTTACTGTGGTTCTGAAGCAGGGGGAAAGGCTAATTTCTCCATGTAAATGAAATTATGTACTTTTCCTGAACTTTGATCTCTGGGTGATCTGAATCTCTCCTGTCTGCCCAGGCTGAGCAGATGGAGCACAGGAAACATCAGGTGCTGGATCTGAGCCCCAGCCGCCGGGGGAAGGGCAAGAAGTCCACATTGCGACAAGTTGGAGATGATGCCACACGGCTGGAGATCTGGATCCATCCCTCCCACCCCCGCTCCTCCCAGGGCCACGAGTCCGGCAGGGATTCTGAGCAGGACAACGGTCTTGGGAATCTCAGCCCCAGCGATGTGAGTACTGCAGGAGGCGGCAGTTGGCTTTGGTGTCATGTGTTTGGAATGCAGTGGAATGACACTGGATCTGTTTTGCTTTCCTGTTGCTAAATTTTCCAGTGTTTTGGCTTCCCCTATGGGAGCTGTGCCTGGGTCAGGCTGAGGAGCTGGTGACCTCGTGCCTCTCATGTTTAAGGCATGTTGTTACCATCCGTTTCTTGGCAGCATGTGCTGGTGTAGCTGATACGGAATAGGAGAGGCACAAGCAGAAGATGCTGTAAAATGCCTCTGCTGAGGGCTCTAACTTGGGTGAGGTTGCTGGTGGGAAATGAGGTCAGATGCTGAAGACCAGGGTTAACAGTGATCCTGTAAATTCTGAGGCTTGTTCTGGAAGTGGGTCACTTGTCCCAGTGCCAGATGATCAGAGGATTGCACTGGGAATGTGAAAACTGTGGCTTTAATTTCCAGTGTAGGTGTTATATTTGCATTACTTGTGCTGCTGAGAGGCCAGACTAGTGCCTTTCTTTTGCAAGGATAAAAAAATAATTGACTAACGGTGTGTCTTGTCAATCTGTTCAAGCTGTGTACCTTGCAAGAGGAGCCCGAGTGAACTCTGTTTGTCAGGCACAGGAATGCAGGCGAAGGCAGTGGTGGTTGGGAGCTCATCCTCTAGGAATCCTCGCACTGCTTTGGCACATGCGGCTTGCAAGAGAACTTGCCAGGGAGCTCTGGGCTGCCTGTCCTAAAATGGCTGTTAAGGATGTGAGTTTAGCAGAACTGGGAAGACCTTCTCTGCATACTGCGGGGCCCAAAGCTTCTCAGATACAATTGCACTTTTATAACTAGTTTGTGACTTCAGCTGGGTGGAACTGGGGTGAAGTCTTGAAAGATAAGCTCTGGCACATTGCTGCAGCATTTTTAAGACGTTACTGCCCTTGATTGTTTTCCCTCTCTTCAGCTTCTCTTCTGGAGACCTTTGCTTCCTCAGCATCACTGAAAGGAACGTGCCAAGCTTTAGCCTCTCCATAAATCATTGATGAAGACGCTTTGATATAAGATGCTGTGAGTGGTTTTGAGGCACTAGGGGTTTCTCTTTTGCAGCGCTCCCATGTGAGGTAGTGTAACCACTAGCAAGGCGGGGGGCAGTGATGTCCTCTTGTTTATAGTGCAGCCCTGTTTGCTAGAGCTTGCCCTTGGTCTGTTCAATGGGGGGGATGTGCTCTCTGAAGTGCAGGTTGCTGGCAATGCCTGTACAGATTGTGTGTCTGATTACTACCATTAGTCTTGATTTCTTCATCTGTTTGAAATGTTGGCTCTTGGAAAGCATGAGCTTTCTGATCATGGAGAGGCCACACGATCAGAAATAAAATGGCAAAAGGGCAGGGGGAGTTGAGGGCTCAGGTCTGGGCACTGCTGGTTTTGGCAGCCAAGATATTAGTACTCAGGCTCCCTGTGCCTGCTGCAGTGCAGCACTCCACTCGTGTTGGCACAACTGCTTATGGGGCTGTGCTGTGGCCATGTCACTGAACTGATCTGGATTGAAAATAACCAGGTGAAAAGGAAACCTTAAATCCGTGTCGCTGCCAAAGCTTCCGAGCTGTGAAGCTGTGGGCTGGATAAAGACAGCAGCTCTTTGGGAAGCTCTGGACTCCTTGCTCCTTGAAGCGATAGCCTCTTACCCTCTTCCTCACTGCGTCTCGGTGTTTTGCAGCACCTTCTCTGGAAAGCAGAGCAGTCCTTGTGTTGCCACCGTGTGGCACTGTTTGGCCTTGGAAGGGCCCTGCCTGCACCAGGGACAGGCAGCAGCCCTCATCCTGGCAGCACCTCTGCCCCACATCCCCCAGCCGGGCGGAAGGGAACAGCTCTTCTCCCAGGGGATGTGTGCCAGTGCTTTACATGTCATTTTGCGGAAATGGGTCTAAATGTGTCATCTCCTCCTTGGTCTCTTCCTTGCCAACTTTAGCCCTTGAAAAGGCTGAGGCAAGCCGTGTTCTTTCGTTTGTACTGACAGCTGTGCTCTGCAGGTAGCTCCTCAGGCATCAGGCTTTAAGGCAGCTGTTTCTGGGCCAGAGAAGGGAATTTTACAGGGTAGAATGGGAGAGTATTCAGCTTCCAGAAGCAGATATAACACTGCAAGTGTAGACCCTAACAGCTCCGGATGAGTACTGGACAGAAGTGTGGGAGAAAGGCTTCTTGCACCCTTTGGATGGAGGTCGTTGCTTCAAACCCAGCCCAAGCCAAATGTGACCGGTGTTTTTACTGTGGAGATGCTGGCCATTTCACAGGTGACAAGAAATTGATTTGGGATGTTTTCTGTCTTCGGTGGTTGCTTTCTTCATTGTGCCGGTGGTTAGGTGCCAGTCCTGTGATGTGGCACACTTGGCAGGGAGATGCTGAACGATTACTCTCCCAGGACCTGCTGATGTGTGTGCTGTCCCCATCAGCAAGCAGAGGGTCTGCTCAGTACATGCTTGCATGTCTGTTCTCAGTGCTGACTATTTTTCCTTATGCAGCCATATACAAAGACACAAACATCATTACTTTATTTCAGGGTTAGAAGCCAACTGAATGGAGTTAGTAAAGTGTGACGGCAAGTCTGCAGAAGGCCACCTCGCACTGCAGCCATTGCTGTGACAAGAGAAGGTGGCGTGCAGAGCTGGCAATTTGCCTTGGCACTGTGTGTTTAGGTAGAGGCTTGGCATAGCTGCTTCTTTCACAGTTTGCTACATCATCTTTTCTAGGAAGATGCAGAACTGGAAGAACGTACCATCTGTCCACACCAAGGGGCGTACATCTCCATTTGGCCCCTTCCTCAGTAACCGGATTTGGCACTGCTGGCACAGAGGGCATGGGACGGTATCAAAGCGAGCTGAAGAAGTATTTGGGTTGCAGCCTGGCTGTTTTGTGCTTAGGGTTTTGTCCGTTATGCCTGCAGCCTTTTGGGGTTTCATTCTGTGAATGGCTGTTCTCTGTGGTCTCCTGCATGTTGCATGTTTCTAGGTGCACAGTGGCAGGAGAGTCCAGGCTGACCCAGTGCCTTGCTTACCTGACAATATCAGGTCACTTCATGTGGGATTCCAATAAGAAATGCAAAAAAGGAGGCAGAACCAATGAGCAGTTGTGTTGCTTTTTTAAAAACAGCTGGATAGGGCAAAGTGAGCTGAAGAGCAGAGTCTCTGCTGTTTCTTCTCTGCCACTGGTTTCATTTGCCATGGTTCTGTATCAATCTTAAATCTGATAGTACCATATGCAGCTTACTGCGCAGACTGTGAATTGGTAAAGTAAACAGGGCAAACGTGCTGTCAGTCTCTTGAGAAAGTGTTAATATTACACTGAGTTTGAGATTTTAATCACTCCTGTCAGGAAATGCTGAGTTAAGGTTCCCACAGTTGCTATTGCCTGCTGCCTGTGCTCTGCAGTAGATACTTCCTTGTGTTATCACGCAGCATGCATGCACTAATAAAGATTACTCCATAGCTGCAGCTAAGATGAGGGAAGAGAGGTTTTCCCTTGGCAAGACAGTAATTGAATAATGCTTCTCTCCAGATGTCTGAATACTTTAGCGTCATTAAAGAATTAAGTCTCCTAGCCTCTTTGTGAGAGGTCAATCTTGTAGAGCCATCAAAAGTTTGGTAGGGCCACCCAAAAAGCTCTTAGGAAAGCTAAGGACAGAGTCAAGATCTGCTGGCTCAGCCCTGTGTGTCGGCTGGGAACCTTCCCATTTCCCATTTCCCCCCCAGCCTGCTGGTTAGGGACAGAGGTGTTGCATTTGCCTGGTGCTGAGTGCCCATGGAGCAACCCCTTTGCAGTAGCAGAGAAATTGTGGTGGAATCATTAGCTCTGAAGTTCAGAGCATGTTTTAACCTCCATTTCTTTACGTAAGCTTTCTTCTCAACAGCAGGGAGTATGGACAGTGCATCAGGGTTTCCTCAAGTGAGCAGTAAATACCACCAGGAGGTCAACCAAAAAAAAAAAAAAAAAGAGGTCAAAGTTCTCTCAAGAGGCTGAATATGGAGGGTTTTTAACTTTTGTGTTTCTTCTTTGTTACCTACTGTGCTTGTTTTGGAAGCTTATTATACATACACTCTGCTGGTAATGGGTGCGAGTACCATGAGACACAGCGGCGAAGTTGGAGCTGTAAGCAGTGTGTATCTTTGGGTGATTGTTTTTATTTTCTTTCAGATGAATAGTGCTGGTCTCTTTTGGACCCCTTCATCTCCTTCCATCTCTCAAGTCCTAGAAAATCAGATGAGTGCCAAGCACACAGGGAAATGGTCCCCTGAAGCTGGATGAGGGCACTGTCTTCTCAAAGCAGCAGAGTTTGTGAGAGCTGTCCCGCTTTTTTCCCTCTAGGTCAGGATTCAGCTAACTGGAATCCAGCAATGCCTGATTGGAACTATCTTTGCAACTTACTGTGATTTGTTCTTCTGAGATGAGACATGTCTAAGGATTCTCACCTTCTCTCTTTCTCAGTTCTTGCCTGCTTAATTTTATTTCTGACTTTGCCTGCCTTACCTGTGTACCATGATGCTGCGTCCACTTACAGTTCTGCAGCCTGGTTGCAGTCCAAGGCTGGAGAAGACACTTTTGGGAACGCCTGTGCATCCAGGAGCCACTGAGGAGACCTCAGGGCTCCTCATGTCACTGTCTCAACAGATGCCATGTGTCCTTAGTGAAAAGGGTCACTGTCCTAGTCAGCTCCTGCATGTTTCACATCCGTTTTTCCTTGGCAGTGTTTGTTGTTTCTGCTCTCTGTGCTTGTTCCTCTTGGATAGCAGCTGCTCGGGTGACTGGGCTGGCTCCTTCTCCTGGCTGGTTTCAGTCGGTGCAATTTTTCGTCTAGGGGAGCTGTCTCTTGGGCTCTGCATCTGGAGAGGGGTGCTTCTAGGGAGCAGTGGCATAAAACGTTGTGTAAGTCTAGTAGCAGTTTTGGTGGGGGTTTCTTGGCCATTTTGCTCCATCAGCCTGTCATTTGCTTGGACCAGTCACACATGGGAGTGGTAGTGACCTGTGTTCAGAGTTGGGGTTGCCTTGATGTCACTACCTGTGGTCCATAGGAGTGTCTGGTTTGTTAAAAGACTGTTGTGGTGTGAGATGGGTGTCTGTGAGCATGGTCCAACTTTGCTCATGCAAATATACCACAGAGGCACCCCTGTTTCCTGAGAGCAGCTCCCTTAGCTCTCAGCTCCTTTCTCACCTTGTAACTCTTATCCATTACATGTGACTAGAAATAAGTGACAAGCAAAAATGGAAATGATATATTGCTATAATGACGGTTGTTCATCTGTATAGATGCATGAATAAGAGGCTGCTTGGGGAGCTTGTTGTTTCTGGGGTGTCTGCCCCTGAGTCTGCTGTCAGGCTGGTGGGAGCATTTCTCTGCACTGCCAGCATGGCTGGGGGGGGTGGGTTTCAGGACAGTGAAAGATTGATCTTTGCTCTTCCGTGCAGGCTCTTACAAGTAATCCCTGTTGACTGAAGTATGGGGCTCCCTCATTTGCTACCTACATGACATCAGGTGGGCCAAGCGCTCAGAGTGGTCCTTTTTTTAGGAGCCTCTGACCTGGAAAATAAATCCAGGTGGCTGGGGCTGTGCCTCTGGTTTAGATGGGCAGCGTGAAAGCCCAGGCATGCCTGCCTGCCCCCTGCTGCTGGGACAAGACTGCCCAAAAGGGTAACCCTGCAGGCTGCACACAATGCCCTGGAAGCCTGTGCTTACTCTTGCATGCTTTCAGGGCTTTTTTTACCTAACACTATATGCCTGTGCAGAGAGTGGAGAGAATGGAAACCACTAGACCAGCAGTGCCTGGAGATGCTCAGTGGGCTTTCTGCTTAAGCAATTTCTCACGCCTGTTAAACATCTGAGCCACACCAGAGTAGTGGCGTAGGTGTGTCCCCAAAGGGAGGGGACACACGAGGGAGCATCCCCTTGGTTTTTCTTGGTGCATGAGCTGGTAGCATGTTATACACAAGATCTTCCAGCAAGGCCTTGGGTCAGGGAGCCATTGGTGCCTTGTCACAGGAGGGTGGCTTCTGTTAAGTCAGGAAGTTTGTCTCCTCTAAGGTTAGATGCTCTCTAGTATTTGATGTGAGCCATCCCGTCTGTGGTCTGTTGCATTATGGTCTGCCCTTGCTGTCAAGGGAAGGCAGTGCTTCCCCTCCAGCCTGCTGCTTGTTGCTGTATTTGATCCACACCTCTGCAGTGCTGTGAGCCTCTGCTGAGCCTCCCCTGCGGCACAAAAAACGAGCAGAGCAGCTCTCTGGGGCGGGAATGCTAGGCACTAGCAATCAGCTAATAGGCTGCCCTTCCTTATTTCTGTCCTTTATCCACCACCCACGCGAAAAAGCAGCAAGAGATGTTGCATCCTTCATTTTTGTGCCCAAAGCGGGACTTGAGAGGGAGAAACCTGGAGTTCCCTCTGTCCTGCCCAGGCAGCCTCCTTTCCTCACCCACACAAGCTTGCAGGAAGCTGTTGGGTTTGGTTACTCATTTGTGGAGGTCAGGACTAGGTCTGGGGTTTTTTTCCTTTGTGTTTAGGAAACAGTTTACAAACTGTTTTGAGCATGGGGGAGCTGGTGGCGTGTGAAAGAGGCTTCTCAGCCTCTTTCCTGCTGGACTTGCATTAATTCTCTGCCTGCCTCATTTTCTGTAATCTCTTTCTTGGTTGGCAATGTGAGTATTTCTGAGTGCTTTCCCCAGCCTGCAACCCCTCCACCTCCTAATATGACCTCGGTCACCAAACCGCTTTGGGGCTTTATTTTTACTCTAGCCGTTTTGTTTCGCATGGTAAGGTTGGTTTCTTTCCCCTAGCAGTGAGAAGACTTCTCTGCGGAGGAAGTAAAAGAGTGCCAGGCTGCAGTTGAAACTGGTTAAACACGAAAACCACACTCCTGGCCTCTCTGGGTTTGAGACGTGACATTCAGCCATGCAGCTTAGCACTGGCTTTTTTTGCCCACCAGTTGTGCACCCTCCCTGCTTGCACTTTATTTATAAACCCTGTTTTTTACTTTAAAATGCTGGTAAAAAAACCTTCTTGGCTGCAGTTCCTGCATTAGCAGAAACGCTGTTGCACCTTGCCCAGGCTCGTGATCTTCCGCGGATGCTCAGTCCTGCTGTGCTAAAGCTCCCAGAGCTCGGCAGAGCTCGCAGAGCCTGGTTACTGATTTAGCCTCTATGTGTGTGTCGTGTAGAACCCACATGTTGCTTTCCAGTGCAACTTGACCTTTAGTTACTACCCAGAAAGTGAAGACTAAGCTATCGGTAAGAGTTTCCAGAAGTTGGTGTGGATTTTTTTTTTTTCCTTTTCCTTTTCTTTTTAGACTATGTTGGTGGTTTTATTTAACTGTGAAGAACAAGGCAGGGACTAATGTTACTTGAATGGGAGAGACACCGACATGTTGTTCTTCCGGTAACAGGCATCTGGTGCTAATGTGTGTAGAAGTATCGTGGTGGATCAGAGGTGGGAGCTCTACAAGGACATCAATGAGTTATGCCTGTGTGAGGGGCTCTGCTATATCCCAGTGCTCAGAGAGGCTGTGGTGAGGGGAGCGAGACTTCAAGTTCCAACAAGCTTCTCATACTCTAAAACCAAGTACAATCATCCAGAAACCGCCTTTCCCTGTCAGTCACTCTTTCCTCATTTCCTCTCCTGCTGGTGCTGATCAGCCAGGGATTTGTGTGTAACCAAACCCCCTCTTGCTGCTGCACATTAGTCCTTTCTCGTGGCAGCGGATTTGATGATCCAGGCACTGCAGAGTAGTGTTGGGAGGGAGAGTGCACTTCAGACAAGAATACTGCCAGAATTGGCGGTACTGATAAAGGAAGTAAAATGCCTAATAGCAGGGTTGGGAAATTTCCCAGAGTAGGGTGAAGGCTGTAGACAGTGATTTCTCTTGAGTTTTTTTTTTGTTGTTGTTAGTCTAACCTTGATCTTTGTCTGAAGTTGGCCCAGGACAACTTTTTCTGCTGTGTTGTACACTTTTTGGGATGGGCACCTCATATTCCACAGCCAAACCTCTTAATTCTGCCATGGGGAATGTTTATTTCTCTTCAGTGTTGAATGAGCCATTTCCAGACAGGCTTCATATCCACTGTGGAGGTGGGTATTAGGAAAGAAACTTCCTTCCGGAGGATCAGGGAGTGGAACCTGCTGGAATCTGTGTCATTTCCTCTGTCCTTGGCTCTACTCTTCCTTCCCAGCAGATTTCATTGCTGCATAATTCAAAGTGGAGAGGGAGATGCCTTCATGCCCTGCATTACACTGCCCAGGTAGACGCAAAGGCTCCAGAAGTACTCCAGGAATGCAGCGGGGTGGACAACTACCTCCAGGCTGTGGGAGCCTGGGGTACAGGCTGGCTGTGAGTAGATCCCATTATCCCTGCCGGTGAGCGTGGCTGGGAGAGTGGGAGCTTGAAGATTGCGTGCGATAATGCTGTCATCCTTCTGGAAGGCTCTGCCTCTGCTCAGCCTGTTGTCCAAATGTCTTCTCTGTTGGCCTAACTCCATCCTAAGCCTTTCAGGGTTAGATCTCTTCAGTCTTCACCCTTCTTAATTTCTCGTATTATCGCCTTCCTTCATGCTTTAACCCCACAAATACTCTACTCTGGAGTAGTGAAGAAGGCTGACAACACCCTAAGCTATATTAACAGGAGATCTCTTATGACCAGAACTCGTCACGCATTTCTCAGTGTCAGTTTTCTATCGCAGGAAGGGGATGCTGTTTACTCCTGGCAAACAGAATGTGTTTGAGTATAAGGTGCTTTTTGTTGGTTGGGGCTGCTTCAGTGCACAGCATGTGGCCTCCCCCTTACCTGCTGGACAAAGAACGGCTCTGCCTGGGTCATCTTGCTTTCAGTGCTTAACCAGATGCAGCCTTGAAGAGCTGAGCTTGTATCCTAAACGACCTGCAGCACCAGAGCCAATTTGTGAAAAGTTTTGTGTTGAAGGTTAACTTGATATCTCAGCTGAGGACTCTGGCATGTTTGCATAGATTCATGGAGTTTATGGCCAGCAGGGACCATTAGATCATCTAGCCTGATCTCCTGTATATCACAGGTCCTTAAATTTCACCCTGCTACTCCTATATGAAGCCAAATAACTTGTGTTTGGCTAAAGCAAAACTTCCAGAAAGACATCCAGTCTTGAGAATCCACCCTTTTCCTGGGGAGTTCGTTCCAGTGATAATTGCACTGGTTCTGAAACACTTATACCTGATTTCCAGAGTGAATGTTTCCAGTTTGTTCTTGTGCTTTGCTATTCTGCGAGTGTAAAGAGCCCTGAAGTACCATGGAGGCACTTCGCACCCCGCAATCAAATCACCTCTTAGTCTTTTTGATACACTAAACAGATTGAGCTGCATAAGTTTTTTCACTGCAAGACATAATTTCTAGTCTTTGAATCACTTCTATGGCCATTTTTTGGACCCTTTCCAATTTTTTCAGCATCCTTTTAAAAATAAGGGCACTAGAACTGGATGCAGTATTTCAGTGTCAGCCTCGCCAGTGCCGTATATAGATGTAAATGTGCTGTCCAGTGCCTGCTCTCTGCTTGTACATCTAAGGGACACATTAACCCTTTTTACTGGACACTGCATTGGGAACTTTGCTGCTGTAGTCCCTAGAGCCTTTCTGGAGAAGCTGCCTTGGGCATGGTCTCCTGGAGACTTAATTTTACACAATCCCAGATGCATAACATGACATTCGATGCTGGAAAACCCCAGATTTTGAAGCGATTATAATAACCTTGTGTGAATGCGCTGTAGCCGTCGTTACCTAGTGCTCCATTCGCCTTTGTGTCACAGGCAGTTTGACAGCAGAATTTGCTTTCAGTTCATTGATTAAAAACGTTGCTAGTAAGTCTCTGCCAACCTCTTTCCATCCAGTTCAGTAAGGGTCCCTGAAGACCACTGCTTTTTAAGAGGTTACTTAATCAGTTTTCAATCTATTTAATGGTAATATTTTTTCAAGAATGTTGCATATTACTAATTTATAGAAACCAAACTTAGATACAGGTTTGGTTGAAAAGGAAATAACATGCATATAAATATTCTCTTCAACCTGTTTTCCTTAAATTGAAAGTTCTACTAGTAAATCCGTTATTAAATAAGGTTAAATGTATTTATAGGTCAGGTGTTTGTTTCGGACCCAGTGAAGTTACCACTGCTTGATTTTTACATTACTAAAGTGCACAATTTTCTTGCTTATGTTTCTCATCTCACCTGCTCCCTGCAGCGATGAAGAGAAAAATCAAAAGCTGATTGGTTTTGCTGGGGGGTTTCCTAAATGCCTTCTCTTCTCTTGCTGGGTTGCTGACATGCAGCTCTTATGGCCACGAGATGTGTCCTGGAGCTGTAGCTGCTGCAGTCCAAAAGATCAGGAAGCTGCAGGAGTGTCTCAAGGTCTCTTTACCTAGAAATGAATTTTGTATGCCTCAAGGCCACAATACATCAGGGTTCCCTCTTTCTTCCATGTCATAGCAAATTGGATTTTACGTTTGTGCAGTGTCTGATGTTAAGTATCAGGATTCTCACTGGAATTGCTTCTAATGCTACAGAAATTAATCCGTCTCAGGGCAGGACATTGTGACTGCTAAACAGAAACCTGCAGTAGAACACGTGGCAAGAAGCAGCCAAGGCAAGCTCTGTATCCCTTTGTGGTTGCAGGTGGTATCTCAAAAGGAATGATTATGGTAATTAGCCAGGCTGGAATTTGCTCACAGCTCTGTGGGTACCTTGTAAATACTGCAAAAATGCCAGACAATCTTAATAGCCCTTTTGTTTCATCTCCTTTATGTAGGTAGCCATTTGCACAAAACACTTTCCACCAGCACTTTGTTGCAATAGCACCTGTAACAGTAAAAACTTCCTCCTGGTATCTTGCCAGTCAAGCTCACTACAGCATCTTGGGCTTTTCAGGAAGCTCAGTATCAGTGCTTGGTGTTATTTCAGTGAGATACTGCCATGGAAAACACCAGCCAAAGCTGTGCCTTGCAACTTTGGGACAGTGTGGGATAAAGGCTCAGGCTCATAATTGTAAGGCCATCTGCAGAGGAGGTAGCGGACTCACTGTTACTGTTGGACTGGGTGGTATAAAGCTCTGGAGGAGATGCCTGCAGAAGAGAGGCATAATTGTAATAGTTAACATGGTATATCTAGCCCTTGAGCTGGAAGTGAGAATATGGCATGGTTTGGGTGCCTGGATGTTATTTCACACAGTTCTCAGCAAGGAAGCTGTGCCTGGAAAAGCCTGGCTGCCCAAGAAACCCTGAAAATATTTGGGATGAGTGTGGTACGTGTTTTGGAGCGGAGCTGTGTGGCTCTGTGGTCTGTATCCCAACCCCTTGTCACTGAGGAGACCCCTAGACTCAGGAGAACGTCCCGCTGTGCTCCAGTCCCTTCCACTCCGGTGGAGGCAGCGCATTTGTTACAGGCAGTTTTGCATCTGGTCTCTTGATTAATGGACTTGTCTTGTGCAGCCTATTTTGACTCTGACACCACTTTCTGCTCCACAGATGCTTTGCTGATGTTGAAGAAAGTTTGCCTCACTTGATAAAGACCAGATCCTGAAATTTACTTCCAAACCTGAAGTAACAATTTTTAACTTGAAATGCTTTTTCCCCAGGAGTCACTGCTCCAGAATCCTTCCCTTATTTGGTGCCTCCTTCACAGCTGGGACTGATGCTCAGGTGCCAAAGCTCTGTGCACTCCTTGCCGTGAGCCAGATGGGTCCGCACTGGGTTTGAGCGCAGCAGCTCTGCTTCCCAGCCTGGATCATGGCACTCCTTTTCCTGTGCACCCTGGTGGCATTTCCAGTGTCTCTGTGCTGGGGTGGGAGGCACTGTTTTCAACCCTTTTTGGTCAGTGCATGGTCTCTTGAGGTTGGGTCTTGCTTTATTCTTTTCTGGCTCAAGACATGACAAACCTTTCCTGAAGCTGTCTGACTGCCTCTGTTCTGTGTGTTGTCAGGACGTACTCTTCGTGGCCTCTCGGTGATTTGAGCTGGCTGTTCCAGGGCCGTTGCTATCTCTGCACTTAGCTGCTCCACGAGAAGTTGTTAGTCACTGTTGATTTCTTCCATGGTAACAAATCCAGTTTGGTTGGCGGTGCGGTGTGTGAATGCTCCCCAAGCAGCAGTGGGCTGCTTCCTCTGGTGAGGTTGCCTCTTCCCAGGTGGATTTAGTCTGTCTGCACATGCTGACTCATGACAGCCGAAACAGCTGTTTTCAGCTTCAGGCACTACTGTGTGCAGGGACCCCTTCTTCTTCTTGACAGCTGGTTTGTTTTTATAACTAATGCCTTCACTATACGCTCATAACTTCCATATCTGTGATGCCCGCTTTTCAACTAGAAGGGCCAAAATCAATTTTTTGACATAGTTTTGTTGTTGTATAAGCCTTACTTGGTGTGCTCTTCCCAAGCGACAAACTGGGACCAGCCAGATTTGCTTCCCTGTCCTAAGGAGCAAAGCTGTCTGCAAAGGGCAGTGATGTTAGCATGCAGGGAGCCCTGTCTTCCCCTGGCATCCTGACACTGGTACAAGGACCATTTTCAGGAAACCTTTGGAGGTGGCCACCATTGGACTGCACAGTGAGTGAGATGAAGGCAAGGAGTTGTTGCAGGTCTCATGCTAGCACCATCAGGGTAGCGAGGGTGCTAGCAGGGCTTTGGGGAAGTGTTCTTTGCCATGTGAATGCAGAACAGCAGGTGACGGTGGAAGTCACTGTTTCCCTCTCTCTGTGAGAAGCGGCGCTTGATGGGAGGAGCAGGGAGGGCTCTCAGAGACTGAGGGACAGGTGAGTCACTAGAGAGAGTCATTCAGAGAAAAGCCCAGTCAAAGCAGCCCATGGCCTTAGCGTGAACTTGGAGATGAAAGGTCCAAAGTTAAGTGATGAGCTCATCAAAACCTTGAGGCTGTGGGAGAAAAAAGTGATGAAAAAAGTGAGAGGTGCCTGCTTGAGATGCCACAGTGCTGGGGCACACAGGTCTCTGCCTGGGCTTGCTGGGTTCGTGCTTAAGTTGGCAAGAGGTATGAAACATGCTTCTTTCCTAGAGGCAGGTAACTGGCTTCCTTTTAAAAAACATATATATGCGCATATCTGCGTCCCAGTTCAGCGCTGGTTCCAGTGGAGTGTGACTGGTTAGTCCTTGGGATTGCAAGTGAAAAGGCTGAGTGTGAAACTTGCTCTAAGATGGGGGTGAAGCTGAGGTCCTGGTGAGCCCTCCCAGAGCTGGGCGCCTCTGTGGGAACATTCTGGGCACGTCCCTGCTGGGCGCAGGCGTCACTTTCCATTCGAGGTGGGGAGTTTTGTACTCCTCTGCTGCCAGTAAAGTGGTGCGGGGATTGCAGAGCGAGTGCTCCCAGGGCTGTAGGTGAATGTGGGCCTTGGAGAAAAACTTCGGCCCCAATTTCTTTTTCCCCCCACGTGCAGCCTGCCAATCAGTATTGCAACAGGCTTTCCAGTAGAGGTGGGTCACACCATGAGCTCCTGCTCTTTTTCATACCCTCCATCAAAGAATGTAGAGCCTGGACCCCCTCCTCCAGCTCTTGCAGGCAGCACGTGGGCTTGCTGTGTGCAGAGCACTGTCCAGCGCCCCACCAAGGCTATTGCACCTGAGCTAGGGGCTCAGACTTGTTAGGCTGTGTCTCTGTCAGGGTATGTGATTGCAGCTGGAGCCACAGAGCTGGTCACAAACCAGCTTTCTACCTCCACAAGCTGTTGTCTGGAAAAAAAGTACGTGTTAAAGGTTTCAAGCTCTGAGCTGCCTTGGTGTCCTAAGGAGGTTGGTGGAGAAGCAGCTATGTCCAAGCTTCACTGGCAGAGTGAATAAGGGCTTTGCTGTGCTGTCTCAGTACTCCCCAGTCTCTTCTGGGTTTCATCTGCAGAGTTAATAAAATGGTGGCAAATAAAGTCGAGTTCCAGTGGAAAGGGCTCTTTAGGGCAGCAGTAAAATAGTGAGTAAGCAAGAACCCCTTGCTGCGGGGGCCAGTTTAATTGGTCTGGCTTGTTTTATGAGACAGGTTTTATGTTTAAACTCGCACATGGCCCAGGAGCGACTCTGCAGCAGGGCATCATTCTCCTGCATGGGTCCTCCGGGAATGCAGCCCAGGTTAATTACACCTAACTGAGCAGTCGCACCTCGCGGAGCAGCTGGCATAAGTCATGGTGTGAGCCGAGGGGTTCAGCAAATGAGGGTGGGAGGTAGCACCAGAGCTAGGACTGCCCGTGATAATCGTCCCCTGCAGCTAGGCTTGGTGGGGAGCTCGGTGCTGCCAGGAGGCACCGCTCGGTGCCCATCGTGCACCCTCTCACGTGTGCCTGGCTCTTGGCCGGACATTGCCACAGCCCTGCCTGGTAATCTCATCCTCTCCCTGTGCCTCTGATTTCCCCCTGTAAATGGAAGTGGTGTCACTGACCTCTACAGAGGAGTTCAAGATAGAAGAATCTTGCGCGAATGGGAGCAGAGCGGTGGTGCTCTGGGTTGCTCCTGGTCAGCATCTCCCCGCGCGGTGCTCGGAGCCTGGCTTTTTTCACTGCACTGAGGCTATGCAGGCGCGCGGGTGTGAGAGGAAAGCCTCTTGCTGTGGAGAAGGTAAAAGCAAGGCCAGTCCACTCCTAGTGTGACACAGCCGTCTCCAGAGCCAGGCAGAGTGACTACTTGCCCACCCACAGCCTTCTTCAAAGCCGTTTGAATAAGGACTGGGAAAGCCCAGAGCTCTGCTGAGCTAGCAGAGGCGGCTTAGAGCAGTAGTAAGTAATTATTCAAGTCAGGTTTTGGTGTTACTGGACCTAAGCAGGGCAGGAAGCTGCCTTCACGCCATGTGCTACAGCCAGCTCCCCCTGTTTCCCCTTAGCTCCATGGTGCCCTGGTAGTTCAATAGCAGCACTGCTGCTGCGGGGTTTCAGAGGCTCTTCTGATACGTCTGAACGCTGTCTCCCTCTCTGTAATTGCTTAAGGCTGGAGTTAAATGAAGGGGTGCAGTATCACCCCAATGCCCTCTTGCTTCTGAAAGCTGCTCCTGGCAGGGCACAAACAAGCACTCCTAGCTTTGCTGCTGAACGCGCCGTGTTGGCTTCTCTGCAGAAGAGCATTGGTGAGGGTGTCCCGCTCCCTCTCCACACTGACCAGATGCTGCTCAGCCTCTGCCGCAGTTGCAGAGCGCCGAACAAGTCGCTTCTGTTGGTTGTTTATTTTTTTTTCTTTTTTGTTTCCCATTGGTGGGAAACGCTAGTGGGAAAGGCTGTCTTTGGGGATTCTTTTTGCATAACCCCTTAGGCTGCCTTGTGCTTCGAGCTTACGGGGCGCAGAGGAGGAGTCCTCCAGCCAAGAGAGAGCTGCCGTGCAGGCGGCCGTGGCTTTCCTGGGGTGCTGGCACCCGGGGCCGGTGCCCAGCGGGCGGGTGGCCCTGCGAGGGAGCGCAGGACCCGGCAGAGGGTGCTGTGTCTCCACCGCCTCTCCCCGCTCCAGCTCCAGCTGTTTGGCACTTGCCCGTGCCTGTGTGCATGATGTTTGTAAGAGTTCGGGCATGTCCATTTGGTTCCCATCTCTAGTGCCACCCCCAGCATCCAGGCCAGGTTCTTCTGTCACTGGGGACATTCTTAATTCACAGGAAATCGGAGAGAGTTTAATTGTTTTCTCCTCTCTCTTTTTTTTTTTTTTTTTTTTTTTCCCCATGCAGCTGAACAAAAGGTTCATCCTCAGTTTTCTCCATGCCCATGGGAAGCTGTTTACCAGGATTGGGTAAGTGTGCAGGATGTTTATTTTATTTTCCTACATTACAAGTCTTTTTGGAATTTAATATTGTTAGCAACTAAGCTGTGTTTGGAGCTGAGGGCACAGGGTGTGAATTCTTGCAGGCCTAGCCTCCTGGTTCTTATTCTCCTTACCCGCCCTCCGATCCACACTGGTTATTGTTTGGGCTTTTTCTTCCCCCACCTCAAGGCCCGGTCCTGCCTGTGCACTGGGACCCTCTGGCCGAGGCTGAGCTCTGATGGCTGATATGCACACAGGAGGGACTAGAAGCTGTTTTCTCTCTCTCCCATCACCTAACTGTGCTCCCTCCTCTTTAATTTCTGGTTTTACTCCCTCTCTTCCATCCCTTCCCTCTCTTAGCCAGTGGAGAGGTGGCTCTGGGGGGCTCTCAGTGGCTGCTGCCTGTGAGGAACACAAAGCCATCAAGGCAGAACCATGCGGTGGCTGCAAGCCGCCGTCCGGAGCATGTCAAGACAAGCCTTGCCCTTCATCTTCTTGCTGCCATTTCAGTGAAAGCCTCATAGCTGAGAGCTGCCCTGGCTGTGGGAACTGGTTTATACAAAGTGCCCTTGGCAATGTCTGTCAGAAACTGGTTTCAAGTAATTGAACAGCTACCGTTGAAGCAAAGCAAGCCTGATTCAGGTCTGGGCTGAGATCCCAGCCTGGGGGACATCCTTACGACCCAGAGAGCAGAACTCACACTCAGAGCCAATGGGTTTCCCATGGAGCTGTCCCTGCTCCGAGTCCAGCCTGGCCCTTGCTGTTAAGTGATGGGGCGGCTGTATGGGGGCGGCTGTTGTGGAGGGACTTCGTGTGGGTCCAGACAGTCTCTGGCAACAGTGGTCTCTGCTTGAGCTTGCCAGTGCCTCGTAAGCAGATGTAGTCTCAGGAGCTCTGTTGGCTTCTTCAATCTCTTGTGGAGCTGTTGGCTACAAGTTACAGGGCTGAGAGACCTCTTCCAGGCCACTTAGGTAAAGGTAGTGTGGATGCAAAGAGGCATTTTGTCCCTACTGTTGTTTTTTTGACTCAGATGTGCAGTTCCCTGCCTCTGGACCTGTCCATTTTCCTTCCTGGAGTGGGGAAGCACAGCAGTGCAGGACACAGCACTGATCCTGCCACGCAGCCTGAAACCTCAGTGCTTGGTCCATCCAGCACACTTTCTGGGATGGCCAGTCAGGAGTGGCATGTGCTTGACTTTGGACCCTTCATAAAGCAATGGGAAGTAGGAGCTGTGCTGACCAATTTGTTGGAGATCCTAGTATCTGAGGACGAGGGGGAGAGCAATCTGCTTGCTGCTGGTGCTGTTGATCTCTCCTTGAGTCACAAGGCACTGATTATCTGCTTGCGGGCAGCAGGCTGGCCTGCAGTGAGGAGGCAGAACTGGATGTCCTCCTGCCCACAGAAAAAGAGGAGAAAAGCTGCAAGGGCCCACGAAAGGTTTGGTAACTGCAGCGTGTCTGTGATGGAGGGCAGAGCATCCGGGGAGCTGCTGGTCCTCAGCTCTGTGGGGCTGTGTTCGCGGCCGAGCTCTGGCTGGATGCATGCCAGCAGGGGGATTAATGGGGATGTTGCAGAGAATTCTTGCACATTTGGCTCCTGAGACTTTTGTGAAATTAAGATGCAGCATTTGAGGCGGTTGCTTCCCAGGGCAGTCATTTAGAAAACCCGAGTATGTTTAATGGTAGACTATCCCCTGAAGTACTTAGAAGGGAACTAGAAAGTAATACTATGACACAGGAAGAGAAAACCGTCCAGCCCTGCTAAACAGCTTCTGCACTTAAAATAGGTAAAAGGTGAGGAATAGTTGAGTCCTCTTTGGGCAGGATCTTCAGTGATTTATCTGTAAAAGGTACAGAAAAGATGATGTTGCCCTAATTGGACTCTTTTGCTCCTAAAACCACAGGTAAGCAATTTATTAAAAGCTTCCGCTCTGCTCCTGACCTGCTGGTTCTGAGCTCAGTGGGGTTACTGCATGCCCTTCCAGATGTGCTGTGGTATCAAAGCACAGCTGGTGGGGCTGAGGAAGCCCTCACTCCTTGTTACTCCATGGCAATAATCTTCATCCCCTCACTAACAATGCGTCCTGCAAAGGGCTCCTCCATCCCCAGTGTCCTATCTGCCCTAGGAGGATGTTGCTGGTCTGAGATTTCTCAAAATTAGGAAGTCTTTAGAATCAATTAGTTTGCTCTAATTCCCTGGCTGCGCCCCAAATCCAGGGAAGTTGCCTCTTCCAGGGGGAGCAGTGCTTTTGTATTGGCGGAGCTGCTCAGTTCTGCACAGCTATAAAGTACAAGGGGTCTGTTTGTTACAGCCCATGTTTGTGGGAAGGTAATAGAGACTTTGAACTGTTCCAGCAAACAGTGCCCGGGGAGAGGGTACCCCTGCTGCTAGGCAGAACTGGTTGTTGAAAGGCATCTGTGAAATATGGTTAAGAAGAAAGCCATTTCTGGCTTTAAAAATAGAGCCTATTACTGTCTTGAAAGTCTGTTGGGGAAGCCCAGCAGAATTGCCCATGTGGGTTACCAGAAGTGGCTTGCTAATCCAGCCTGTAGCGTGCTGATATCACAAGATCTGAATCTCTCAGGGGAAGATAGAGGAAATTGCTATGGAGGCCCCTGAGGTTGCCTGCCCTGGCTCCAGATGCCTTACCCACTGTGGATTTTGGCTCCCTCACTCCCATGTGGGCACACTAGTACAATGTCACTGATAACTGGAGCGGACACTTGCTGCGAGACAGATAGTCATTCTTGCTGGGTCTAGCTGTGGCTTTTTCTAGTGTAGGAGCAAGAAGTAACACAGCAAGCTCAGCAGAAAAGGCAATAGGACAGGAGGACCTTCCCTGCCCCTCTAGTAGTTTCCAAGGTTTTTGGCAGCTTCTTGGTTATAAAGTTGTCTTCACAGGATACCAGGTGAGGACCCTCTTTGGTAGGACTGTTATGGGCAACCATGTCTCAGTCATTGTTGTGAATCGACTGTGCTCTTCTTTGCAATCAGTTCAGTTTTTGACCCCACTTCAGCTGGGAGTTTGCTGAGGATCCAACCGCTATGATAAGTAACCTCAACTAATTCCCTTAGAGATGCCAGATGAAGAGTAGGATAAATGTGTCAGATTTCCGTGGGCGCTTGTGAGTGGTGTTGAAAGCACACCCCATCCCCGGCCGTGGCACTGCAGCCGCTGGCTGCTGTGTCCTGATGAGTGACAGCAGCGCTGTGTGCCGCAGGGACCAGCTCCAGCTTTGACGTTTCCAGCAGCTAGATGAGGCCAGTCGTTAGTCTGCAAGTCTCTGTCCTGTGGGGCTCTAAGTGATGAAGTTTAGGGGCTCAATCACAGTGCTGGGGAGTGTGTAGCCTGGGGGGACGGGGCTCGGTGCCATGGGATCCGATCCTGCAGCGAGGAGTCCAGGGACAGGCACCGTTCTTCTGGAGGAAACACACTCTGGCCAACGTTCAATGCACTGGAATTGCCACATCCGCAATGTGGCACCAGTGTGTGCAGTTTGCTGCAGCCTGGGTTTCTCGGGAGTCCCATGGGCTGCTCCTGGTCCAAGTGAGCTGCTGGCCTCTTGGCACCCCTCCCAGATTGGTAGAAGTCAGTAGAAAAAAATGGTTGGTCAGAAATGACTCATAAAGGCCGTGTTTTCCTGCCAAAGGAATGCTGCCTGTCGGTCACAGAGCAATCCCTCACTACCCTCTCTAAGGAAGGCTTTCAGCTGCCTCTGTTGCAGCCTGCACCTTCATTCCCCACGGCTCCTGGATGGGAGACAGCACCCCGGGGGTCCCCCTTGCCCAGGAGACGTGACACTGAGCGAGCTGTGCCGTCTGACTGCCCTGCACCCCGGGGCATAGCCTGCGCTCTACAGACTCTCTCTCTGTCTGCAGGATGGAGACTTTCCCTGCGGTGGCCGAGGAGGTCCTGAGGGAGTTCCAGGTCCTGCTGCAGCACAGCCCCCCTCCCATCGGAAGCACCCGCATGCTCCAGCTTGTGGCAATCAACATGTTTGCAGTGTACAACTCCCAGCCCAAAGGTACCACCTGCTGCTTTAGGGGAACTGGGCTGGGGATCAGCTGCTCTTTGTATGGCCAAGTTGCTCATGCGGAGAAGGTGGGGGGGGGACTCACCAGCTGAAGATCAATGGGGAAACGGAGCAGTGGTTGGATGCCTGGGGGTTGTCGGCATGCGTAGGGACAACAAAGGGACCTTGGCTGGACCTCACTGGAGCTAGTTGAGGTGTTTGAGGAGTGAGGAGGCATCGCATCTCCCTGGAGCCTGAGTCATCAAGCACGGAGGGAAGGCACTGCTTTATGGCTCTGCCTTCCCATCGCTTGGCCTGGGCCCTGCTCAGTGCCTGTGCTGGCGCCAGAAGGGCTCAGAGGATCTTGGAGGCCTTGGCTGTTGGGAGAATGGCAGCGCCTGTGACTGCTTGTGTCTGTGCAGGTGGCTGGGTGATGTGATGCTGCTCTCTGAAAGGCCAGGCTGGAGGCTATGCCCTATATTAAGCCACCTAGAGAACAAAGCAGATCTAGTATTACTCATCCTCCTCCATCCACCCAGGAGGCTGTATGTGGTCTCTACCATTGCCGAATTTAATGTCTTGGTCAGCAGAGATGCCACCAAACCAGAGTCTCTTCCACTGATTTTGAAATGGTGTTTCCAGGGACCGTGTTTTTCCCTGTGGCCCCCCAACACGCACATAGTGGCAGGTATCCAGGTCTGCCTAAGCCATGTGTTTGGGAACAGGGATGGGGCTGCACTTCCTGAGTGGGAGGAAGTGGTGTTTCTCATGCCGATGGCTTGGGATTTAGATCCCAAAGATGGAGGACTCCAGCCGATGGATTTCAGTTAAAGCCACCATGTGGGCGATCAGGCTGAGCCCCAAGGAGCTGCTGCTGGAAGATTTCTCCCTCGTGAGCGAGTTGGCCACTTGTCAGACTGGTGGTTAGTGGCCAAGGTCAGCTGATGGAGCAAACCGGCATCGGCCGGAGGGCTGGGAAGTGGCTCCCGTGTGCTGTGCCTGCTGCCGAGCCAGCCGCCAAGCCAGCCTCGCAGGCACCTTCCTGTCCCGGGGGAAGCCCTGGGGGAGCTGTCAGTCCTTGTGGCGAGGCAGCCTTGCCCTCCCGCCTGCTAGATGCCAACCAGCGACAGTGTGTTTATCTTTGCACTGCAAAGTGCTTTACAATTATGACCAAATGCCTCTGCACGGCCCCCCGGTAGGTATATTAATAGCAGTGTCTGTGCTGCAGACAGGAGCGGGTGGTAAAGAGAGGAAGAGATTTGTCTGGCCTATACAGCAAGCCCCTGTGGCAGAGCTGGAAGCGATCCCAGCTCTCAGACCACTGGACTCTGCTCTTCCATCCGTAGCCGAGTTGTGGATGTGTGTGAGTGACAGAAAGGGAGCACTTTTTATCTCATGTGAAAAATAAGTATTCTCAGAGTTTTCTGCCTCCTGTGTGGGTAGCTGCCAGCTGCTCCCAGCTTTCGGATCTCTGGAGAAAGCAAACCGATTCCTGCTGGGGACTGCAAGCTGTGTGCAGAGCAGGTGGCAGTGTTCATGAAATGCCTGCAGGTCGGATGGCACTGCGGCTGCCATCTGATGCCTAGCACCCTTCAGGGATTTCCCTGAGGGCTCCTTGCTCTGGTGACCCTAAAGTACCGCTGAGAATATTGTTGGCAAAGTAAATCCTGTTGTCAGCACAAATGCCCTGGTGGTCTCTGAGTGCTCGTGTGCTGAGTGCTGGCACAACCCAGGTTGGGCTCGGTGCCGACACTGTGATATTGAGAAGAGCTGGGTGCAGGAGGAAAAAAAACCAAAAAAAACCAAAAAAGCAAAGGGCCTGCAGTTTAAAAGGCAAGCAAGAATCTTTGCTGAGTTATTACCAAGTGCCCAGCACGGAGCGAGGGTGTTGGCTCCTTCCCCGGCATGTGGGTTGCTGTGGGCAGAGGACTGGCTGGAGCGTACGGCAGAAACGGCTGTCGGGAAGGTGCGGGTTTCCATTTCCCAGCACATGAGTCACCTCCCTGGGTTGCAGTAGCATGGGCAGCGGCAGGAGTGGGTGTGAGGGGACCAGTCTGCCCCTGCAGGCGTGTGGGAGGTTGGGGGAGCGCAGGGAACAGTCCCACCCTGCCTGCATCCCAATTGCCAGGAAGCGTTACTGGGGAGCCGCGAGCCCGGCTTGCCGTAGTTAGAGCTTGGCTGCGTCAGCTCTGTAGAGCTGGATCTAACTTTGCAGTTGGACCGAACGACCTCCAGAGATCTCCTCCTACTGAAATCCTTCTGCAAATCTGGGATCAGAGCGTGTCTGTGTCCTTCCCATCACATGGGCCTGTCTGACCTTCAGCTGCAAGCTCTCAGTAGCAGGAGGAGATCTGTGGGTTTGGGGCCGGGGAGGGAGGTCTGTCTGAGAGCCTCTCTTGCCTGCTGTCCGAGGGTAGTTCTCTCTGGGGATAGCTGTTCCCTCCCTCCCCTGCCGTGTATTTCTAGGTCTCTGGAGCCCCAGTTACTCCTGAGAAACTTGTAAACTTGCTTGCTTGCCCCATGTCTGGTGTTTAATGAATCCCTTGTGCTGGGCTCCCGTGGTGCAAGCAGTTGTGGGGCAGTGTCACTGGCAAAACAGTCTCGATGTGGGGAATTTTTACGCAGTTTAATACCCATAAACACAAACTTCTAATCACAGATTCATGTATTGAGCAAAAGGAAACATTAACAATCAAATGCTTAAATAAACACCTTTCCTCCCTCTTCCTCTGGCTTGCACCAAACACCTATCCTGCCTCATCTAAGCCTCAGCTTCCCCTGTTTTCATTGCAGATTATGCTCGGTCTCTCCCAATTCCTTCAGTGAGGCAACAGGCACTACAGCACTCGTGTGTAATGGTTTATATCTGCTGCTCTTTGCTTTTTACTCGTTTTCTTTTGCTGTGGTGTGGGTTGGCCGTGGTCCCTCCGGGGTGTCCCTGCCCCAGCGTGTGTCCCCCATATGGCAGTTGCGATGTGTCCTCCTGCACATCTCTGGCTCCTAGCGGCTGCCACTCTTTTTGTAAATCAATCTGTGCGAGGTCACTGTGTGCTCTTCTGACAGGCTGACTTTTTGGGGTGCAGTGGAGTGTTTAAACTGGTTTCAGAGCCAGCCAGCTGTGAGTGGCACGTGGCGTTTCACAGCCTCCTCCCACGCAGGTCACTGCTGCGGCCCCCGGTTACCCAGACCCTGCAGCGTGGTCCCAGGGCAGGGCTCGGGTGAGTGCAGGCAGAGCCCTGCTGTCTGTGCCTGGTGTGGGCAGAGAGCCCCACGGTCTGTGCCCGGTGCAGGCAGCTGAGCTGTGCTTGTCCCCCAGGGGCAGCACCAAGGCATGCCAGAGCTGGTCTCAGCTGCCTGTGCAGCCGGGCAGCACTGGGAAGACCCTGGGAGATGGATTGGGTCTGTTGTTTTCTCTGACAGAGGAAGCCAAAGAATTCCCACATGAAGTGCTTCCCCTGCTGTTCGGCATCAAACAGCATATTCCTCCGAGTGAGCCACTCTCCCCATTGTCCGGGGAGGCGTGCAGCCAGCAAGGGTGCCTCTGACCTACTGGCTGCCTCCTTTCAGGAGCATTCAAGGTGTGAAAAAGCTTCTTGTGGACCTCAAACCCATGGAACAAGGGAGGGCCCACCCAGGGGAGGGAGGCAGAGAGAGGCGGGCACTCTACGTGGCAGAGGCGTGCAGTTACTGGAGCTTTCCACCACGGGATGTAGGTGACTACCAATGTTTTGGGCCATCCTGGGCTCTGGCTGATGCGGGACCTTTGTGGGGTGGCCTGTTTAACAGTTTGGTAGCCATCTGCACAACCAACTTACAGAAAACCTTGGATCCCTTTATCCCAACCACAAACACTCCAAGAATTTTAATTTTTTTTTAATTCTGTAATTTGGGGAAATAAAACTCTGGTTTCTGAAAAGACTAATTGAAGCCGTGCTTGCGGCAGGGGCATCTCGGTGAGGGGAGAGAGAGAGAAACCCCCTCCCAGCCCATCTGTGCCCAATTTACTCCGATCTGGCCTCTCTGAGGCTTTTTTTCTTTCTCTCTCTCTTTAATAATTTGTTTTATAATTCCTGGAATCAAACCCATCTCAGACACACTGTTTTATTTTACTGTATTATTGGATTATACTTCCTATAAATCACTGGATGTTATTCATAGGCCACCACCAGAATAACTTCCCCTCTCCCCCCCCCGCCGATGGCCCCGCATTCCAAACAAGCGCGCCCCAAAGTGGGGGTGCAGCAGCGCGGGGCACCCTAGAGACACTTCCCGGAAATCCCAGCAAATTTGCCTGGCTGCGGGTGTGAAGCATCAGGCTGCAGCACCTGGATGCCTTCTGGCACTCTCGGGCCGGTCGCGTTGTGCCGTGTGGAGGTTGTTAGGAGGTCGGGCTTAGGTGGAAGTGGAGAGGGGAGGGGGCTGCCATATGTGCATCCTCAGCACATGTAGGGAATGAAGTTGCATCCCCCGGGGCTGAGCAGAGTCGGGGCACAGAGGCATGGGGAGGTTCTGGCCAAGTGTGCGGCTTTAGCTGAGGATTGGGAAAGTGGCTTGCGTTTCAACCAGAGGAAAGTTATGGCAGGGCAGGGTGACCAGGCTGTAGGGTGTCTGCTCTGCCAGGGCCAACGGATGAGGAGGAAGACCTGCTATTTCAGCAGCAGTCCCACTAACAAAAGCGCACGTGGGGTGTGAGGGGGGTTCAAGAAGGCAGTCAGTGTGGCAGGGTCAGGCTGGGCTTTGGTTCGCAGCCCTCCCGGATCTGTCTTCTCGAGTGGAACATGGCTGGGTTTTCTGTGCGAGACAGAGTTGGCTGGGAAACCTTGAAGGCTCGTGCAGAAAGGGAGGATTTGCATCCCACTCCCTGCAGCAAATTCAGAGCAGCATCTGTCCCCTTTGTGCTGCCACACCAGTGTCCTCAGAGCAGTGTAGAGTATGTCAATACTGCACAGGCCGCTGGGTGTAGAGGTACTCTGCCTCGCTCAGAGAGAACTGCTCTTACACAGCGAGTGTCCACTAACTACAGCCTTTGCAAGGGTTTGCTAATGTGCACAGTCCTGCTTGCTCCTTGGAGGCCTGCACCAGCTTCTGAGATGTTGATCTTGCCCACGTCTTCTTGAGAGACACGACAAAGGATCCATAGGTTAGTGCAAATCAACTGCAATGTCTGAGCAGGTACAGGACTTCTCCTTTTGCATGTGTGTTCAGCACCCCAGCTTGGCTGGAGAGCATGCATTGAACCCAAAGGACCCCCTGAAATCAGCCTGTGCTTTTGTAACCAGCAGCCTGCTCTGCTGCCATCCTGCCACTGTGCACGGCCCTGCGCTGGATGGAGCGTGTTTCGCTTTGCTGACCACAGCTGCTCTGGCTTGCAAGCTAAAGTGTGAACCCTTAAAATATCCCCAGAGATGCTGCAGAGGTTGGTGGCGTCTGCCCTCAGCAGAACCTCAGCTCTGACCATCTCTACGGTTCTTGCTTGGTTTCTGATGCTCGGACCCAGCTTTACTGAAAGAGCTAACTGCAGCATCAGAAAAAAGACTTCAGCAGAAGCAGGTACCACTCTTCTGCTGCAGCCACATCTCAGTGGCTTCTCATGAAGCTCTAACCACATGTTGCATATTGGAGCAGACAAAAGGTGCTGGGAGTCGAACGCAAGGGAGTTCAGTGCATTTGACTGAGTTTAAAAATAAAGCAGTGCTGTGGACTGCTGCCTTGGTTTGGTGCAGTTTTAAAATTAGGCACAAAACAAAGCTTAATAAACCTCAGGCTGTAGATAGCAGAAGCAGCAACTTGATCTTCCCCTGTCTGGGGAGCAGAACCAAGTCCTTTTCTCCTAATTCCCCTCTTTGCATGGTAAATATGTGCTTCACCGGCGTCCAGCTGGCACCTTCGAGCAGGCAGCTCTGTGGGCTATGACAGCTTTGGGCATAACACCTGGGAGGTCGATGAAGATGTTGTATTGCAGGGCTGTGTCTTGGGGAGGCTGATTATCTGCAGTCCTGTGCCCTGTTGAGAGAAGAGCTAGAGGTCCCTCCACCTGCCCTGGGGACTTGGTTTTGTAATGCAAACGCAGTCCACTTGATACAAGGAGGACTGAGTTAAGCAGTTTCGTAACTGGCTTTATCTGAGGTGCTAGGGTCTTCAGTCCACACTTGCTATATGAGGACCGAAGTGTCTATACTGAGATCACCAGCCTGCACCTGGCAGTTGCTGTGTGCTGTTTCTCCGTGTGACTGGGTAGTGCTGTCTTTAGCAAGGTGGTGTTAAGACATAACGCTTCCCAAGGCCTTAAGTTTGGAGGAACTGGGCATTAAATTCATCCTTCCCCTCCCTTCACGTTGCTGCTCTTATTCGCTTCAGGTTTGAGTTGTAATCAGGAGAGGAAACCCAGAGGATGGCTGGCTGGGACTGGTGTCCATCCTTCCCCGTGCTGCCTGGCTTGCACAGAGGCTCTAGAGCGAGCGGGTGCTGAGATGTCTCTGCCTGGGCAAAGGCCTTTTATACTTAACCCGTTGTCGAGTGATGTCTGCTGCTTGCTGTGTCCAGGCGCAGTCCAGACCTTGGCTGTGTAAGCAGGATGAAGAGTTGAAATGGCACAGGGGGCAATACCCTCATTGCTCATCTTAGGAGCTGTGTGGCTTCCTGTGTTGAGCTGCTTGCTCATGTTGAGCGTCCTGAGGGACACGTACGTGTCCGGAGGTGGCAGCTGACCCTCCGGAGTTTCTCCTCTGAGCAGTTGGGAGTGCTGGAGGTTGGCACAGTTGCTGGGAACTGTCGGCGCCTTTCCTTTCAGGGAAGGAAGCTGTCTCGGACTTGAGACACATCAGCAAAGTTCAGGTAAAATACTTTTGGCCCAGACGCGTCTTCAGAGTCTCGCTCTTGGGCTCTTGAGGCTGGTGGCAGCAATGTTTAGACCAAAGTCTTCCTTTGCTTATTCCCCTCTGTTTCCTGTTTAAAAGGGAGATTGTCACATATTTGGGGATTTATTTACCGTAATTGGAGTTATTTTCCTGGCTGCTGGCTTCTGCCCTCTGATGCAAGGCTCCTTAGCAAAACGTGTGTCCAGAAAGCCATGTGACTTTTTTTCCCTTGCCACAAGTGCCAGCAGGAGATGCAATAATCAACGCGCTGCAGGGAATTTCCACTTGCAGTTCAGGTTTCTGAAATCTAGACGTTGGCTTTGGAGGCAAAAGATCAAGTAGGGCTTTGTGGCAAGGAAGGGAAACGTTTCCAGTGAAACCAAGTGCTTGCTGGTGTGTCAGACTCTCCAGTCCTGCCCTCCAACCAAAGTGCGGCAAAAGTCCCCGTTGAGTAGTGTCAGATGAGCTCGCTGGGGGCTTCTGCCCAGTCCGCCTGTCACAGAGCACATCCTTACGTCTGCCCTTGAAGCTGTTCCATCAAACGCAGGGTGATACCGAGATCTCATTTCAGGGCAACAAATAGAGGGGAAACGATTTGTAATCACAAAGCTCGAGTCTGCTTTACAGCCAAGCTTCGGCAGCCCAAGCAGCAAGTCAGGACAGAGCCGGTGACAGGCGAGGTCAGGTTGGAGGGGCTTTCATGCTGCGGTGCCACCAAGGCATGGGCCAGCTCTGCGAACACTGAAACAAAACCACTATTTCGGCAAAGAAGTAGCGTCACTGTATAAAATGAAAGGCAGGAAATGGAGCGCTGGCACGCAGTGTCCATCTGTCCTGCTGTAAAATGAGAAAGGAGGTGCCTGAGGCAGCTTTCCCAGGGCTCTGCTTCACCCCTGCTTTGGTGGTGGAGAAAGAGGGGTGCCAGGGAGCCGGAGTGGGGTTGCACCAGGTGCAGCAGCTTTGGTGAAGCTTTAGATGTTTGCAGCATGACAGGAAATCCTCTTGCTTTTAAAGAGATGTTTCTGACTCTTTAATGTGCGTTGCGCCTTTGATTTCCTCGTGCTTCTAAGCAGCACCAAGTCAATTACTGTATTTCTGTTTAATTCTCTGAGAGAACATTGTATAATTAGGCTAATTATGGTGCTTTGTGAAGTTGTAAAACTCTTGATTGAGCTTGCGGGGCTGTTTTATAGTCTGCCAGGTGTAGGCAGGGCGGGCTGCCTGCCCCATGCCCGTGCCCTGTGCAGGTTCGGGTGCAGCCTGCCAGCTCGGTGAGGGTAGCTTTCTTCTTGGGGGCTGCCCCACGGGCACCACGGGCTCGTCCCGTGCCAGATCCATTCTGCCTCCGTCTATTCGCAGGCTGCAGTCCCTAGGTGAATCGGGTGCCTGGTGCTGGGGGGGGGGGCTTCAGCTGGGAGCGAGCACCTTTAGGGGCTTGTTGGGATCTCTTCTTGCCTTAATGCTGAGTTCAGGAATGGCAGCATAGCTAAGGCTGTGTTTCTACTCTCAAGTGCATCTGCAGCTAGGAGGTGACCCCTTGCAGGTTTACATATGGAGACCTTTTATATTCCCTGATTAGGGTCTGCCCGAGGCTGTGTGTGCCTGTGCAGCAGGATCTTGGCGACATGGTACTGGCTCTGCCTGTGCTAATTGATGGTCAGGAGGAAGGTGAGGACTTGTTGAGCGTGACCATCAGGAGTCACCCTGGCTAACGTGGTGCTCAGCCCAGCTTCACAGCCAGTATGGACTAGGGCAGTTTAACCCTGGCTGGGTGACAGCGCTGAAGGTACGTGGCCCTTCTCTAATTGAAGGGTCATTTTTAACGCTGATTGATGTGGCTTGCGATGGCTGTGGTTAACGTGACCGTAGGGCTGGCTCATAGGCGACACGGAGAGGGCACGAGTGATTCATCTGTCCGTTAGGTTGGCACGGGTCTCCGACGTGCGCTCTCAGGTCCCCCAGCCTGCGGGGTGGGACGAGAGGCAGACAGGAGCATGTCGCCATGGGCTGGGAAGGAGACGCCCCGTAGGGACGGCTTCGGCTGTGGGGTTTCTTCATTCCTCCTTCTCCCATCCCTCCTGGGAGCGTGCGGTCTCCCGACCCTGCCTCAGTAAACTCCTGGTGCTTCTCCGTCGGACCCAGGAGCGGAGCAGGGGAGTCTTGCGTAAGCAGCGCCTGCTCTCCGGGTAATGGCACGGAGACGGAGAAGGAGGCGCCGGCTGCCAAACGCGGGTTGGGAACAGCATAAACCCTTCAGAGCAGGGCCCGAGGAGCCAAGGTCTGACAAGACCTCATGCCTGGTGCCGGGAGCAGGGTTCGTCCCACCCGGGGGGCCCCAAAACCGTGCGCGGGGGGCCACGGCGGGGAGCGGCGAAACGGTGCCACATGGGCTCGTGTGTCTTTAAAAGCAGGCGAAGCGGAAGTGATGCTCTCGGGCACATCTGCGCGAGGCTGCACGGGGAGCGGGAGACGCGCCCCAGCTGGTGCGAGGCCCTGGCAGCCCCGGGAGCTGCCGTCTGTTGGGGTTTACTGCTGTCTACGTTGAAACGCGGCTTGGGAAGCGGGGAAAGGATGGGGGGGTGGGGGGGGAGTTGGTGGCACGGTGCCAGTCCCGGTTCGCCTGGCCTTCTCGTTCTTCTCTCCTCCTCCTCCTCCCCGCTCCCTCCAATGCTTTAAAGTCACATTTCCAGGCCAGACATAGAATTAATCTCTGGGCACTTCACATTGCTGGCAGCGCAAAGCAGGATGTGGGATCTTTTTTTTCTCTCTCTCTGCGTCTTGGCTGACTTTTTTACCTCTCGAAGAATTTGGAAGGGCCGTGAGATTCCCCCCGCCCCCCCTCGCCTCAGTGCCGTGCAGTTTTTCAGCACGCTGATCACCCTGCTGTGGCTTCACCCTAATAGATTTCATATGCTGACACAGTTGACATCAGTACCAAACTATTTTACATGTGATCTGGTGTATTTCCTGAGGAAATCTGCAAGATATTTATTAAGAACTAATAAAATAAACCTCTCCATGAGCTTTTAGGTAGTTTTCAATTTTTCATGTCTCTCTCGTTTCCTCTTATCAATGAGTTTCTATTTTCTCCCTCCTCTCTGACCATTGCAAAAGGAAACAAAAATAAATGTTTTAAACCATTCCTGAATGGACACTGGGAATATTTCTGTAGTGATGTATTAGCAAAGTCGTATTTTTAGTGCTGTATTGTCAAGACTAAAAATATCCCGCTGCAGTGCATCCTTTTTATAGGGCTTTGTGTGTGTGTGTGTGTGTGCTGAATGTTGTACAAGTTTGCACCAGTGTGTAAAGGTCTGTCTTTGTACTACTGCAGCGTTGCCTCCCCGTCGCAGCTGGACTCCATTAGGCCTTGAAAATTAAAGTAATCCTGGTTAAGAAAGAAAAAAAAATTAATCAATCTCGCAGAGCCGCGTTTCCCCAGCTGAGCCTGGATACCTGCATGGCAGCCCCGCTCTGAAAGACTCCAGCAGCCCGGGCTTGCGTGGGCCGGCAGCGCGCCGTGGGCCGGTGCTTTTGCCGCTGCGTTCCTGCCACGGAGGGTGTTCCCTGCCGCTGGCGTGCGCCGGGCTGAGAGCAGCGGCTCCGTTTTCCTTGCGGCCGTGCAGAGCAGCGGGGTTAAGGGCGAGCTGGCTAGCCAGGAGGGCCTGGCTGGGGGTTGCAGTCACCTAGTGGGTTCCTGCTCTTTTTTCACGCTCGGGAAGCCCTTCGGGGCCGCGCTGTGCTGGCGGGGCGGGAGCGTGTGTGTAGCTGGGAGCAGGCTGGATACTTCACGTTTTCAGAGGAATTTTCTACCTTTCTGCTATTTCTGTCTCCTTCAATTAGTTGTGTTTGTAATGGAGGGAACCAAAGGTGGAGCTGGGCTGAGAAGCCGCCTCCTCTCCGTCCCCCGCAGCCGGCGCGGGGGGACCCCCCGCTCTGAGAGCCAGTCCCCCGAGCCGCGATGGGAAGTGGCTCCGTCTCTCTGCCGCGCGTGATTGATGCAGCCGTTTCCAAATATAATTTTCTCGCTGGTTCGCGTCCGCAGATACCCGGCGGAGCGCTGCAGCCATTGCTCTGGCCCTCGGGAACAGCCTTGCGTCACAGGTAGCGGGTGCTGCGACTGACGGGGGACCTGACGGCCGGCCTCGGAGCGCCGTGCGCACGGCACGCAGCGTTTTATGAACTGATGTGTCTCACGCTCCAGCCAGGCGCGAGCGTTCCCCGTCCGCCCGCCCCTCCGTCGGCTTGTCTCCTCTGAGTCACTCGCCGTTTTACTCGCGGGTGCCTCGCTTTACTGTCTGCTGCCGTCTGGAGAGCTGCAGCCTTTCAGCTTCCTGTAGAGCAGTTCAGCGAAAGCAGTAATTAGGGCCCGTAAAAATTTATTTTATTAGCGAGAAGTGTTGGTGGGTAATTGGCCATAATTTGAACCCAGCCAGATTGGAGATTAATAAAAAAAAAAAAAAATCACAGAGATCTTTTTACCAGAAACGCCAGGGCTGTTACTCGCAAACCCTTCCCCAGGCGGGTGGAACGGGACGGGACGGCGGCTGCTGCGGAGAGGGCGGCCGGCAGCGAGCGCCTGTGCTGTACCCGTCCTTGAGGGTGTTTGACACTGGCATGGGAAGAAAGGAAACCTTGTTTTCCAAGAACTCTGCTCTTTCTCAGCTTGATAAGCATTTAAAATAAAAGCTGCACAATTGGAATTGGCAGAGCATCCTCATTCTTTTGTCTGTCTGTTTATTTTTTTCCCCTCATCCCTCGACATGTGTGCTACAGCCCAGGGTTACTACACCCCGCAGAACCACAGGCCTGGAGCTCTGCAGGCGTGCGCTGAGCTCTGCCCACCCCCAGCCTGGCTCTTTGAAGCCTGGCAAAGCAGCGGAGATTTGGCTCCGTCCCCAGTTGGGCCCCGACCCTGGCAGCCTCCTGATGTCCAGGACACTGAAGTATTTGACAAAATGTATGTTTTCAGCCCCTTTCGGTTCCCCCTTCGCTCGCAGGGCAGCAAACCCAGGGCTCCGCCTGGAGCTGGAGCAGTGGTTTTGGACCCGGGCTGTGACCGCGCTATACGGACCCAATCGCTTTGGTATTTATAGACTTCGTTAGAATAGCTTGAACGTGGCCAACACGTTGGAGCGGGAGCGATCTGACGGCCGACGCCTGCATCCTGCACGCTCATCACGACGGCTGGTGTCAGCGATTGGAGAATTAACCGCTCCACTCAGGGAGTAAGGAAGAGCCAAGCCCCTGCACACATGTCACGCTCAGTTACTGCTGGTTGAATCAGACCAGGGAGTTACTTCAGGTTACTAGTCCTGGTCGTTGCTTTGGTGTAAGGGATGGGGGTGTTAACTTCAGGTTAGTAGTGCTTGTTTTTTGCTTGGCAGCCCAGGCTGGAACCTGGTGTAACTGTTTCCCAAAGAATATTTTTGGTTTTAAAACTGAAGGTCAGCAGTTCGCAAGGGCTGCACTTGCAGCCAACTCTGTGGTTCGCCTTGTGCCACCGGGCCAGCAGCACTTGAAATTCTGATCAATTGATCTGCAACAATATGAAACCACGAAGGGCGACTGCCAGTTAAAACTCCCCGTCTCGCCCCATTTTCCCCACCCAAAGTGTCTTTCTGCCCATATCCCCTTTCTTGCCGCCTGTCTCCCTCCCTCCCTTTCGGCTGTGTATTGGAGTTTTTGTCTATCTTTTTCCATCTCTCTGTCTCTTTTCATAACAGTTTTTAATAATGTTTTAGTTAGTTCCAGCCTTTTCCCTCAATGGATCCCATTGGAAAATGCATTTGAAAGGAAACAGTTATACACTTCCCTTCCTTTGAAACTCTGTTGGCACCTTTTCCAGTGCAGTAAACCATACAACATGGATTTTCAAAGTTTCCAAACACAGACATGCTGGCGTTAAATTTATGAAAAAATATTTTATTCGGCTGTATAGTAACTATAAGTCTCTGAGCTGCTGGTCACAGTGAAATCGAAGCTCGCTTTGGAACTACAACAGGTTTTCAAATCTCTGCAGGAAACGTAGCGGCGCTGGCTGTATGGGAGCCCGCAGCTCCCTCACGGCCTCCCGGCAGGAGACGTAGCAGCAAACGAAAGGGGTGCTGGGGCACCCCAGGGCTGAGCCCACCACCCTTGAGTGCAGCCTTTCCCTGTGGATGGCCCTGCTGGGAACGGTGCAGCAACGGTAGCTGCAGGGAACTTCACAGTCATGCCAATCCTATCTCAAATCACTGGGGAAAAGAGGAATTTGGCATAAAACCATTATGTCTTGTGCTTGTTAATGAACGTAGAAGGTTAAGGCTTTTTAGTTACTGAGTCCTGTGGCGGGGGTCTCAATAGCTGGTGTGAGTCTGTGCGTGCTGCAGTCTGCACGGGGATTTGGGACCTGAGGCTCCGGCTACATGTAAGTTGTTGGAGCACCGAGATCATATTTTCTATTATGGGGGCTCGGATGTTAAACTTCCTGGAATGGTTTCTCTGCACGCTGTGGGTTTGTGCCTGTGGTCTCAGCCCTTCCCGTAGGGAATTGTTCACTTGACACCTGAGAACCTCCCTTTGCATGGCTCTGCTCAGAGCAGATTTTTTCTGAATTTCCACAGAAGACCACGGCCCCCATTCACCACGAGAGGTCAGGTGGGTGAATCTGGCCATATCCTTGTGAGTACCGTTGTGAGGGGTTGTTTCCAAACAGCGAGCCTTGAAGCCTGTCCTCATCAGCGCTTCTGTGCACTTGAGATGTGGTGTAATGCAGATAAGGCCTCCTGTGATGGACGAGATGATGACGTGGCAGAGATCCTGGCCTTAATTTTCTTGTTGTCCTTTTGCTTGTAAAATTCCTTTCCCTTCACATGGGAGTTTTCCAGAGAAGTCACTGATTAAGTGTTATCATCATGCTCGGTGCCGCATGGAGCATAGGAAGAGCTAGAAGGTTTAGGTTCCAAATAATCGGATAGCATAAACTCACTGGCTTCTGTCTTAAAGCATCTTGGGTTTGGATGTTTTTCTGCATGGTATCTCTAATGTGTACTGATGGGGAGCTGAGCTTAAGGAAAATAACAGGTTTTCTAGTTTTTTGACTGCTCACCTTGAAATGCAGGAGATGGAGTTCTAAAAACAGAGTCCTTCAGGAGCTGCATTTATTTGTATTCAAAGCAGAGTTGCCCAGTGTCTGCAAATTTCATCCTCTCTGTGTCACCACGGCCAGCCAACAAATGAGAGAGACGCAAATACTGACCACATGTGTTGAGAGTGGTTATGGTGACTTCTGGATCCCCCTGGAAGTTCATGACCAAGGCAAAGGCAGAATCTAGTTCTCCAGCGTAGCGCTGAGCCATCTTAATCCCCAAAACATTACCGTGTCCTGCAGCCCTCAGCCTTACTGAATACGTGCACATTTCAGCACATCAGAAAGCTCTGCAGGAGGGTCTCTACTGACTGTTAATTTTCTGTGTTGACTGAAAATGGTAACCTGAGGGGAGAAAAAGTGATATGTCATTAGGACTACCTTATAATGCGTAAGTGTGATGGAGTTAACTTGAAGTTGCATAGACGGCTCTAAGTCTGGTGTTCCTGACCTTTGAGCACTCAACTCTGTGTTCACATAACGGTTTTTGTATGTGTAATTCCCATTGTTTTTAGAAAAGCGAGCTCCCCCATGGAACAGGACTGACCTCATCTGGGATCCTCGGCTGGCACGTAAATCTAGATTCACCACACAAGCCTCTGCCACAGCAGGAACGCTGGAAGCGGGGCTGTTATCCTTCCTGTGCACCAGGCACTGGGGGTGAGCAGCCACTGGTGGTGCCAGCAAAGCAGCGTGAGGCCCTGGAGAACAGACTGATATGCTATCGCCTAGCTTGTGCTGCTTTGGGCCCCTTTTTTACCTGCCTTTGCCTCTCTACTGTCTCACCTGGCTTGGTTTCTTCTTCCCTTGCCTATCCAAGCAGATGAACAAGCTGCTGCTTCGGTTGGAGTGACACATGAGAGCTGTCTGATCATGAGTACCCAGATTTCCAAAGGCCCCCACCTTGGCAAAGCAGGAGTGGACAGAGGTGGCAGAAGGCGCTCCCAGACCCTGCTGCTGTCCCCTGCCAAACTTCTGGTTCCTGCTCCAAAGTGTGAAGGTGCTAGGGATTTCGCTGAAATGGTCGAAGAATTTTTAACTTGAGAAGAACAATATATTTTCCCTAACCTCATTCTGGCAAATGGCTGAACCTTTGTAGATGAAATTTTCCCAATAAATTTAGCTTGAAGAAAGCTTTTGGCGTGAAGGATTGCAGCCTAAATGGTTAAAGTTTGGCAAAGTTGTTAGGAACTAAAACCAGGGTCTCATAATGGAAAGTGTTAGGTAAGCTTCACTGTTGGCACAGCGGCTGGGCTGTGCCCCTCTTGGAGGGATGTCCTGATGCTGGGAGTGCCACTGGCACCGGCCGGGGAGGCTGGAGGGATGAGCAGGCGCTGGAGGTGGCCCGGGGCTGGAGCAGGAGGTGAGGAGGCAGTTCAGGCCTGCAGGCATCTGATGAGGACCCTGGGATTTACTGCCTCCCTGGAGCTGGGGGGGCATGAGTTTCACTTTACATTTTGGCATTTGCTTTGCAAACTGACACACTGGCGCTCTGGTCGCTCAGGAAACTGTAAAAAGAAGAGCAGCAAACGAGTGAATGTGTTGAAACGGAAGCTCCGCACTTTGCTGTTCCTGCCCCATCAAAGGCTGCTTTCTCTGAATGCGCCTGTCTGCAGGCGCTTTCTCTCATTAACTTTTACTCCAGGCTTGAAGCACTCACCAAGGTTCACACCAGAGGAGGCATGTTCCAGGCTGTCTGTTTGCATTTGCTGCCAAAGACATGCCCACCTCCAGCATGGGAGGGGGGAGCGGTGGAAAAGGCTGCCTTTTATTTGCTGCGATTGTCCTGGTAAAACTTCACTCGGGGCTGGAGTAAATCTCTTGGGAAGCCCTGTTCACACCTCCTCCCCCATTGTAAATAACATCTGACACAATTATGGTTGGGCGCATACAGCTCCTGGGTGGGATGCTAGTAGCAGCTTGCCATGCCTGCTGCGTAGCACCGAGCCGGGCTCCCATGGCAGTGTGCTGAGGAGCGTGCTTTCCTCCCTGGCCCTTTCAGGGTGAGGTTCAGGGCTCTGGCTGTGCAGCTGGCTTCTTCAAGAAGGGCTGACAGATCTGTGCAGAGAGAGGATAGGCCATCAGGGGTTTTCTTGTATCAGGCTGCATCGTCCTGCCTCGCTGCCATGCCCCTAACGCCTGTTTACATTTCCATCCATATTTTTTCTTCTTTTGGTGCAGCATTCCCTGTTTTACCCGGATGCCCTCTGCACGTACCGAGCCCTGCTTGCCTTTGGCCCCTTTCACCCTTGCAGCCGCTTCAGTCCCATCCTGCTTGTGCATCTTACAGCAAATATTCCCTCCGCAGCAAGAGACAGCTGGTGCCAGGCTGGTCTGGAGCTATATACATGCTGATGAGCTGGCTTGCCAGCTTGGAGGGACATACTTTCTTACGAGCTAGCCAGGAGTTATGTACATTTGGTTTTGCCAGCCTTTTAGCTGCCAGACAGGTCAAATTCGTGTAGCTGTCAGTTGTTGGCAGCAGAATGAGTGGCTCCAGGGATTGCGCAGAGCCTTGAGGCTAGTAAAGATTTTGCCGTGCCTGTGTCCTAAGTCCTAGCATCAGCTCACCCGCTTGGAGTGGCTCTGGTGAAGGCAGTGCTGAGAAATAATGGTTTAGCTGGTGGTTCTCCAGCCTTTGCCAGTGTGGGTGAGACTGCCCCAGCTGTGATGGTCTGGGACTGGCGTGTCTCGGTGTGAATGTGGCTAGTGAAAACTGGGACGTACGTGCCTCCCTGGGCAGGAGTGTTTCTGACACTGCATGGGATGTTGCACATCCAAAATTGACTCCTGCAACCTCGCTGGGGCCAAGGATGCAGAGCAGGATCCTGACCCTGCCAGCTGAGTCAGGCACCCCAAGCGCAGAGGGAGAGCTCCGAAGTGCTGCTTAGTGCAAGTGGAAATGGCTTCAATCTGTGTTTTGACTGATGGGTCTTTTCAGGAAATTTCTGAGAATAACATTTCTAAAAATGGCTGCCTCTTTCCACTGATATTTCCTGGAAAAGGCTGCAGTTAATTTTAAACCACTATCCTTTTCCCTTTTCAAGTGGAAATGGCTCTGTGCTTGTCCTCAAGGCTAATGTCATTCTTTCTGTCCTAGCCTGTGTTATGTGGTGGGGAGGGACAGTGTGGCACTGCCCTGGCCTCCTCTTGCAAGACCTGTTGGTCTTCCAGAGCTGCAGAAATTGGGGTGATGGGGGCACTCTGTGCATGTGTCTGCTTTCCCTGTGGAAATGAATAACTGTATCTCCCTGAGTCACTTCACAACGATGTTCTCTTTTGGTGACTCCTGGCCCGTCCTGAGCAGACAGGAAAGCTGTCTCTAAAGTCATTCCCTTGCCCAGCCTAAAACTCTGTTCGCCGGGGTCAGGAAGGATATACCAAGTTGGTTATCGCACCCCAGGTGCAAGGATCCAGCCCTGTGCATGGATCTTGGGCTTGGGGATGGTCAGAGCCAGAGGTGAGTTCCCGGATCAGCTGGAGGGAGCTGGCAGCACAGAGCTGTCCTGGGCAGGCAGCCCCTTCGTGTCGGGCAGAGCACCGCTTCCCCTGTGGCTCTCGGGCAGGCTTGCTGCTTCGGGTGGGAATATGTCATTAATTTTTATACCTTCCCCTGTAAACCATCGACCCTTTTTATGATGTCATGAGGGATTCCTTAATTTTGCAGCTGCTTCCTGGTTACGTCAGAGAAGAGCCTCCCGTCCTAGAGCCCAGCGCTGCAGTCCAGAACGGCTGGAAACAAATGAAGTGTTGAATATCTAATGGCTTCCACAGGGAGAGCTGCTCCATCCTCCCCAGGCCCCCGGCATTCCTCACCTCCTAGGCCTCCCTCCCTCCCTCCCTCAAACAAGACGGGGTTTCAGCATGGAGCAGAGGGAGCTGCAGGCTCCTGGGCGGCCCCAGCTGCTTTGGGAACACGTACAGCGAGTTCCCCTGTGCTGCTGCATGTCTGGGTGCTGCGGCTGAGACCTGTCTCCCCCAGGGCCTTCCTGCCTCTCCGTGGGGAGAGGTCTGTACGAGGAGGTGAACTGGGGGCATCCAGGTTATTACTGCAATCCGAAGGTCGCTTTGGGAGGGTTTCAGCCCTGTGTGCTGCAGGTGGTGGCGTTCGGCTCAGCCGCAGGGCTGTGCCAGGAGGGCTGGGGCTGCCGTCGTGTCTGCTGCCTGCAAATTTAGAGTCAGGGAGCATCTTTCCAGGAAAGCTGCCTATCGTTCCCAGGCTCTTTGCAGGGTATAAGCCAGGGCTGAGCGAGTGCCTCCAGGTTCCCAGGCTCTTTCAGGGGCAGATGAGTGCATGTGTGACTCGCTGGTTCCCAGTGGAGAGCGGGGAGTGCCCATGACTCAGGTCCTCTGCAAGGGGGTGTCAGGGAAATGCCCCACAGCTGTAAGCATCCCTCTTGCTTTGCTGCTTTATATTCCCGCAGCAGTGGGACCGGCTGCCTGGACCGGCAGCGCGGCTCTCCGTACCCGTTTCCTGCAGACATCCCCATCCCGTTGGGCTGCCCTGTAGCCCTGCCAATGCTGTGTCTGGCAGAGGGTGACTCACGGGGAAAATACTTTGGTGTCTGAGCAGTAAGAGAGCAAACAAATTGCCTTCAGGTGGTGTCAGCTTGGAGGTGACCAGCCTCTGTCTTCTTCCCTGCAGGGCAGCAGCCGGCTGGTGAATCAGTTGTCTGTGCCGCCGAGCTGCTGACACATCAGCCGGGTGCCTTAGGCACGGCTCGCCCGCAGTCCCGTGCTCACCAAGCTCCTCCACCTCCTGCATCCCCTGGCCAGCCCATTATGTCATCCTTGGGATTGCGTACGGAGACCCGTTCGTTCGTTTGATTGCCTTCATGTATGGTCCTTTACCATGTCACCAGGGAAGGTGGGTTCAGCTGTTGCTCCCTGGGAGCAAAGCACATCCCTGCTGCCCTCTCTGCCTGCGCTGGGGCCACCTGCTGCCGGCGCCGGTCCAGGCTCCCCGGCCCGGAGCCACAGCTCAGGTTAGGACGGGGAGGCCAGCATGGAAACTGTCTCGCTGGAGTCTTCCCGACCCTTGGCTAGAGCAGTCCGGTTGCCTGAATCAAAGGAATCAGGTCTCCTTCGAGACTCTAATGCTTGTTGGCTGGTGTTGTTTTAACTGTGAAAGATTCAGCACTACTTGTGTTATGTTAGCTGGGATGGATGTAGGAGCATGTCTGCTGCTTGCTTGCGAGCTCGGGGGTTGCTGTGACTCGATTCCACTGCTGCCTAGAGCACGCTCGGAGCGGAGCAGCTGGGAGCCCTCACTTCCAGCCCCCCTGCTCCATCCCTGCGAGTGCCTCCCTGGCCGAGGCCACGTGGCCTGCGCTCGCTCTGCCCTGATTGTCCCTCGCAGGATTTCCTTCGGCACATGGCACTCGAGCGGCCACAAGAAGCTTCCTCCAGCAAATCCTTCTCCTCTGAGGCGGCTGTCCCTTGCATCGCTTGCTCTTTTCCCATTCCCATTTCCTGTGGCTGGTTGCGTTGCCCTAATAGAGGTTTGGCATTGCTGTTTTGCACACCCTAGTGGGAGAGGGGATGTGTTTATCACTTTTCCTGGAGATTATCTGTTTAAGCACTCTCTGACAGTTACAATAACAAGGGCAGCGCGTTGTGTTTCCCAGCAAAAGGACACTCGCTGCTGAAAGATGTATAGCACTAATTAGAAATACATAACATCCGGCCACATGGCAGCCTTCTCCCGGCCGCTCCATTTCCTGAGCTCAGACGACTTTGACGACAGTTGGTTTATGTTTTCCATGAATATAATGTTCTCAGAGAAACACAAATTTCTCCCCGTTAAAATTACGTCCCCTTTCTCTCCATCTCTCTCTCTCCCCCTCCCCACGCACCCTTTCCCCTGCAAAGCAGGTAGATTTATGACTGCAGAAAGCCTGGGTCGGATCCTGCTGCCAGCTGGGTCAGAGCAAAGCTCACAGCCTCTGCGTGGATGCAGTGGAGAGCCCAGGTAGATGCTTGCAGAGGGCGCTGCGGCAGCCGTGCTGGCCAACCCGCCTCGCTCCCCAGGCTCTCTGCAAAGGAAGCTGCCTCCTGGTAGAAAAACAGCACTCTTCGTGCAGACCAGTACCCAGCTGGAGGAAAAAACCCTCTTTCCTACACGTGAAGAAACAGGAGGACTCTTCTGCAGCTCAGAGGGTTTTCGTGATCTTCAGAAAAACCGCCTGACCCTGGTTCCCAGTTGCTTTTTCTCTGTGCTTGCAGTCTGATGCTTATCAGCTCCCATTTTTCCCATCCCATCCCCTCTCCCTCCTCTCGCTCTTGGGCTTTGCTTCAGAGCAGATAGCCTGGGCACCACTTGGAGGAGTCTGAGTCCAATCTCCAGCTTGCAGCAAGCAGCAGTGACTAGTACAAGGACATTTTTTTGGAGGTCCCAGCGTGCTGGATGGGAGCAGGGCAGTTGCTCTGCTGAGGGTAACGCAGGTTAGGTGTAAGGGCAGTTAGATGTAAGGGAGGTAGGAAGATCGAGCATGCTCAGGGAGGTGAAATCTTAGAAGGTTTTAGCTGCTGAAATGAATTCCTATTGAATATGGAAAAACGGCTGTATTTCAGATGTTTATAGCTTGGCCAAGTGTGGACAGATTTCTAGTAGGACAGGAAAACTCTCTGTTAAAAAGGTTATTCTGCAGCAAAATCTCAGATCCCCTTTCCAGGATTTGCAGTTGCTAGATTAGCTCAAGGAAAAGGTTGTAAGTGTTTTTTCTAACAAGGGTAAGCCACTATCTTGTTTCCTAGCCTCATTCTCACAAGTAGCCGAACTGTTTTGGCTAAAGATTTCCGGAAGAATTCGGGCTGAGACAGGCACCCAGCATGGAAACTTCAGCTCTGATAGTTAAACACTGAGCCAACTGGAAAAAGGGTCTTATGAGTGGCTAGTGTCAGGCAGGCTTAATAACACGGTGCTCAAAACCCTGCCTGCAAAAAAGACTGTCAGAGCTCATGTCCCACTGGCCCGTCCAGCATCTGGAGCCCTAACCTCCACGATGGGTTTGCAGAGGGCTGCAAAGCTCTCTCACTTATTTTTCGGGTGCAGAAAGACAGATCTTCGAGGCAAATTCAGCCTACGAAGTGTGGAGTAATGCAAATTACCCAGGCTGTTGGTTCAGACTGCAAAGTGTTTGATGACATTCCTGGTTTAAAATACCCAGGCCTGCTCATTTCTAGCCCTGTGCAGCGTTGCATGTACCTTAGAGTTTTGCTGGTACAGCTGGCGTGGGGCTACAGGTGACCAAGAAACAGATCCAGCTTGAGAAAGCTCCCAGAGGATGGGTTTTTAGGCCTGCTCAGCTCCCTTCTGTGTCTGCAGCGTGGCTCCATGGGCCATGTGTCAGTACAGCGGGTGGTGGTGCAGCATGCGGCAAAGCTACAGGGTTACCCTGAGTCAGTCTTAGCTGCAAATGCTACGAATCCTGAAGCCCTGACCTTAGGCTGTGGTTTCACAAGCAGTTATTTAGGTAGCAGTGCCAGCTTTACCCACCCTCCGCTCCCCCCCACATAGCACCTTTGATGGCGATGGCACAGCTGAAAGGTCACATTTCTAACCCCAGCGTGATCTGGTTCACAGGGTGGCTGCGCAGGCGAGAGCTGAGAGGTGACGTGGTGACAGGAGCTGTTTAACTGATGCCAGCATTAACAGGGATGTTTGTCTGGTTGCAGGGGGAGAAGGTGGAGGGGGAATGTGTTGTGGTTGTTGGTGCATATAACCTGGTCTTGTGCTGGATGATTTCCTGCAGAGCATCACCGTTGTGGCTGCTGGTGGCACAGAGGAGCCACATCTCTGACCACCTTGGGGCCTGCGACCTCGTAGCAGCTTCTTTTTCAAGTGATTTCTGTCTATAGCCTGCCTGACCACCTCCGCTGTGCCCTGGCTGCGTGGCACGGCTGGGTGTGAGTACAGGAGGGTTATCTGATTACAGCCTAATTTGGGGTTTCAGGGGAGGAAGTGGAGTGTGGGTTTGTGGCAGCTTTAGCTGATGGGATGCCATCGATGCCACCTGAAAATGTCTCTGGCACCAAGCTTTTGATGACCGCCTGCGGGGATAGGATGCGGGATTGCCTGTGGACCTAATGCTGTAGTTCTGCTTCTCCTGCACCTGCTGTGGATCTTAGGAAACAGATCTGGGAATTACAGAGTTTTCCCTGACCTGGGCAGTCAAGATCTCTCTGCCTGCTCTTGTTGGTCTGTGGCAGCTGGTGTCCCCAGGTGATACTAGTGCTGTTCAGCTGCAGGGACACAAATAGTCTAAATGTCACTCCAGCCTCCAAGAACATCTCTTTCTGTGAAGTTTGTTTCTTAATGCATTGTGCATTATCAGCAGCACAGATCATTGCTCAGCTCAGAGGTAATGATGACCTGCAGGCTCCATTTGTTGCTCCAACCCCCCTTTCAGCGTATCTTCTACGAGGTATTTTTCTCTTAGTGCTAGGGGTGAGAGACCTTGCTGTGGGTGCAGAGAGCTAGTTTCCTTACTGCCCATCTCTCAAAACACTCCACAAGTTTCTTTCTAAACACCTCCGTTTCATGAGCGCTCTGCCCTTTGATTGTACCCTCACCTTGACTGTCTTCTGTGACATGGCCAGCCAGGGGTAGCCTGGGGTCTGCCACCCCACAGCCTCTGTGTCACGCAGTTGTGACTGCTGACTCCAAACTCCCAGCTCAACGAAAGCCGAGGCTCCCTGCCTTCCGAGGAAAGTGGTGAAAAGTCACAGACAGAAAGTTTCTCCTGATTTATGGTGCTTTCCTCTTTTGTCCTACTATTAAGCTCTTAAGAGCCCTTGCTGGCAGGGCTGGGAGCTGGAGTGCTGGTGTATGTTCAGGGTCTTGAACAAGCACCCACCTGGACGCTTGTTCTTCCCTGCAAGGTTGTTGGGCTGGGGGGGAGCCTCTTTGAAATGAGGCTGACAGGCTTGGCCGGGGAATGAACTTTCAGGACCAGGGGAGTTTTGTGTAATTTAATGATGAGATGACAACACCCACGGTAGCTGAGCTGGAACTGTGGGGAAATGACGGTTGCTCTTACCTGCACAGTGGACAGCTTTGCAGGCTGGGCATCGTTGCGGTACATCGAAGCACCGTGGCTTTATGTAAACTGGGTGTGAGCCGATGGGCACATGGTTCACGTCTGTAGCAATACAAGATGTTTGATGGAGCTGTGGCTGTAGTGCTCAGCTTGAGTGAGCAGGTCACAGATGGCTGTACCTGTGACAGCTCACGTGCAAGAAACATATACTCTCTTTTGGTTGTTCAATGTTGTATGAGGAACTGGTAGCCTGCAACAAGAGCTGCTGGTGGCAGTGGGAAGGGCTGAGCCCCTGGTACAAAACCTGACCATGGCCACTGCAGGGCATTGCCCCAGTGCTCGGAGCCAATCTCTGAAGTACATCGGGGCTGTGCAGCACTTCTGACCCTCAGCATTACGAAAGACTTTAAGCTTTGCCTTTTTTGGAGGGGGAGGACTTAACTTTTGTACCAGCCCAGTTTGGGGGTGACTGTGAGTCTGGCTTGAGCGCAGTGCCCAGAGTCCCGGCGGGGCTGCCCACGCAAAGTGCAGGGGTGCTTGCTGAAATGCCCAGAGCTTTTCACCCGCCCTGGGGACTCTCCAGACTCAAGTGCAGCAGCATGACAGACATGGTCTTGTGTGACTGTTTAAGACAAGAAGTGAAGAGTCCAGCATCTCACCCGAGTGCGGGAGGCGGGAGCACGGGGAAGACGACTGTAATTTCTTGAACTGGACTGTGGCCAGAGCACTGGGACTAACACTTTTAATTGTGGGAAAGGCTTCATGAAAGAGATTTACTGTCCCAGAGTGGTCACATCTTTAGTTTTATGTTTCCTCCAAAAGTTGACAGCCCCTGCAGTACAGCACTTCCTACCATTGCTCTGCGGCACCGGCTCAGCCCTGGCTCTGGGAGCAGAGCACCCTCATTCAGCTACCAGGCGCCTCTTCTGCCATCCCGGGTTACCCTCAGGGTCTCCCCACTGGCTGCTGAACTCATTGGTAGCTGTAAGAGCTGGCCAAATCAAGCCTACAGATCTTCCTTCCATTTTTTCCTGTATTTTCTAGGTGTGTTTTAGTCTTTTTCTGGTTGATTTTAACCTCCCACCTGATTGCGCTGAAATAATTTGCACTTAAAACCCAATGTTTGTTCTCTGCACCTCAGGCGTTTTGCTAGCCTTGACTGAAACAGGGTCTCAATGTCTTGCTTTAATCCTCTTGCCCTTTGCTCAGAATCCCTGGTCTGCCACATCAGGAAAGTTCAGCTTCCAACACCTTCCCCTTGCCCGCACGCAACTGATGCTCACGTCTGTGGCGAGGTGCCTGGGAGCCAGGGCTCTGTGGGGGCTCTCCCTCTCCATCCCGACGCTGGGGCTTTGCTTGCACGGGCACCGGTTTGGAGTCACTACCTACACGTTTGCATTCACCGTGCAAATCCTTTGCCTGGCTTGCGGCAGCTTTTCTCACGGTGGCTGCCTGTCTGCAGGGTGAGGGCTGGAAGCCCTGGTCCTGCAGCGGGTGATGCAGAAGCCAGCGAGGAGCAGCCTGCACAGAGCAAACAGCACAGGCTGGTAGGAAACCCCCGAGTGGTGCGGGTGCATCTCATCCCGCTGGGCAGCAGCTCCGCTCCCACACACCACAGCGCTTCCCTGTCTCCCTCCGGGCAAGCCCCCAACCAGCCACTCCCCCCACATCTCAAGGGAGTATATGAATTGGGGGCAGAGGGGATACGGAGGGCAGAGGGGATTTGGAGGGCAGAGGCTGCCCTTAAGGCTTAAAAATCTACGAGCAGGCAGTGCGGTGCCTGTGCTAGCGCGGGCAGCCTGGCATGCCCCATGGTGCCCTCGGCCTCACTAAATGTAACCCACACCCAGCTCCAGGCAGTTCCCTCGAGCCAGCTCCCCACTGCTCTCAGCAGCCTCAGAAGTGGTTTCTGGCTGGGTGTAGATGCGCCGGGGGGATTTGCTCTCACTCTGAGCCGGCTCTGTTTGGAAGAGCTGTGGTCGCGTGGCATCTACTTGAGTAACAGCTTCAATTAAGCTCTCTTGACAAGCTGTTGTGTGACTGGTGAACTAATGGGAGGAGCCCCCTCCTCAGCTGCTGAGGTTAAAACTCCAGCAGGGACAAAGATCAAACATGTAGCTAATTACCCTTTTAACACTTAAACATACCCCCCTCCTTCAGGGGAAGGCATCAGCTCCAAGCAGCAGCTTCTGTGCTGAGAGCCCCGAGTGCTGGCTCAGGCTGGGCTGGCTCAGCACACGAGGTGGGGTCGGGCATGACGTGGGCAGTGTGACTGCAGCTTCTTCCCACTCCAGAGTGGCTACTCACCACCTTCTTTTTTTTACTCACCACGTGGAGCAATTGGGTCTAGGACAGGTGTGAGCTGGGGAATTGCCCACCCCTGCAGAGATCCCTGCCCCAGGGAGGATGCAGAAAGGGAGGCTGCGAAGGCGAAACAAGATGGAGTATCTGACCTGCTCCCTGCTGAACCCTCTTTCTGTCTCCTAGAGTGCATCTCTGAAGACTGCCGCTCTGTCATCCAGGAACAGGCCACGGCCCTGGGGCTCTCCATGTTTGCACTCTTGGTGAGGAGGTGCACCGGCCTGCTGATGGAATGCGTGCAAGGTAAGGGGTTACCGGCAGGATCCACGCAGCTGCCCACGAGGCAGCCTGGTGGTGTTCAGGCCCTTGTTGCCTGCTATTTTGTACACCCCTTCCCCTCTGCTGGGGCCCTTGGATTCTCCCCCAGCATCCCAAGCTCTGCCCAGGTTATGGCTGGATCACATGGCAGGAAAGCCCCTGATGTGTGCAGACAGAAACATTCAGAACAAAGGGATGAATGCAGGACATGCTTTCTGCCAGCCATTGTGAAACTTCCCTAAACTGGAACCTCGGGATCGTATCTCTGACTGGTGCACTGGCACCCCACTGCCCTCAATAAAAGGGATCACAGATGTCCCGGCATGTCCCCAATGCCAATTGATGTAGGGAGAACAGATCTGTCTTTGCACTTGCTGTGATTTGTGGCTGTTCCCTTGTGCATCTGAGGCTGGGATGTTGGGATCCGTGTTGTGCATCCCCTGTCCCTGCCTGAGTCTGGCTCCTGGCTGCGGTGAGCTTCCTCAGCTCTCACATCTTGTATTTGCAGTTCAGCCACAAGAGGTGGAGCAGGAGGATGAGGAGGATGACATCAAGGTCTCCGCCTTGCCCCAGGACCTGAAGGAGCTGCTTCCCAGTGTGAAGGTCTGGTCGGACTGGATGCTCGGCCACCCGGACACCTGGAATCCTCCTCCGACCTCTCTTGAGCTCCCCAAACAGTACGTGCAACCTCTGGTCTGTCTTCTGGTGTCTGCTCCCTCCCTGGGCTCCTTGTGCCACCTTTCCCCCTCGCTCCTGCTTATTCCTGGCTGTGGCACTCTGACCTGAGCACCCAGGAGAGGCTCACTGCGCAAGGGATATCTGGGGGGGGCTTGTTGCCCTAGGTGACACAGTGATTTTTTTCATTGATGCGTGGGTGGGCTGAAGTGTCTCTGAGGGGGCCTGACAGGTGCCCTTTGCTTCCGTGCGTTAGAAGATGGCCCATAAGCTGGATTTTTACCTTCTGCTGAGGATGCGCATCTGCTGTTGTTGGGATACGTCTCCTTCATGTGCTCTGCTGGCCCAGCCAGCTGAACAGGCAGGGCCTTCCTCTCTGCAGGAGGGAAGTCCATTTCCAGCATAAACATTTTGTTGCCTTTTTTTGACTGAATCAGGGCAACCTTGGTCAGGCTGGGCTGGCCTGGAGCAGCTTGCCTGTTCCTGGAGCTCCAAAAGTCACCTCCCCTCTGCTTCAGAAACAGTTTGTCTCTACCCCTGCAACGCACAAAAGGGTTAATTTTCTAAACTGGCCGATTCCAGCCCATTAGTCCATAATGCGGACTAGGCAATTTGCATATTTTTGGACAGAAAATCGAGTGAAGGGGCCAAGTATGGAGTATGCGAAACAGTGTCTGAGCATGCTCCGTAGCTGCTTTCCCGCAGGATTTTCCATCTGCCTCCGGTACTCCGGATCCAGAGCCTGAAATCACGTCTTATTGTTAATCCAAAGGAGCCAGAACCCAGGGTGATGGGAAGGCGCATTAAGAGTAATCCAGCAAAGTGGCTTAACCATTAATGGGTCCCTGCTCCGTGCGTCAGGTCCAGTCCTGCTCTCCTAGTTTATTGCCTCTTACTCCAGTTCTTTTTCATTTGGCTGAGGAAATGGAAATCTCACACAGGAAGTTCTGGGCCTCATTTTGTGGAGATGGAGTCTGTTTTCTGTTTGTCGGCTGCTCGGTGTGGGACCGCTGCCTGCTCATGTGAACTGCTGCCCATCTTTGGGCAGGAACTCAAACTGGGATCCGTCACGTGAGCCCGCGTGCACCAATCCCCCCTTCCCCTCGCGCTGCCTGCGCAGGGAGCCGCCGAGCCCTTGGCGACGGGCAGCCTCGAGATGGAATTTCTGATCGGGTTTGCGCAGCCAGTGCTCGGCGCCTTCCCCGGGACGAGCGGCCTCCCCCTCCTGCGGGGCGAGGGGCTGCGTCCCCCCCGGGGCTGCCGGAGCAGGTGCGGGCTCCCGCTTGCCCGTCGAGGCAGGAGAAGGCAGTGATGGCAGCCCACCCCATGGCATGGCGGCGGGTGGCTCTTTGGCTATGGGTTGGGGGGCTTTACTCCGCAAGTTCCTGGTCTGCTTGGCCATGGAATGAGGGTCTTCATCTTGTAGCAGAGGCCCAACTGCTTCCCCACCTTGCTCCCTCCACGGAGGCTGGTGGAGTAGCCCCTCCTGTCCCATCCATGCCCTTACTCTGGGGCATGGGCAGCCTTCCTCGTGTTGGCTCCCAGCTCCTCCACCCTGGTGCTCTTTGGCTCACCAGGAGCATCTGTCTTACCCATGGCGAGGAGACAGGCTGCTCTTTCAGCCCAGACCTCTTGTGTTGACCCGGCATTGCGTGGCCGGGTTTTGGTGGTCCGGGACTCTGGGACAGCAGCAGCTGAGCTTCCCTGGAGGTGCAGGTAGTGACGAGTAGCAGGGAGCCAGCTCCGCTCTCGGGCACAACCTGGGACCTGCAACGTTTTCCCTGGAGGTGGGAAAGGAAAAGGGAAGCACTGGGTTACCGTTTCAGCTCTCTATTGACACAAACCTGCTGTCTGCCCTGGGGCTGTTCAGTAACCAGGTGAAGTCACTGAGTCTGGGGCTTTAGATAGGAGCAGCTTCAAAGAAGTCTAGAAGTAAAACATGGGTCAGAGCAGCAGGCATGTTGGAGTAAGCCAAGGTTTATGAGCAGGGTGAGCTCAGGAGCAGGGAGAGCGTGCGAGGAGCAAGTGCAGATGCCAAGTTGCAGAACCGAGTAAGGGGCCTGTGCCACTTCATGCGTGCTCTGTGCCTCATGGCAGCGGGACGTGCTGCGAGGTCCTCAACATTGCCAGTGGAGAAGCTGGCTGGACATGCTGAAACTGCCTCCCAGCTCTCTGCAGCTATTGCTTTCATCACCCCTCATGGTGGCGTGGGCACAGAAAAGGGACAGTAAAAAAGCCCTGAAGCACAGAAGCACCCTGCAAGGATGCCACGAATGTGCTAAAGCTTCTGGAAAAACCAGGCCCCGTACCCACCTGGCAGCCCACTAGGAGCAAAGGCCTGGCCCAGAGCTTGCATCAAAGTGCAGCTCATCCAGGGCCAGCACTGCTGCCAGAATGACGGCCTGGGCTCGGGGCCAGCGAGGCAGCTTGTCAAGACTCTGCCAGAGCCTAGGGCCTGGGCTGCCGGGGCTATACATCCCGAGGCCTGCGCTCACGCTACGTTCACCATGTTCACGATTGCTCGTTCTTAGTAGGGGAGAGAGCTGGGGGACTTTGAGAACGTCTAAACTCAGCCCAGCTGTGGCAGTTGGTTTATTGCTTTCAGCTGGTACTTGAACCCGGGTCCTGGTCTTGGAGTCTTTCCCAGGTTTAATCCCCGGAGCTTTCTCTGCAGCTGTATGACACTGCGCTGACCCCGAATGAGGATAGGAAAATAGAAACGGTGCCAAGCCAGAGTCTCTTTTTCATTTGGAGTCTGGCTGTCTGCCCATGACCAGGGTTACATAATGGGAAACATAGCTGGGGCTCTGGAGAGCCCGCGTTTCACCACGCTGCCCAGACCTTCGCGTTCTGATGCTATATATCTTCCTAATTGTAGCTCGGATGCATTTATCACACTGCTGGATTTGAGTCCTTACAATAAAAAAAAAAAAACACCCCACACCGAATTCCTCAGCTCGCTGCTTTCCCCCTTGGACAGAGGCGGAGGGAAAGGTGTGAGGGGTGAGCGCTGCCACGAGCCACAGAGGATTGGGCTCTGTGGAGTGGGATGGGAGGCTTGAGGGGGCTATATCTTTGGGGTTCTTTTCTTGGCAGGGGCTTGGGAATGGACCTCGGCTCCTGGCAGGCATCCTTTCCCTAGCTGGGGGTTCAGTGGTCCCGAATTCCACCTGAATGAGAAGCTCCAGCTTTCCACAAAACCACCCCCTCCTTGGTCTGCTGCACTCATCCAGCTCTTAGCCACACCTGCACGGTCACCATGGCTCAGGGGATGCACTGGGATGTGTTTTCAGGCCAGAAAGCCATAGAGAGGCAAGAGGCTGCCTGAATCCCTCTCCTGGGGGTGCTGTGTGTATTTGAGAGATGGAGGGTGTCCTTCCCCTCTACATATTTGGGGGAGGGGGGCAGCGAGCTTTCTGTGGCTCTTTTCTCAGGTGTTCCCAGAATAGGAACTAAACTTCACCGTGGACATCTCTGCTTCAGAACAGCAGTGTCCTGTGGCTTGGGTATTGTGTGTCTGGACTGGGTGTTCCTAGGTCTTCTAGCAGCAAGCCACAGTCATTTCTGTATCTTAAAATGAATTTATATCTGCACGTTTCATGGCAAACATTGCGTTGACGTCTGAGCAGAGGGTCGTTTAAAGCGGTTGCACTGCCATGCAACCGGGTTGGCAAAGCGTCTTTCAGACCAACTGTACCCAGGAGTAATTTGCAGAGATTAGGCTGTAAAAGGAGGGAGTCCTGGGGAGAGAGGAGCAGGGTGGATCTCCTAAGGCAGAGATATTAGCAGCAGATGGGGCAAAAGGCAGATCTCCAAGGAAGCTGCAGTCGTTCAAGTGAATCCATCTCCTTTTGGGACATATGGCGGTGAAGAGGGCTGGGCAGGGGAGAGCAAAGCTTCTCTTTGCTCTACTTTCTTGCTGCAATGAATCCGTTGCTAAATGAAGCGCAAGAATCGATGGGGAAGCTGCTGGCTAGACAGACAAACTGCCGCAGGGCTGACCCTGGTGAATCTGCGCTCCTTCCACACTGGAGCGAAGGGCCTCTCGGTTTGTGGAGACTGTCTGCAAGCATTTAAAAATGGTTAATTTAAACCAAGTATTAAATTAAATCCAAAAGCTCTGAGCACATTCTAGAGCTTACCTTCCCAGAGAGATCTGCCAGATCGCTCTCATCACATCGCTCTTGCGGAGAAGTGTCACTGAGATGGCAGCTCCCACTGGGAGAGATGGACAGAGTCTTGGACAGGGGTGCCAAGACGTTGCTGGAGTTTGCTGGAGACTAAATGGAAAATCCCTTTTGCAGATCTCAGCCTTAGCTAGTAATGCTGGCCACCAGAGTTTCCTTATCGAGACATCAAAGCGAGGATTCAGAGGTGTCTCAGTAGTGTAAACCTGGCTGAGAATGAAGGTAAAGTTGAGCAAAGCAGAAGCCAAAAGTCTCTGTGGAGAAGGGGGCTGTGGTGCAGCAGAGGCTGGCTGGGAGGAGACTGCACCTCTCCCAGGGAGGAGAGTGTCCCTCTAACTCTGAAGGCAGGTTCCCAGCAGAGGAATGGGTTTATGGGTGCCCAGCTGGCCAAAGGGACCATGTGCAGGGCAGTGTGGGGGAAATCATTGGTGCCACGGGGCAGAGGGGCTGTGAGCACCTTGTCCCCGCTCTGGGCAGCTGTGTCTGAGTCCAGGGCGAGGTTGGTGAACACCTTTTGGGGAGAACTCCCACCGCCAACCCCTTTTGTTCCTTGCAGAGGAGCTGCTTTTAGTTCAGCTTTCCCTGGGCCGCGAGAGAGGAAATCCAGGAGGGGGATGCGGAGCACTTTGTACGGCGGTGCGGGAGCTGGGGTGGGCACCGGCGCCGTCTCGCACCGGGAGCCGGTGGGTGCGTGTCGCCCGGCCCCGGGAGCACGTGAGCCCGAGGCGTTTGCCATCTGCACGGCAGCGCGGCTCTTGGCGGCTGGGGAACACAATGCAGGGCTTCTTCTGCGCCGCGCTTTCCGGGTTTGTTCTGCAGCTGTGGAGTTTGAATGTTAGTGTTTAAACAAGCTGGTATTACACAGGAAATGGCCACCTCCACAGGCCCCTGCAGGCTTGTAACATGGGGTCATTGTGCTTGATATTAATCACCAGGCAGCCCGCGCCCCCGGTGAGGATGGTGGCTTACGCCAGAGCGCCGCGCAGCACCGCGGCTGGCGGGGATTGGGCGAGTGTCAGGCTCGCCCCAGCACCCTCTGCTCTCCCTGGGCTTCGACGCATGCCTTTTGCCTTGCGGTGATGCGTGCCCATCAGGGGCATCCGTCTTTGCAAGGAGCCGTCCCCACGCCGCCCCGGCCTCGCTGGGGCCATGTTCTGCCCCGGGGCCGTGCTCCAGCCCGAGCGCTCGGCTGCGCACTTGCGCGGCGCTTTCACCGTTGCCTGGCCGGGCTGCGTCCTGTCGGCGTGCAGCTGGGCTGCGCTCACACTGACAGCTACATTAAACCTGGAATCCTGAGGCAATAAAAAAGAAATTAACTCTTATTTTTTTTTCCTGTCCTAGTGGAATAAGCAAATGTAAATGTGTCTGTAGGGAAGTGAATGAACCCCCGTTCTGAGGAAAGACCTCGTGCTAACCCCCTTCTCGCTTCCTCGGTTAAAAGCTCTGGGAGCCTCGTCCCTGTACCTGGGAGCTGCGTGCCTGGGCTCGGTGTCAGTAATTCGGGGCCTCCCTCCGCAGAGGGATACCGAAGCCGTGGCACTGTGCATACGCAGCACTTCCAGGCACCTGGGCCTGCCTCGGCTTTGCGGAGAGGCTCCGGCTCCGCAGCGATGTTGGGTGACATAAGCCAGAAACGCCTGGAGGTGGCCACGGTGTCGTCCTGGGAAGAGGCAGTGGGGAGAAGGCGCCTGACGGGACTCCCCGAGTGTTGTGCGACCTTCTAGGGCGAGTGCGTGTCCCAGCAGGAGATCCACGGGGCCATACGGTGTCGGCATGAGCTGTTAGCCCTCACTGGCTTTGCCGGTGGGTAGCAGCCAGTAAATGACCTTGGTGGTGCCAGTGCTGGGCGATGCATTGCAGAGGAGGAGCTGCACGCGAGGGGAAGGCAGAAAATTGTCAGACCTGCTCTCTGTGGTGCCACCTCTGTGTTGCAGGAAAAAAACTAAAGCAGAAACGCCAACACCACCTTCTTTGTTGGTTTTTTGAAGGCTCTGCAAGGTGCTGCATGTGAGAGGGTGCTGCCCGGCTGCCGGCCACTGCCGCAGAGCTGCTCGGGGTTGCATTGCAGCGAGATCTTGATACCTGGGGAGCCAGCACAGTCTGTGGTTTGACTGAAGGAAGCCCAGGGTGGAAACCTAACACATCCAGTGCAAGTGACAGATGTGGCAAGGCACTGAGAAGCTGTAGGGAGCTGAGGATGAAGGGGATAAAGTGACAGGGACTGTTCTCGTGCTCAGGGGGTGGTGAGGGGCTGCCCTGCCTGGCAGCGCTGCCAGAGGGGCTGCGGGCTGGGGGCAGGCAGCCACAGGGGGAGAGGAGAGGGGACCGCTGGGCTGGGTGGCGGCAAGGGTGTTAGCAGCATCAGCTCGGCGACTGTTCACGTGGCGTTTTTCTGACTTTGGGTGCCAAGCCCTGTGGAGGGAGATGGCTCCCTGTACTTCATCTGTGCTGCTCCTTCACCCCGCTGCCACCCCTGCCCTGCTGCAGATCCCAGTCCTGCCCAGCATCCTACCGCTGCCCCTTGCCTCCCTCCCACCCTCGCTGGTCATCTCCATCCCCTGCCTGCAGATCTGTTTCTTGGGGAATACAGGCAAGGTCTCTGCAATGTGTTTCTTTGCCTTCTCCTCCACCCTGGCCCCATCCACCTGGTTGTCTCAGCCCCCCGGGAACGTCCTCTGCATCAGTACCTGTCCCCAACACCCCCGCGCGCTCATTCCCCGGCGGTTGCAGGCGCTCTCCCAGTTCCTCTCCCCTGCTGATGCCTTGCAGCCTCTGCACCTCCTTCGTCCAAGCCGAGCCCGCTCTGGCAGGGCCCCACCAGTGCTATGTGACCGGACTCAGGCAGCCGAGCCCAGTTGCCAGCAGGGCACTGGGGGAGGGCTGAGCCTCCCAAGCCCTGTGCATCTCCCATGGGCAGAGCTCGCCTTGGAGGTGGCCCAGAGCAGCCCTATCACATCCGGTGCTTGTCTCTGCAGCCTGGGCCGGAGGATAAACTATCAGGGCTGTGGGGCAGTGGATCATTCCTCTTATTATTTTCTTCTTTTGCAGATAGGGGTCGTGGAAAGTTCAGTTCCTTTTAACCCTCGCAGCTCTGTTTATTTTCCAGCTGGTAGCACAAACGCAGCGTTTCCCATTACATCACAAAGGGCCTCGGACAGATCCCTCCGAAAAACGTGTTGCAACTGTTTATTTTTTTCCATATTTAAACATTTCTGACAGCCAGACCTGGCTGAGCCAAGCGATGGAGCTTTGTGAATGAACCCAGCTCCTGGTGTCTGTGCCCAGAGGGCTTTGAAGGACCTCTTTTCTTCTGCAGCATTCGGGCTGGGGCTGGCTTAGGGACGTGGGCGACTCTGCGTTACATGTGTGCTGATTACGTGCCGGGCTTTGATTAATGGCTCCTCATTCTGCCTGGCTCCCAGGACACTCTTGAAAACAAGATGTTTCATTTCAGTGTGCTTTCCTGGTACATTGATTCCCGTAAATAACCGAGTGCAGACTCTGTCCACCTGGAGCAGTTCAAAGAGCAGGGGGCCTCCCTCCAGCCCTGGGCTGCCTCGGGCCACACCGGTCACCGCTGCACCCCTGGTGATACTGGCTTCCCTGCGCTTTTCGGTGCGCCAGAGGTGCGGGCTGGAGGAGCAGCCCTCCTTACTGCCACCAGAAGCAGCTCAGCCCCAGTTTCCCCTATCCCCTGCTTTCATCCTAGTTTATGCACTAAAAATCCACCTCTCTGAGTGCTTTTAGAACCAAGAGGAAGAAATGCAGTATGAGGCAGCCTGGTCGGCTGCAGTGCCCCTGTACTTGTTGCCTGCTTCCCCCGCACTGGCCCTATCTGGGGTGCTGGGCCCTCCCCAGGGTGTGCTCCGTGATGGGGATGCACAGAGAGCGGTCCAGGGCTGCTGGTGGCCTTGTGTTTGCACCAGGCTCCCCGCACGGCACTGTCGCGCTGGGAAGGTGAGACACCGCAGAAGCAGCTTTGCAGGTCACTTGCAAGTGTTGAAACCGTGGCCAGAAGCAAAACACGGCTTAACCCTCTGTGGCTGGGGTTTAACTAAAAAAAACCCTCTGTGCTTTAGAGCATGGCCACAGCACGTGGTCACAGCAGATAACAGCTGTGCGAAGGAGAGGGTGCCCCGGGCTGGGCTGGAGTCCCCCAGGTGCCGCTTTTGCCCCGACAGCAGTGCGGGTGTTCGGTCTGTCCTCCCAGCAGGCTTTAAAATTGAGTAACAAGCATCATTTCTCCCATCTGGAACAAGCTGGGCTCCTGCTGGCACTGCACGGGGAAGCTGATTCCCACGCGTGTGCCAGCTTGGGAGCGGGCAGAGGTGGGCAGAGCAGCGGGAAGGGCGAGATCCCGGGAGCCGTCCCCATCCAGGGGGACGGGGTGGTTGGTGTCGGCGCTGGCGGGCGAGGGTTACGAGCCCTCCTGGGTTCCGTGCCAGCGCAGCTGTGCCTGGAGCCCTCCCGGTGGGGTAGGTTAGTAGCGGTGGTGGCGTGCCTCGCCTCGCCTCACCTCTCTGGTATTCGCTGCAGCATTGCAGGCAACTCCCAACGCATTCCAGCCCCGAATTGCTCACGTCTCTCCTCGTTCTCCCAGGGTCTCAGTAGATGTGTGGGCGACGCTGGCTGACTTCTGTAACATACTGACCACAGTGAATCAGTCGGAGGTGCCCTTGTACAAGGACCCAGATGACGACCTTACCCTGCTTAGCCTGGAAGAGGATCGGCTGCTCTCGGGCTTCGTTCCCCTGCTGGTCGCCCCCCAGGAGCCCTGCTACGTGGAGAGGACCTCGGACAAGGTCAGCAGTAGGCCAAACATCCCCCCTCGATTCCTCCAGACTTTTATTCTTGGGAAGTTTTCTGTGCAAACGGAACACGATTAAGTCATTGAGAAGGGTGTTAAGGGAAAATATCGACCTTTCAGCCGCTGACATCCAGCTCTGTGTCATGAAAACCCCTCTCGACTTCCTCTGGTGTGTGTGTGCTCGCTGGCATGTTGTATATACGATCATTTCCTCACTTGTTTAAATAGTGCAGCTTGTGTTGGCAGTGCTCTCAGTGCACTCCAAATGGTTTGCATCATGCTTAAAGCACCCTCCCCCTCCCCCCGGCCACAAAACTCTGCCTTAGGAAGGCAGCCAGGACTTTTTTCCTTCTCTAAAGAGGAGAGTGATAAATAGGTGACTAGAGAGAAGCAGACACCATGTGTTAACGTACAAAAGGCTTTTAGGAATATGAAGCATTCCCCACTGCCCGCTCTCTATTTTCCTTTCTTTGCTCTAGGAGCCCATTCTAGCCTGAACTTTCCTTTGGCTGTTTGTTTTTAGAATAATGAAATCAGTTCCCTTGTTGATGTGGGGTTTTGGGTCTGCTCTCTGCCACCACCTGGCCAGAAGGGACCTGGGGGCTGCACTTGGATAACGTGTCTGAACCTGATGGGGGATGGAAGAGGCACAATGGCATTTGTTTTGCACGCCCTTGGAGGCACGGCAGGATAAGAGTGGCTCTCAACAGTTTCCTGCTTGGAGGCAGAATCGCAGCACCAGAAATGCTGCTCATCTGGGAAGCTGCGGCGTTGCCTCCCCAGGCGGTTGGTGCTATGAGGGAAGTGGAGATGCAGAGGCTGGTTTCTGTGGAGAGCCTGCATGTGATGGTGGCAACATGCCTTCCCATGTGTCAATTCTTCTTGACGTTTTCCTGAAGTGATGGTGAGAAATTTAGGACCTTTGTCAGAGAGGGACCCAAGAGGTGTGAATTTCTGTTTCACTTCTCTGTCTGGCCAGCCTGTGCTCACAGTACTGCCCATGGCAGAGGAGCACAGGGTCCCAGTAAAACTTGAGAGCTCTCATGGTTTGGGGAAGCACCTTAGTCTAGGAAGTCACTGTGGAAAAATGGATTTTCAAGGCTCTATTTGAAGGGCTTAAAATTACAAGCATGTGGTTGCATTGCTGCCCTAAGGTAGCCCGTTCACGCAGTGTGTGTTGTGGCCTCACTGGTGTTCTGCTGGGGACAGTCCCAGTGCCTCACTCTCGATGCAGGGACTCTTTTCCCAGCAGCCACCAAGCAGAGCCCCCAGCAGGCAGGTGAGGTGGCTGGGCAGCTCGGTCTGGTGCCCCATAACGTGTGGGAGCCGCTCGGTATTCCCTAAACTCTGCCTCTTCTAACCACAGACCGGTTTATTCGGAGTGCCATCTACCTGCCCTGCCAGGCACTTGCACTCATGTGTGTAAAAGAAGAGGCGTATCTTTGTCCCATAGCTACGCCTGAGCTTCTGAGCTTTCTCACTGTTCTGGCTCCCTTTGGTTCTGGTGCTTTATAAAGAAACTGTACAACACCACTGGCAGGAGCTGGTGCCCTTTGCAGCTCAGCAGCAGCCACCCAAGCATCCAGGATTATCAGGCACAGTGGTACCAGCTCAGCTCTGCTGAAAAGGCAACACAGATCCCAGAGAGAGCTAGGCCTGGCTGTGTCTGTCCCCGCTTTCTTTCTTTTTTTTTTTTTTTTTCCGCCTCTGTGGGTCTTGTTTGGTTTGAAAGTAGCTGACTTTGGAACCGTGATCCCACCCAGCAGGCTGGCGTGTTCGCTTGTGCTTGTGCAGGTCTGAGCCCCTGTTGTGTGCTGGTTGTGTTGTGCTGTCTCTGCCTTACACACCAAACACATCGCACGGAGGTAGACAGAGGAATCCACTGGTACCAGCACTACCTGGGACGTGCTGAGCAGAAACAATGGTTTCTGCAAGGTCTCTTCTCAATCCAGTATTGATCAGTGTTTTCATTAATGGTCAGACTGGTGAAACAGCAGGTGTGCATATTCACTTTGCAGAGGACACTCAAGAGGGTTAAGGGGAGGCCAGTGAGACAGAGCAGAAATCTCAAAAGCCTGACTTCCAAGAAGGGACTGGAAGAGCTGGGGCTTTTTAGTCTAGAGGAAGTTTGGGGAAAATGCAGTAAGCTGTTGCAGAGAGGAGTAGAACAAGCTGTCCTCCAGGTCCATGATGAAAAGCACAGGAAGGAATGGGCATAAATTGCAGCAAAATAGATTAAGACTAGACTTCAGGAAAGGCTTCATACCTTTGGGTAGTTAAGCACTTGAAAGCAGCCTCCTTAGCAGTTCTGCAGAATCTCTTCAACCTTGGAGATTTTTAAAAGCAGGCTGGGTGGCTCTCTGAAGTACAACTTGGGTAGAGGTGAATGCCTTGGAAAAGGAGGCAAAGTGACCTCTTTGGACGCTCTTACCGCATTTTCTGTGATTCAGTAATACTGTAGAAGGGGATTGGAGTGGCAGCTGCGTCATTACAGTCAAATGACTACCTTGTTCCGCAAATCTTCTCCTCCTGCAGTATTAATGACGTGAATTATTTGACTCTCCAGAAGTGGAGTATTGGAGAAGGCAGTGCAGACCAAGTCAGGAAGGTAAGACTGAGAGGCATGAACTCATATGCCTTTCACAAGTGACTGTGAGCAAAATGCAAAAAGACACTTCCCTGCAAAGAAGTCCCCAGTCTGACTTAACCGGGGGATCCTTGTGTGCGGTCCCCAGTCCACCATCTGCTCCCTGCCCTCCTTTTAGCGTGCCGAGCCCAGCTGAATCTGACTCCTCAGCAGATGCATCTCTGGGCTGTTTGCAGTGGAAGGGTGCCGTGTCTGTGCTGAGTATGGTGGCACGAAGGGATCTGTGTCCCTGAGCCTCAATCAGGCAGGCATCGCAGCAGAGCACCTCTGGCATGTACCACATCTAGCCGCGTTGCAGGAACTTTCCCATTTGCGTGCTCCTTGTTGGCTGACAATTGACTGAGCTGCGAGCAGGTGAGAAATGGTTTTTCTGTGCAGTGAGAACTGTCTTTCCTGTGCTGGCTTTTCATTGCTTTTTAGCAGGAGTTATTTTTCTGCACTCAATTTCTTTCTCTTGCGTTCTCAGTCTTGGCCCAGTTTTCAGCCCAAGTTCCTGACAGTCCTTTGCTGGAGAGGCAAAGAAGATGTATGACTCTTTATATGGCACCCTGAGAATGTCTTGAGGGCTAGGAGGAGGGTTCTGGTATGCCAGAGTGGCTCTGGGAACCTCACTGTGGTACCTTTCCTATCACTTGCATGGCTAGGAAGAGGCAGTTGGCTTTCTACTGCAAGGATAATATCTCTTCTTGCTTGCTGATGCTCCAAATCCTTACCCGATGCTTTTGCACCATAGTTTTTTAATGAATTTGTAAAATTTCGGAGGAAAGGAATCTGTTGAAAGGCAAGACTGGAGAGTATTTGGCTTAAAATGGTGTTAGGTTATTGGCTCCACCAAGAGGATGGTTGTTTTGTAAGCTATATAGGACAAACACTGTGCTTCCCACTTTTTGTTCCCCACGTCCCATTTAGCAGATGGAGTGCAGTATTCAGCCAGAGTTTCTCAGCAAGTTTTTGAGCATTTGGCCTGGCTCTTATTTTGAGTGAAAATGTTCTGACTCCGTTTGTTGCCATGAAGCTGTGCGTTCGGATTCCTGCTGGAGCCAGTGTGACACTTAGAGCTTCCCATCGTCTCTTGCACTGTCATTGAAGCTGTAACCAACAAAAGCTGGCTCCAGGGTGAGCATAACTTGGTGATGTTTTCCTGGGTGTATGTTGGGCAGATATCCATTGCAGCTTGTGTGATGGAACACCATCGAACGTACCAGTCAACAGCAAACTATGCAGCCTGGTGCCTGAGCTGTCAGACTGTCTGCAGCGTTTGCAGCTGAAGGAGACGCTGCCAGGACCTCGTTCACCCAGTGTTGTACCCAAGGCAAGAGCAGGGAACAGCAGCACGGCTGAGTTAAGGTTCAGGAAGAAGGAAAGTAACAACTGGGCGTTCATCAGGTGGTGCGTGGTGCTGCTGCGGGGGACTTGTAATGGAAAAACACTTGGGTTGTGTTGAGGTTAAAGCAAGTCCTAGTGATGGTGCATCTGAGCTGTGTGCGGGTCTGTTCTTGTGCAGCGCTGGGAACCTGGGGTATGTCTTGGTTTCCTCAGCTCTCACTGAATCCTGTTGTCTCAAGAGCATCCTGCTCTGCAGTGGCCCCGTGGAGCTGGCGGCAAGGCTGGAAGAGGGCTGCAGATCGCCTGGCACAGAGCAGAGCAGGGAGGTCCTTCTCATCTATGCAGGCACATGGCATCACTGATTGCCCCCACCCCTGCAAGCTCTGCATCACCCAAGCCTGTGCCTGCAGCACGCACTCTGCCACACACCCCAGCCAGGGAGATGTGGAGGAGAAAGTGTTAATGTCCCTTCCCACAATAAACCTCTCTGCATGGGGGGTCCTGAAACCTGAGCCTCTCTCTCCTCCCCCAGCCCTGACACACGTTAATAAAAGGTTTTTAAACGCCAATAAAAAGGCAGCAGCCCCAGCTCACCAGGTCCGGGGCCCAGGGTCCTTGGGAAGGCACTTCACAAATGTGTTTTTTGCATTTTCAGGCTTTTGGCTGGTGAATAAGATTGAGGAGAAATACTCCTTCCCCTGATAACAATACAGTGAGACGCAGGATCAGCAGTGTGTGGATTAAAACCAGACGGTGCATGATTAATACATATGCTTATAGGGCTAGTCACTGTGGTTCCCTCCTCTCAAACAGAAAGGCACTTTTTTTCCCCTCATGTGCATGCTGATGTGTGGAGTGGACTGTCTCAGATACTCACCACTCAGCTAGTCTCAACCCTGTCTCACCTCACCAGGCAAATGAAAGCCCTAAAATGCAAGGCTCTGAAAAATAACTAGCAATATTTTACTGACCCAGACCTACAAACTGGGTACTGCATGGCTCCTCCAGCTCCAGGGTGGCCAGTTAGCTTCCCGCACTTGGTGCCGTTCTTGTTTCACAAGTACTTGCTTCCTGCTATTTGCACTGCTCACCTGTCAGTGCAGATAGCCTAAAATGCAAGCTTGGTTCTCCTTAGAAAACAGAAATCTCTTTCCTCTCTACCGTCCAGCCCAGGTGGACGGTCCAAATTTGACCCTCTCTCTAGTTGCCCCAACATACTGTAGATGAGCAGAGCTAGTAACCTTTGAATTAGCTATGTAGGAGCTAATTATGATTTAGGCTTGGGCTAAAATTAGTCCTGTCTTGTTATTCACTTTACTTATTTATGGTATTTCAGTCTTCTTAAGACTTGTAGATATCTCTTGGCAATGTGTAGTCATGTCTGATGCTTCTTGGAAAGGAAGCCCCAGGTTTAAAAGCCCAGGAGGAATAGCTGTCAGAGTGACCGGGCTCTGTCGTGCCTCTAAACACCAGACATTTGTCCTTTCCAAGACCTAATGACTCCTGGGATGTCAGGGATGAAATCCACATTAGAGTGGCTGCACTACAGTGATTCTGGGAGGGCTTGCAAGGCATCGGAGGAAGGGTAGCAAGACCAGAACTCTGAGAGCACAAACTCTTTGTAAGCAGAGAGAAAACCCCAGTGAGCAAATGTAACTGTTTTCTCAGCATCCTTTCCACATTCCCATTCCATAGCCTTGGAGCATCTCCCTCCAGCTGGCAGGCAAATGCACTCAGCCCATGAGAGCGAGAGCTTCCAGCTTGGAGTTTGGTCCAGAGAGGAAAAGGGAAACTGTGAGCAGAGATCGGAGCCCCAAGTAGGAGAGTCCAAGGAGGAGTCATCCTTGAAAAACTCCTTCCATTCCTGCCTGCCTCGGTTTCCAAACAAGCAGTGAAAGATCCCTGCCACAGGCAGCCCTGCTCGGAGCGGTGACTTGGCAGGAGCTGGCAGCCCCGAGGCGGCAGAGTTAGAAATGTTTACATTTTCTGACCAGTATCTGAACTCCATCCCAGCCTCGACCTTCCCTTTCATGTGGTGCCTTTGGATTGTAAAAGGCAATTAGGCTAAATTATGGGCCATGTTGGAAGATGATGTCATTGGGTGATGGAGGAGAGGCTGGATTTTATGCCACCACAAAGGTAGCGCGCAGAATATCACCTGCTTTGAACTCCTCATCCATCCCTGACATTTCCTTGAACCACAAGTGCCAGGGACTGCGTGAACACAACGGGAACCTCCCTCTGCGTTTGCCAGGTGTCATTAGCAGAGTGGGAAGTGTCAAGCCGAGTCCGTGTCTCCAGGTGTGGGTGGGAGGGTACACTGGTGTCTGTTGTGCTGTTTTAAACGTACCTTCATAGAAATGGGCATAAGTGGTGTCCTTGTGACCGCTGCTGGATCTCCTAGGGCTGTGCAAGGCATTCTCCAGAGAGAGATTCTCTTCATTTATCATTTGGTTTCAATTTTTAATCACTCTTTAAGCTAAGAGAGTTTTGAGCATATTCTTAAAACTGCATTTCCCCAGCTGAAGGTGAAGGGAACTCATGGCAAACAAGCACTAGCGCTGCACGAGGACACTGAATACAGCCCTGGAGAAATCCGCAATGTGGAATAATAGTTCAGGCTCTTAAAAGGGGGAGGTGGGTTTAAAAAAAAAAAATACTGCAATAAATCTAGCGAGTGGAATCTGAGGGAAATGATCCCATCTGGAAAACTCCAGTGCTGGTACTGCTGAAGGCTTAAGGAGCGATGCAGATCGCAAAAAGAAAACCCTGCAGTCTGAGGATGACAGGCTTCTTAATTGATGTCCATTGCAACTGGTACTCTGCCAGTTTATGTTGGCGACCTTCCAGCGTGCTGTAATTTTGGGGCCAGGTGTGAAGCATTTCTGTTCCATCTTGTTCCCAAGCACCTACAGAAGCCTCACACATCTCACTTGAGGCTGCAGCCCTGTAGGAAACAGCTGTACAGGTATAGGTGAAAGGAAATGTCACAGCTGGGCTTGGAGTACTCCCCCGTGCCTTGCCTAGGGCTCTGTTTGGGGGGGCTGCTCTCCTCCTGCTGTGCTGGGTTTGGGGAGGTGGCCACTGTCACAGGCACACCTGCCTGTCTGTCAGCAAGGTGCTTTGAACATCGTGGAGCTTCTGGGAAGAATGTACAGGTCAGAAACCTCCTCTTCAAAGAGGAGCCCACGGTGGTGTGCGTCAGTTCTGGAAGTGGGGAATCCAGCCTGGGAGAGCCCTGGATGCTGGCAAGGTGGGGGAGCTGCAGCCATCTCCTCTGGTCTCTTCTCCCTTGGGAAACTACAGGGAAATTTCCAAGGGAACAAGAGCAGGTCTTGTAGAAAGCACCAAGCCTTGATTTTGAAAGGCTGAGAACCCATCGGGATCTTCAGCAAATTGTCGCAGGAGCCAATTTCAATCGCTGTTAAAAACATACGTTATTTCCAGGCTAAATTTGTTTTGTTTCGATTTCCACTAGTTGAATTTTGCTGTAGGTTGGGAAGCCATCTGTTGCTGCCCTGACCCCAATATATAAATGTGTCCCAAGTCCCTCCATCCCCATCCTCTTTCGAGAAGTCAAATAGATGGACTGAGAGACGTGACGGTCTCTTGGGCATGGTTTGGATCCCTGGAGCCATTCTCATGGTGCTTCCGAGCTGTGGCTGTCCAGGCTCGATGTGTTGCTCTGTGAGCTGCTGTACCAGCTTGTAAGGAGGAGGTGACTGCTGTGCTCTGCTGCTCTCCTCCACACCCACCAGACGTTACCAGCGTCCTGCAGCCTTTGCTGCTAGAGGCACAACTTTGCATTTAGCTGTATTACACAGCGTGGTGTTTGCTCGTGAGTAGGCAACTGAGCAATTTTGAGTTTTTCGTCCGTTGGTGAATTGCTCTCTTCAAAGATTGGGAGGGTGGGAGACGGTGTCTAATCTGCAGGCTTTATCGGTAAAAGTTTTCTTTGTCCAGGTCACTGAACCTATTGTTAAGTAGCATAAGCCCAAGCAAGCTTCCCCGCGGCCCCGCCAGGACTGCCCTCCTGTTTACACTGACATTTTAAGACCTCGTTGACCAGATTTTAATCCAGTCCGTATCCTGTGCACTGCAGTCTCTGGGGCATACTAGCTTTTCACGTCCTCTCGTCCCAGCCATGCAGAGTGCTCAGGCTGAGGACAACCGCCTGCCTGATGACGCACAGCCGTGGCATCGAGCTGCAGAAACAGTGTTGAAGGCAGCAGGGGTTCAAAGCTGTGCAGCTACTTTGCCACAGCCAAGTGCTAACAGATCCAAAGCCCTGGCCAGGCAGGCATGATGGTGAGGAGGTGCAGATTTAACAGTACCTCCAGTCTGGCACCCCTCTGCAGAGCTGGGGTCCTGCTGCTTTGCCTCTGTCCGGAAGCTGAGGGCTGGTGTGTGAGAACTGCAGTCTCACTATGAGGTGAGGAACCACCTGCCAACGTGTTAAGATCCAGTTACACATGTTCTCTTAATGCTCCTGTTAGTGAGCACGAGAGTGGCTTTGTGGTCTGGACGCGGCTTGCAGGGAAGTACGAGGTGCTGCCTTCCAGGCAGCCCCATCTCTTGGAGGGGAAGTGGGGAGGGAAGAGCAAGCAGTTGGTGGAAACAACCTTCCCTACTCCTGAGATGCCTCTTTCCTGGCGTGTGGAGCGAGCGAGCAATACCCCAGTGCATGGGGAAGCTGTGGGGGATTTGCTCAAGAGGCTCGTGACGCTTCCATCCCTTCCTCCACTGCCTTCCCCCAGCCTTGGATCCACCTCTGCCTCTCCTCCAGGCTTGCCTTGGACAGGGCGCTTTAGCCATTGCATCGGCTCCAAGTGAATCAGGCAGCCTGGGCGTGAGCTGTGCACATGTACCAGCACGTGTGCGGTTCCTCAGCCAGCGCTGCACAGTTTGGCTCTGGTGTCAGCAAAAGGCTCTTTTAAAGTGTTTTCTGGAAGTGTGATGTGATCATCAGCTCAAGGCAGAGACTGACAGGATGCATCAGCCTTGTCCCATGCCTGGTTTCAGGCGGTGCTGGATCTTTTCGTGCGGATCAGATGATGCTCGTTGTCAAACATCCTTGCTTCTGTCATCGTCAGGCCAGGTTTATGTAATGAGGTGGAAAACTTATTTGCGTTCAGTCCTTTTGTCCTAAAAGCTGCCTCCAGAGGTTCAGCACAGACTCTTGGGAAACAGGAAATGTCCTATTCAAGAAACTCGCTGACCTCGTGTTCCCGGAGTTGGCATCAGTGGAGTGACCTAGGAAAGGAGAGTCAAACCATGAAGTCTCCTGTGCAGCACCTCCTTGGCATATGCTGCATACACCTTTCGCTTCCCTTGGGGTTTTTCAGCAGGTAACTGCCTCGCTTCTGCCGCACTGGCACCCTAATGGCACAAAACCTGCCATGTCTTGGCTGGACATCAGGCCCAGATAGTGCATGGCGCTGGCTATAAAAGAGGTATTCACCATGACTTTAGTGTACTCAGAATGACATATTAGAGTCCAGACCTTGTGGAATTTGCTGATTAGTCTGTAAGTGTATTGAAAGGCCTCATTAAAACACCATTAATGCTGGATCCCCTCGCAATGAGCCATCTCTTATTGCTATCCAGAGAAACTCTGAGGAAATGGAAAGGCTGCTCTGGCTGGCCGACCCTGTCCCTGGGCATGAAGCGTGGCCTTGCCTCGGACAGTCTTTGTGGTGCTCAAGAGTTAATGTGGTGCTTCTGAATGTGTGTGGGGTCTCTTGGACTCGGTTTTGCCTGTTTGCCTCATGCTTTGCCAGCTGGATATGCCGCCACCGCTCAGACTCTGCACTCTGGTACTAAACTCAGTCCTTGACCTGACTCTTCGTCTCTGCCTGTGGCTTAGCTTCGGGGGTGACCCTGTTTCACAGCACTATTTTGTCTTTGACTAAGTGAAATGCTTAAAACATCCCTGCTGAAGATGACGACGGCTGTGGTATCCACCAACACAGCTATTGGAAGGACCTCAGGAAACCTGAAAAAAGACCCAATTAATAACTCCTCATTGTTATCCTGAATAAGAAAGATCCACGTCCTGGGAAGCTTGCCAGAGAAGTGGACGGGGTGGAATGCAGGGAGTGGTCAGCCCAAATAACAGATGGGGATCTACTCTGTCTCTACGGGAGACGGAAGGTGACCTCTGTCATTGAGCTTGGAGTCTGCTCCCCACATTTCTGCTCCCAGCCGGACCTCGCGTTGTTTTTGTGGATGCCAAATCCGTCTGCCAGTGCTGGGCTGAGTCTGGGCGAGCATGGAGAGCCCAGCTTCTGCGGCAGGCTGAAGCTGTAACCCTCGGTGTCCTCATGCTGTCACATCCCAAATCGGAAAGAGAAGACACCACCGCGGTCTTATTTATTGTTTTCTTTTCTCACCGTCATTGAAGTCAGAGCGCTTCCCAGGCATTAATGAATGTATCTCCACAACACGCTATGACAGAAGGAAAAGCAATTTCCTTGTTAGAGATTGGCAACAGAGGTACGCGAGGCTGAGGGACTGACCCAGGTCCCACAGGAAACCTTAGCTTCAGGATGAGAACAAACCCCTGATACCCAGGATTTCAGGCTAGTGCCTCAGCCCCAGGCCACCCGCGTCCCTTAGGAAGATGATGGGGTACTAAGTGAAGGTTCACTGGGAAGCGTTAAAATTCTTCCCAAACATAGGCCTCACATGAGCAACATTACTGCTGCTGGTCTGACTGTATCTGTGGTGGGACATTAAAAATGCTGGATATTTAATCCAGATACTTTAATCAAAATTTTCCCCATAACGTATTTGCATATATTTCCTTAAACACAAGGTAAAACCCATAATTTATTTAAATTAACAAAATTTGCCATAACATTTTGCATACCAGCATTTCACATAAAGCATTTTCTCCACCATATGTACAAATATTTGTCTATAAGTGTATATATTATGAATAGCGACAATAATAGTATTTATTTCTAGTTTTTGTTGATTTATTTTTTTTAAACTTTCCCAAAACTTCACTGTACTTGGGATAGGTAGTTGCATACATAAACACAAATTCTTAGCATGAAGACAGATGTGTTCTCTGAGGTCTGAGAAGTTACTGCCTACCTGGTCTGTTCAGTTTGTGAACAACAGAACAGATTTACGTTTTGGTTCCATATTTATCTTAAGCATAAATGATGTAATGTTTATTATAGCATCCATTGTTATTGAAGGAAAGAGATTTATGTCTATAGACAGAAGATGATGGAGTTTGCTACATCCTTCTAATGCTGTATGAGTTCATCTGATACCTGGTCCGTGCACGTTTCCTGTAGAGAAGTGGTCACAGAGCAGCGCTTCCAGAGTGCATCAGGGACATGCCTGCTGATGTGCATTTTTTTGGATTTGACACAGTGACCTACCAGCAGCCAGTGACGTACTGCATTTCTGGTGTTGAAGTCACTTTTGAAGATCATGCTTGCACTCTTAAGTCATCCAGGTGCTTCTTGAACTTGTACCCATTGCCAGCTTATATTGTTAGCTCCCTCAAGGACCAGCAACTTTTTTTAGTACAGCATCTGTCCTAATGAACAAAGATTTGATCAACACTGATCTGAGCTTTGCAGAAACCTGATGGATGAAATGCTCTTATCCGTCCAGGCCATGGGAGCTCAATTGGCTCAGCAGTTGGCTGTTTTCACACCCATAGCTGCAACCTCCTTTAGACATGAGCATCCTCACCAACTTTCCTGTGACTTGGGAGTTGCTCGCTAGTGACTGCCCTGACATGGGAAAGGAGTGATCGTCCAGGTATCAGCATGGAGGGACACCTCATGTTTTGGAAGTATGTAGTACCTGCTAAATGTACGAGAGGCTTAATCACATGGGAAATGCTGGGGTTATAAAGATAAATCCTTGTAGGCTAGAGAGCTGGAAGGGAGTTGTGTGGATGGATTTGGCTAGGTGAGAATGGGAACAGATATCTGTATGGATGCATTGGTTGATTGTATCATTGTAAGTGTGTAGATGGAGCAGTTGCTAAACAGAAAACTGGGCAAAGAGGTGGAATTGCTGGCTGGGGACAGCAAGGGGCTCGCAGCTTCGAATGTACCAGCAAGTCACAGTGTGTTGCTGACCTCTGCGACGAGGAACCGTCTCCCATGCAATAGCTGGCCATCGCTGTGGGAAAGTTGGAGCCTGATTTCCAGGCCATTACCTGCCTAATTCTGTGTCAGTGAAAGTCTCGTGTAGCTCTTGGCTGGTTTAGAGACTGAACGCCCAAGGGCAGCATTTCTGAAGGTTGCATGAATGATCGGGATGAGATGACAGAAATGCAGTCAGTGTGAGCAGCTGCTGCTCTCCGCGTTCCCTGCCCATGGCACGCTCGGGAGGGGTGTTGGCTTTTTGTGGCACGAGTGGGACTGGTTTGCTGTCAGCAATGCGCAGGAGGACTTCAGGATCCATTCATGCTTGTTCTTCTTGATGTCCTCTGCCTTTTTGTTCCCAATAGTCAGGTGAAAGTTGTTCAGCTGGCAGGGTGGCACCTTCAGGTTGCTTAAGCATACAAAGCTTGGCTTGGCTGATGCCTGTATTCTGTGGGGCGTGGAGCATGCCTTCCTCCCCTGGAAGGATCTGAGCATCTTCAGTGCTTAACCTGTGGAGGTAGCAGAGCCCTCATCATGGCTACTCTTTGCTCCCCAGCATCTCTGGCCATCCTCCCCTTCTCAGGTTAAAAAACATCACTGTGGACAACGGTTTATTTAAATGAGTTACTTAATGTTTTCTGTGGGTTTTTTTGTCTAAAATGAAACATCTTGGCATGGTGGAATGTGAGGACAAGAGAGAATTTGCTGGAACTTCTGAGAGACTTAGCCTGTATGTGCTAATGGGATATAATTTCTGCCCTGCCATGTCTCTCCTCATACAGACTGAAGTGCATGGGCTGTTCCTTGTCATGATGAAATCCTCAAAGCCTGGTTTAGATGGCTTCAGGGCAGTCTCGTGATGAAGAGGAAGCCTGGTAGACTGTTAACCCCTCAGAGATGCACTAAGTTCTCCCATCCTGTGTTGGGCAGTGCCACCCCTTCCTGCAGGCACCTCGCTCCTCCTGTAGCTCATGGATCTCCTGTTCCCTTGGGCAGGATTCCCACTTTTCAGCTCTTCCCAGATTTCACCTCGGTTTCCCCCTTTTTAATAGGAATGCTTGGCCTCTTGCACTCAGACTCGGGGAGGAGCAGCTCGTTTCTGTAGCTGGCCTGGTGCCAGATGTCATCACTTCAGGCAGTGCCACGCTGCACATCTTCAGCAGTTTGAAATGGAGAGACAGAGAGAGACAGATAAGATCAGCAGCTTTAGGTGATGGCATTGTTTCAAATAAACCATGCATGACCCAAAGCTTCCACTTCAAATGGGGAATGAAATTGCTTCATCCTTTGACAGCTTGCTCCATGAAAGAAATTTATCTTCACTTAATTGCTTTAGATCCCAAGAGGCTGTGTACAGTAATTTCTAGGAGATAATTATATCAAATTAAAAAAATATGTGACTATCCGACTGCTGAGCATGAATGCAGTGGCCAGAGAGCAGGAAGGAAAGAGGCACCACATCTGACTCATGCTCACAGGTTATCGCTTCCTCTCCTTCTCGTGGTCCGCAGGCATGGCACTTGGAGACCACAGGAGATTCTGTCTGCGAGGGACTGGGTGCTGACGTGCTGAGCAGGGTGCTTGGAGCCGGGAATCCTGCTCTCCCAGAGCTTCTTCAGGATCCTGCCTTTGCTTCCCTGCTGGGGCATGGCAGGGACTTCCATCACCCATACCTTGTCACTTGTGGACAGTAAGCCTCGCCAGGCAGAGCTTGGCAGTGCCTTTATCCGGTTAGTTCTCCTGTGTAGTTGTACGCTAATGCTGAGGAACAAGAAAGCTTGTTGATTTAAAAACATGTATATTTAGAAGCAGAGTGTAAACTTCCTGCCCAGGCTGGGATTGGATTCTTGACTATGTTTGAGTTTCCAGTTTTCATTTCCTTTGCCCTCATACTTAACATTGTGTATCTCCCAGAGTGTGCCCCAGACTAATCTCTCCTTAACCCTCCCTCGCCCCACATTTTTCTCTCATTATTTGCACATCAGTTCCAGTTCTTCCAGGAAGCAGCATATCTCCTGATTGTCACTCCATGCCATGGCTGAGCCTGGGCTCCTGCAGGTCTCCTCCATCCCTCTGGAAGTGACCTCAGACCCCAGCCAGTGGCAGACCCAAGCTGGGGACTGCAGCAGGGACAGAACTGCTGGCAGTTGCCATCCCTCGGAAGAAGATGGATTCTTTTGGCACAGGTTGAAATCCTGAAGGGACATCCCTCTTTGTAGCTCATGGGAAACAACCACTGACCAGTTCCAGGAGGGCTAAATCACTCCATCATCTAAATCTTCTTCTCTTTCTCTCCTTTAAATTAGAATGCATGCCCTCCTTGACTGCTTCATGTGACAGCTCCTGCCCTGCCATTGCCTTTACAGCCCATCTCCTGGGGACAAAGATAATTTTGTTCCCCCCAGGGCTGTGACAATTTTTGTGTGTGATCCTGCATGGGCTTTGAAATGGTTGTCAACAGTCCTGGGCCAGAGCTGAGCTCCTCCCCATCCCTGTGATGTGCAGGCTGGTTTTTGAAGTGCGATGCTGCTTCAGCTGTTCCCAGGAAGTCTGCAGGGGAACTGTGTTTGTACTAACGAGGTAAAGTCCCTGTGTCTTTCTGGAGGGGATCTGCTCAATGGGGTCTTTGATGTCATCTCAGGTTTTGGACTTACATCAAGTAAGTCTAAAAAAGAAAAGAAATGTTTTGGCTTAGCCTGGAACATTTGCACCTGAGCAAGGTGACCTGTGGCTGTCCTGGTGTCTAAGGAAGAAATCCACAGCCACCGGTAGAGCTGTGGCCTGGAGCAGGGAGATGGAGGCTTCCGGTCCCAAAAGTTGCCCACCCAGACAGGCTGGCTCCCAGGGTTGTCTCGGGTGGTGAGGTGGGAAAGTTGTCACATATAAAATGTCTCCTCAAGGCAGTCCTAAAGCTTAGCACCATCCCCACATGCTGTTCAGTATGCTGATGTTGGTTAACCTCATACCACCCTGAGTGCAGACAAAACCAGTCCTCTGTGATGCTACCTGGTGTACTGTGCAGTTCGGTTCGTGTGTGCCAAGCTGAACAGCATCTGCCATCTCCCTGTGTCTCTACAGCCTGACAAAATCTTATGTTGGGATGACCGTCCCCAAATGTCCTCGTATTTCCTGCATTGTCTCCTAGTTCAGACCTCGCAGTGCTGCCACAGGGCTTGCATTTAATAATCTTATGCCCTGGCTGCCCAAGCCCAGCACTCTCCAACAGGTCACGCATCCTGATCTTCAACTGTAGTTTGTCATTACCTTTTTTTTTTATGAGATGTCCGGACAAAGCTTGGCACATTGCAGTGGTTAGTGGTGTCCGCTGCTGTCCTCGGTGACCTCTGCAGCCCAGATAGCCTTTGCCCCTTAGTGTCCTCCTTCTGGGAATTATCCTGGGCTGGTCTGAGGTTTTGGTCCCTTAGTCCCAGGCTCGGAGAGAGGGGGAGAGGAGAGGCTTATGGCAGCAGCGTTTGGTTGCCTGAAGCAGGGAGACACCTTTCCTTCAGCACGGTGTAGTTGTTGTGTGGGGACATGCTGCTTAGCTCTGTGACTACCCCGATGTGCCAGTCCCATAGTAATTAGCAACTAATCAACTGGAAAGGGATGCTCTGTTGAGGACAGCGAGAAGTGGGATGTCATCAGAGGTGAGGGACCAGCCGGGCATGGCACAGCCACACCAGCCAGGTCAATAACCTCAAGCCCAGGCCTCTTGGTCCCTGGGGTTAAGATATGGCACCTTCTGCCACTGTGGTTTATTTCTGTGTTTTCCCATAAAAGCTATGTCAGCAGCAGTCACTCTGTCTGTCTCCTCTTGTCCTTCTCCTTTTCTTTTCTCTGCTTTCTTGACATACTTCTTCACTTACTCCTTTTTGTTGCTGTTAGTGAAGAATGTATCACCTAAAGCCATTTGAAATAGTTTTTGCTCTTAAGAGTTTCAAAGACTGGCTGCCCTGACGGCGAAAGCCTTGGGGAACAGGCAAGGGGGCTGCAAGGGGATGGGCACCCTATTGCAGAAACTGGCAGAAGAGCATTTAAGAAACTGAGAATACGAGGAGCTCTCATCTGGCTCGAAGCTGCTGCTCGCAGCGCAGTCGGCGTTTTGTTTCAGAGGCCACGAGTGAATGAGTTAATGATGATCCCAGATGGCTTCAGAGTTTGCCTCTTGCCACCCCTTCCTGTTCCCCCAGGATCTCAGATGGTGGCGGAAGATGAAGTAAAATTCTAGAGTTTATTGTAAAGTTCATCTCTCTCCCTAAATCGTGCTGGAACTTGTGCATGCTGTGTTGGCAGCTTCAAGGGGATGCTACCTGGTAATTAATTAGTTGTCAAGAGACAGCCCAGAGGTTCCAAGTCTTTATATTCTTGCTAATAGAAATTGCTCTGATTACATTTTCCCCCTTGGCTGGAGGGCTGAAGAGTGCAGAGCAGGAGCTATGGTCCATGGGCAGCTGGAGCACGCCTGCCTGTCCTTTGTTGGGACTCCTCTGAGCGTGCTAGCACACGCTTCCATGAGCACGAACCCTGAGGGAGCCCAGTCCCGAGCCCTGTCTTTGCCAGCCAGTTCTGCTTGTGTTTCTCCTCACACACTTCCCCTGCATTTGCAGGTGAGCCCTGCCACGATTTCCCTTCAGCTTCTCCACAGGGTCTTCTCTAGGCATCATCGCTCCTGTCGGCACTGCCCCTGCAGCCCCCTCCCCAGCCCGGACAGAGGTGCTTTGCATGTTTTCTTTGTAGAGCCCTTTTTCTGGGCTAAGCTTGGAGAAACGTTTGGTGTCTACAGAGATTCCTAGTGTTTCTCTCAATCTCACTTCTGTTTTCTTGTTTTCGTCTTTATATCCATGCTTCTGCAGTTAGTCGTGAGCAGATTTAGGTTTCTTCTTGCAGAGAAAGGAGTGTGGTTGGGGAGCTATATGAGAGGTACCTGGATTTTGGGGTCCTGTCTCAGCCAAGCAAGGCACTATACACAAAAAACTGGTCTGGAGTGGGTTATCCAATGATTTGTGAAAGGACCATTTACATTTTTGTGCATTACTTTATCTTTTTCCCATCTTTTTGCAGAGATTCTCTGCTAACGACTGACAATTCCCCCTCTTCTCTGGCCAGTGTCTGTGTGTCCCCCAGCCTGGTTGTATCTGACATCTTGAGCAGCTTCGTACCCATTCAAAATCAGCATTTCTGGAGCTGAACCCCATCACTCATCCAAACTCTCCTCCTTATTGTGCTTCTCTGGTCAGAGAAGCACCGCCATTCTGGGGGGAAGCAGTGTATGACATCCCAGCTATTAGGGAGATGTCACTCTCCTCCTCCCTCTGCAGCAGGACACAGTCATTTTCTGTTGCATCCCTCAGCAACGTACTGAAAATCAAACCTTCCCATGGCTCCAGGAAGCACTTGTCTGGGAAGGAGCTACCGGGCTTGCTGGGTGGCACTCTGGAGACCTGCAGGAGGTGGTGATGGCTGTCAGCCATAGTGACCCAGGTACGCTGGCGTGAGTGGACCCCTCCGCTGATGCAAAGCAGTCCATCTCAGCCCAAGACGGAGCTTGCTTTGTATCCTTGTGTCTGGGAGAGACTCCAGCTTTCTGCTCCTCCCGAGCACCCCTGGGTGGGCAAATGCAGCAAGGGCCGGGAGCTGGGGCTGCTTCCAGGCCAGGCAGGGCGCAGCGGGCAGCGAGGCAAGGCTGCTGGCTGTGCAAGGGGAGAAGCAGCCCAGCTCTTCTCCTGGCAAGCGTGTGCTTGGGAGAAGAGCCCAGCCCGTGGGCAGGGATGCTGCAGCTCTTTGAAGCCTGTCTCTGCTACCTTAGGGAGCAGCTCTGCCCTGGCTGATCCCAGGAAGCATCCCGTCCGGCATCCCTCTGGATGCTGTAAATAAACTGCAGCGAGCAGCGCTGCTCTGCCGGATGCTCTCACGCCTGCTGGTGCTGTGCCTTCCCTTCCCACCCCCGGGGAGCCTGGGGAGCCGGGCTCCGACCCACCTGACATGGCTGCCTTTGCAGACATATGGTCCCTTCTCTTTGTGTTTAGTTAAGTGTGGGAGGACTCGATGCTATAACTCCTGTAGCTTTTAAGCTATTGTTATTGCTGATATGGCCCTGCAAGCAGACGTGGCAATTTTACAAGCATGGCCCCGTCCCTAACAAAGGCAATTAGGATGCTATTCTGTTATAGCTGGGGGGAGAGAGATTTCTAGTGTCTGGAAGGAGCAGTCTGCAAAGGGCATAATCTAATGCAGAAGATGAAGACAAAGGCATTTTGAAGGCAGGATGTGGGGAAAATGGGGGCATAACGAGCTCAGAGGGCAGATCTGCAGTGGGAGTGGGGCTACGGGAGCCCAGCAGCTCAGGGTGCAAGGTAGGAGTGAGCCGGGGAGCAGCAGAGACACGCTGCTCTGGGCAGGTACAGGGAGGTGTATCACCTGGGGCTGGCGTGAAGGTGAAGAGCAAGGTGTTCTATGCTTGGGCCGGAGATGGTTATTCTGGGTGAAAAGGGTGAAGTTTCAGGCTGCTGCATGGAAAAAACCCCAAGCCATGATAACCACTGGAGTGTGATCCGGCAGAGCAGTGAGCAAAGGAGATGGAGGTGACATCTGGGACAGGAGTGGCATGGGGCTGTCAAGTGATCTTGAAGCTGCGGAGGTGGCACAGGAGAGCTCGGGGGAGCAGGAGAGGGTGGCGAGGGCCACCGCTGCCATGTGGTTTGGTGCAATTCACCCAGGGCAAGTCAGGAGGCTGTTTCCAGTCACAGGGCTCGAGCTGCGTTTTATGCTGCTGGCTCCTTCCTTGCTTGGCTTTTCCAGCATCTGATCTGACTGTTTGCTTGCAATGATTTCAGTTGTTTTCTATTTTAGCATCTGACCCCGAGTGCCTGGGCTGGGGCAGGCAGGCACCGTTTGAAAGCCGCCACTTGGCGGCAACAACTGTTCGAGCCGTGGAGCAGCACCCATCTAACCCCTTTTTTCACACACTCGGAGCTTCCCAAACATTAACCTTTGGATTAAAATTTTCCATGCTTGGTCTCTCCCCAGATGTGATGTCTGAGCTTTGGTTTGGGTTCATGTTTTTCATGTTTGCTGGATTTGTGTTATGGGAGAATGAAAGAAATACTTTTCCCATTTAAAAAAAAAAATTATAGTCTCCATTTATTTATTTTTTTTTAATTCGGGGATTCACCAAAAATGGTTGAAGTTTGAAGCTGAAAATAATTAGCTTGGCTGCAGCAAGCTCATGTTGCAGGCACTTGGGGAAGTGCCGCAGCTCCAGGTGTGCGGTGCAGCGGGTATCACCGGCACAGCCTGCACAGCCCGCTCCAGGTACGTGCAGGCTCTGCCGGCAGAGCCAGGAGAGCCTTGGTGTGAGTCAGGCTGAGTAACTCCAGATTTGGAGGAGGGCAGCTGGTTTTTTGTTTTTTACAAAAAAAAAAAAAAAAAAAAAAAGTTGTTTTTCAGGCTCCACATGCAGGATCACGATGCGCCGGGGACGAGCGGGCTCCGGTGAGTCAGCCACAGGGCTCGCCGCGCTGTTTTCAATCCTCTGCTCTGCGTTGCAGGTCATGGCATCATTGGGAGATGACATGCTGGAGACACGGCGGTACAGTCGCCTTGGGGTGTGAGCGTTGTGGCACAGATCCTGCCTCAAGGCCCCTGTGCAACGCGGCTGTCACTCCCCTCCTTTCTTTTGCGAGAGGACCTCTGCCTCATTTCATGTGGCATCGGCTGGTGGCTGCACCTTTCTTTGTCCCAAAGCCAAACGCTCAGATCCCACTCTTGACACCTCCTTGTCAACTTCAGGGCCACCTTGGACACGCTCAAACGCTCTGCATTTCCCTACTTTTTTTTTTTTTTTTTTTTTCCTTCTGGCTGCAGCACCCCTCCTCTCTGCTCCAAGTCTGCGTGCTGCTCATCGGGTGGGGACCTGTGCTGCTCACACCAGCGCTTGTAATGTCTGGCCTGCAGCTCTGCCAGAGGCCAAAATTGGCTCTCGGTGCACGGCTGGATCGCAAGGACAGTGTTAGATGGAGGGTGGAGTGAGTGAATACCCCTCTCTTCCTACTGTGCTTTCAGGAAATGTCACTAATGCAGCTGTAAGTGTGAATGAAGTCAAAAGGATGGATCGGTGCCCCCGCTCCAGCCCACCCCACTTGTCGGGGCCCATCCAGAATCCCCACCCTATTGTTCTGGTTCAGCTCCTCCGTTTCGGGGCAGGGGCCCTGCTCTGCGCTCAGCATCCCGCTCCCGGGAGGAGGAGCTCTGCAGAAAACAAAGACGCAGCGAATAGTTTTCCTCTCCCCGACCAGCCGCCGTTCCAATTCCTCCTTGCCTTCCCTTCCCTTCCCTTCCCTAGGTGTGTTTGCAGCTCTTGGCCCGGCTGGAAGCAAGTGACTGCAAGACTCAGGCCATTAATCATCTGCCAAAAGAGCTGAGTATTGGGTATAAGTAGCAGAGCTGTGCTCGCTGCTGCCTTAGAGGCAGAGCAGGATCCGCGCGGGCTGGAGCTCACATCCAGTGCATAAAGTTACCTCTGGTAGGCTAATAGAGTGTGTCTTGCTCGGAGCAGCCCCTCCTCGAAGAGGTCATGGGCTCTCAGGCACAGGAACGTCATCGGGAGTCCCCTAAGTGGCAGCATTTCTCTGTAAAGCAAAATACAGCGTTTGTCCCTCCCTGAAGTGGCTGCTGGAAGTGGTGTGAGCTGCTTCCCGCCCTGCCCTGAGCCGCCGGGAGCGCGCTGCCAGTGTGGTTCTTGCGGTGGGTGGAAATGCCAGTATTGCTAATATCTCTGGAGCTGTGGTGTTGCAGCCGACTGAGCTGTGGTGGCATTTTTCTGGTGTTACTACATTGCCTTCCGCATCCCCACCCTCTGTTTTCAAGGGAATTTAGCGGCGGCCCCGACGGAGGAGCCGACGGTCGGAGGAACTCCTCCCTGCACGCGGCAGCCTCAGGCCCAGCCCCGCTAGCTGCCCTTTCACCTGGGCTTTGTCTGCTTGTTAGTTCAAAGCAAAGCTGCTTCTCTTTCAACTTCCAAAGTTGAGGGGAGCCGCAGTGCCCCGAGCTCCCCAGCAGTGTCCGGGGTCGGCGAAGCGTGCGAAGCAGCGGTGGGGCAGCTTGGCACTGACATTGCTCAGTCTGGCTTCTGGTTTGCGGAGCGGAGGTTTCTCATCGCATTGCTCTGACTCAGGTATCTGTTTCCTCTGATGTGGGCAGCCGTTGCTGGAGCTTTTTCCCCGGGCACGCAATTGCTCTGTGGTTCCCAAGGGATGGTGGGACGTGCGGGAGAGCTCCCCGAGTGCTGCCACAACCGGCCGGTGGCTTGGGTCCCTGGGGTGGTAAAAGCAGTCTTGCAGGAGCAGCATCTACTACACCGCTACGTGTTCAAAAGTTCCCCTAAAATCGGTGGGGCAAGCGTCCAATTTGCATCCTAGACTAAAAAGTCTGAAGGAAATGAAACACACACAACCTGACTTGAGCCGACATGCGTGCGTTAACTCAGATTTTGGGCTGCCGCTCCCTGTAACTCGCCCACCCGGCTGGGTGTCAGCTCAGGGACCCTCAGCTCTCTGCCCCCCATCCAGCTCCATGCAATGGCAACGCTGAATTCCCTTGGCGTGGGGTGCTTAAGGGGGACCTTTTACGGTGTTTATTTGATTGCGTTTTCCTGGCCGAACGGCCTTTCCTGAATTAGGTATCATTCTGCCACTGAGACTAACCACTCTAACCAGTTTCCCTAGTGCAGAATCCCAGTTCAGCAGGTCTGGACTGTCACCCTCTGAGAATTGCTTGTGTTTGAGGAAGTGAAAACACCCATGGGGAGGCTGCGAGCAGTGGCCAGGTGGGAGCTGTGCTGCTTTAGGAGGTTTTAGTGGTTCTCATTAAAACAGTCTCCTGTAGACTCAGTTTCCTAAAAGACAAGGAGAAAATTCCGAAGACTTTCATCCCAGTTCAAATATCCACCAGGGCAAGGAGCTGTGGAAGTTACGGTAGGATCTCAGATGACATTCTTTGAAAAGCAAGCTAAATAGAGTGCAAGTATGAAATGCTCAGACCAGCAGCAGCCGTGCCCTCTGCAAGGGCTTGGCCAGTGTCTGCACCTCTCCCTTGCCTGTGCTGAGTAATGAAGGGCAGAGAGGGGGAATCAGGGGGCCTGCCTGAGGAGCCCCTCCACTTTTGAAGCCTTTGGCACCTCTGCAAGATATTTAAATGACAGACAGACATATAGGGATCTGTAAATACTCATTTGGTGCCAACTAAACCACAAAGAAGATACAGCATTTGTGGTCCAAGGAAGTTTAAATATTTGTGGTCAAACTTAAAATTCGACATAAAACTCTCATCTGCGATGGAAGGCGTCCAGGAACTGCATGGAGAACGTATAAGCTGTGTAAACTCAGAGAAACAGCTTCCCAACTGGCTCTGCCAGGACCAGGCAGAATATTGCAGCTCTTACCTCTCCTCTCCCTCCCGCTGCCAAGGTCAGAAGTCAGGTTTGCAAGGGACGCAGTGGCCTGTTAACACCTCCGGGGGTGGAAGTCCACCGTGCCGTGGGTGTTACCGGCTAATGCCACGGTTTCCTCGCTGCCTCTAGCAGAGGTCATGCTGGAAGGTTGAGGGGTGAACGGTGTGGGCAGGGCAGGTGGATGCTGTAAGGATGAGCTCTGGTTTGCACCGTTTTTTTGCTGGTTTTGCATGGTAGAACCTCATCCCCGCTCCCCCATTCCTGTGTTGTAACTCTTTCCCTTCCACCACCCAACTTCCCGACACTGGTGTCTTGTCCCGTAGGACAGGAATCACCGAGTTACTCTATGGGTCAAATCACAGGGCAGTTGTCTCCATGGGGAAATCCTTGCGAAACAGCTTATGCTATCGGCGAGAGCAAAACGCTTGCTCTGCCCCGCTGCTGTGCATGATGCCTTTATCTGCTTGGAGGGTGCCTGGGTGAGGGGTGGGTGTAGGGTCTAGAGGGGCTGAGCTGAACCTCCCCACGCGTTGGTGTGCCAGTGACGGACACGCTCGGCAGGAGCTGTGCATCTTCAGGGTTTCCTCTGTGTGAACGCCCTGCCGAGGCCAGCTCCCTCCTGCTGCCGCTCAGGAGGTGCTTTCTGAAACGGGGAGGTTGCCAGATAACCACAGCATTTTCCCCATGGCATGGGCAGCCTGGACTTGGCTCCTGCCTTATTTTTTTCCATGTACCCTGCAAAAAGGGCTCTTACTGTTGCAAAAGCACATTGAGATTTGCAGTCGAGATGTTGGATTGAACATTCATCAGCCGCATTTCCCAAATTCCAGTAGAGACAGATCCTAGCCCTGGCACAAGAACAGCTTCTCTGATCGCCAGCACAGTGTGGCCTCACGAGCAGATGTACCCGAGAAACGCCGGGGGTAGAGAGCTGCAGGGATGGACCAACCTCGTCCCCAATGCCAGCGTCTCCTGGAGCGGTGGCCTCAGAGGAAGGGCAGCGTGTCTCTGCCGAGAGCAGAGCAGTCCCCTTTCCCTTACTAAGCAATCCTCTCTTCCTCCACCAAAGAGCCTGCTAACCACTTTCTTATCTTTCTTAACTCTGCAAAACAATCTCTGGCAAGGCAGGCATCCTCCGAAATGGCAGAGGAAATAAATTCCCCCAGTCCCTGAAAAGGAAAAGACTGGAGACTCTTGCAGCAGGGAGAACAGCCCATGCCCTGTGAAAGCTGATGGTCGTGTCATATTGGCTTTGGATCTTGCCTTCCTCCTTCCCCAGCCTGGGACCACAGGCTTGGGGCAGGCTTTCAGGGACTTGTCTGTCCTGGTCTGTGTTCCAGTAGGATCTGTAAGGGAGGAGCAGAGCGGGCTCCTTCAGACTTATCTTGGCTTTACTCTCTGGCCTAAATTTTTCTCTTTTTTCCCCTAGGAAGTTTGGGGATGTGCTGGGAGCTGGGGTGGGAGAGAGGAGGACATCGAGATGGCTATAACAGGGAGTCCCTGGCTGTGACTCGCTGTTTCTCCTGGAGTCGTCTGCCTCTTTCACAGGCCTCTTTCAAAGCTGTGATTTTTTAGCCCCTTGTTCTCCCAACAGACAATTGAAATGTGTGGTCCTGTGCTCAAGACTTCACCTCGGAGAGCAGAAATGCCCCAGATATTTCACAGCTGCAGGGATTGGTTTGCCCAGCACTGGGGCACATGGCCGCAGGGGGTGGAAGCAAATGCTTTCTCCAATGGAAATTCCTGCAGAAATTCCTGCAGTGTCTTACTGGAGGCAACGTTTTGCAATGGGAAGCTCGTAGTTCTCGCTGAGCTGTTGGCAGCAATGCCTGAGGACACAATGAGAACCAGGCAGGAGCCACACTCACAAACCAGTTGAAACATCTCCATCACTCTGTGGAGACCTCCTGTACCCCATCATCTTCTCTGGGACTTCTCACCCAGGCTAAAGTCATGCTTTTCTCTTGTTTTGCTCCTGCCCAGTAGGCATGGGCTGGTGGGGGTAAAATTAACTAAACTGACCACCCGCCTCCTGCCTACAATGTGTCGGATGCAGCCTGGAGCCAACTGCTCCCTGCTGTAAACACTGCTGCTCACTGGAGAGACAAACTGACAAGAAGGTTCTTTAGCACATTTAACAGGTGAATAAGACATCAGGGCAAGTCTTTCCAAGCATCAGCAAAAGCCAAAAGCTTGGTTTGGAAACCATCAGAAACTTTCCTCTCTGGGCTGCGTAGCTCCTCATGCTTCAGAGGAGCAGTTGGTCCTGGGCTGGGCTGGAGCCAGCCCTCCAGGTCATCCTGGGCACAGGAGCTTGAGAGTGGTCTGGAGGATGACTTTCCATCCAGAGCATCTGCTTCAGCTGACTTTGGTGTTGGCTCTTCCACACAAGTTAGAAAAGGTTACTGCAGCACCCTCAGATGTATTTTGGGGTGGACAAACAGCTTTCCCCAACCCCATGGTAAGCCATCACCACGGAAGGGAAGAGTTGAGAGGAGCTGGCTGCGCTGAGAGTCTGGAGGAGCTGTGAGATGTTTTGTAGGGCAGTGCCAGGCTGTGCTGCAGCACAAAGGGTTTCAGGGACCTAGGCTGGGACCTGTGGCAGCGTGGGGTTTCCATATGGAGTTTTAAGTGTCTTCTGGCCTAGATCAGTAAAAATTCAGTCTGTATTCCTGCCCCACAGCCACTAGGTGCCAGTCAGGGAGAGAGAACTGGCCCCTGGCAGACAGACAGCTCTCCGGAGGCCTGCTCCCTTGGCATACCCGTGCAGGGATCCACTCCTCTGGGGAGGGCTTGCTGAGAGCAGGCTCCAAGACCCAGAATTGCTCACAGCTTCCCACACACCACTGGGTCTCGTCCTCATGTCCTACAGCTGCCAGCGGTGACAGGTGCCTTGGGTGCAGTTTGAGGACCTTCATGGTAGGAATCTGTGCAGGCTACTCGGCGCTTCTTCTGAGCTCCTGACACCAAAAGTTGGATGACTCAGCTCAGATCTATCACTTTGCACCTTTATGTCATCTGTGTGTCTTCATTGCATCACTGCGTGGGACAAGCGAGGCTGGTCTTACCCCAGCAAACCCTAGTGATGGTGGGCAGTTGGCTCCCTTTCCATGCTGCTTTCCAGTTTTAAAGGCCAATTGTGAGTGAGCTACGTGGCCGAGGTTGGAAAGGCGGAGGTGTTTGCCAGGCCAAGAGCACATCTGCTCCGATGACTCGTCTGAGACCGTGTGCCCCAGTGCAGAGGCTGGAGCCGTGCCTCTGCAAGGCTCAGGGTGCTGGGAGAGAGGTTTGGCTAAGACGTGGCTACACTTTCTCTTTGGGGAGCCCCTGCTTTGCAGAGAAAGTGGTTCTCCAGCAGTGGCAATGGGGAAGAGCAACTGGAGTGGTTCTTTGGAGCTTCTCTGTCTTCCCTGGGTGTTTTCTGATGCACTTCCCTGCTGTGATGGAGCATCAGATATGGATGTGGTGGACCCTTACCCCATGGGTGTTCTCTTGTTGGTGCTAGGCACTGCCCATCCTGGCACTGGGTCCTACAGAGCCAGGGCAATAGCAAGACACATGAGAGCCTTGGTCCAGGCCCAGTTGCATCCACAGTTGCTCTGTCGGGTCACGTACAGAGTTGCAGGCGTGTGGGAGCCGCGTCCACCGAGCGTGCTTGTGGGATTAGTTGAAATCAGAAGTTTCTCTGAGAGAAGCTGTGGCTGAAGTCAGCTCTCAGCTGCAGAAACCAGGGTTGCGATCCAGCTGCAAGCGCTGCTGCCCAGCCGTGACAGACACTTTGGTCCTCCCTACCCAGGTGGCCAAACCCCTCCAAACTGTATTTGGGGCTGGGCAGGGCAAGGAGCTCCTCGGGCCACATCCTGGCTGGGGAACGAGCCCAAAGAGGCTGGGCTGTAAGTCCAGGGTTAAACCCAGTCCAGCTCTTGTGTGAGCCTGCGCGATGAAAACCCAGAAGGGATGAGACCAAACCAGGCGCTTTCCTCTGCCCTCCTCCTCCAGTGCCCTGGGCTGCCCTCTGGCTCCCTGGGGATGGGAGGAGGCAGCACAGGGCACTGCGAGGCATTTAACCACGGCCTGCATGGATGTTTTAGCAGGGTCAGTGCAAACGTTTCAGCGGGGCCATGTAGACGCTGCATGGTTGTTTGGGGCTCACTTGGTTTCAGCATCATTCAGCTACTTCAGCTAAGCCATGTTTAAACCAATGTGGCAAAAACAGTGTTATCCCCACGCTGGATCGTGCTGGAGCTTGGCTCTGAGTCCCGGTCCTATCCCATTCCCATCTCCAAATCTGGGATGGGATCTCTCCGTGCTATGACTCAAACTTCTCATGTCCTTTTCCCCTTCTGAATCCAGCTGTCAGGATGTGCTCGTGTCTCCCCCTCGCACATAGGAATGCAGAGCCGGCAATGGCAGCCCGTCCTCCAAGCAAAACCTTCTCCAAAGCCGCTGCCTCCTGTTTGCTTGCAGAGTCTAAGGTTTTGCCGAGAGAGAAGCTGCCGGTGTCTCTCCGCACACTGCCGGCAGTAGCGTGGCGTTGCCAGAGGCTGCCACGGGTGCGGGGCAGCCCTCTCCAGGCCAAGTTTCCCCCCGGAATGTGGCGGGTCCCCGCGGCTGAGCGGAGCTCCCCAGGCCAGCTGGCTTGGCTGCTGGAGGCTCTTTGGACTAGCTGAAGGAGTCTGCATTCCTGCCTCCCGGTTATTTGCTCTTTAGGACGCTGCGTAAAATTAACAAGTTGTAAAAGTTGATTGAAGGCGGCGGTGGGTGTGACAGAGATTTGCTTAGCTGTGGGAGAGCCGTGTGTGGAGTAGAAGGGCCCGCGCGGCCGGGGTGGGGGGCAGAGGGGCTGCCCCCCCAGCTCCAGGCGTGCCTCTGACCCGAAGCGAGACCGTGGCTGGTTTCTGGTGGTGTCACCCCACCAGCACCAGGTGCACGTGTCCGCACTCGCAGCTCTCGGAGTCCCTTCCCTCCCCTTAAATCTCCTGGAGGACACGTTGCTGGCATTGGGGCTGCATCTCCTTTGAGCCAGGTGCTGGCCATCCCATGTGGGAGTCCTCTGCCTTCCTCCTGTTAAAGAGCAGCACGCAGCACTCGGGGAAGCTTTTCCCTTCAGCCCGTGTCATCTGCAGGGGAAAATACAGCCAAGGCCATAGAGGGGATCAGCTTCGTTAGATCTGGGGATGCCTCGTTAGACGTGGGGACCCTGCTCGCCGCTGGGAGGAGATGACACACGCAGGGTCCTGGTGGCACTGGCACTGCAAAGTGGCTTTGAAAACACAACAGCTGGTACAGTTAATGTGCAGCCCAGTGGGTCTCTACAGGCAGTTAGTGTGTGTTAATGTGTGTCCTGCTGTGTCTTACTCAATGATTAGTATGTTAATGTATGACCCATGAATTAGCAGCCGGAGCGCTAATGAGCCTCGTCAGTGTGCCCTAGCAGCCGCCAGCCCGCTGGTGGGTGGCTGATGCTGGGAGCTGGTGGTTAGCCGTCTGATGCAGCAGGAGATTAGAAACCTCTCGTCTCCGGTCCTGATGAAATCAGGCTGGCGATCGGGGCTGCTGCAGTCGAAGCCACCTCTGCCCCACGCCTGGTCCCCAGCCAGTGTCCCCGAGAGGCACCACGGTGGCGAAGGGCTCGGCGATGCCTCGGTTGCTCGCACCTCTGGGGAACTGAGCCCGGGTCACGGACGGGGGCACCAGACCACTTCAGCAATTCTCAGTTTCAGTTTTCCTTTGAGAGCGGCTGCGTGCATGTCAGGCCTATTTTAATACCCAGCGATGACTTGAAGCCAGGCTTTCAGTTCCTGCTGTCTCACTGCACGGTCGGAGGGGGAAGGGCACACAGGGCGGCTGTATTCCCCGCCGGGGCCGGGGTGTCTGCTGCCACATCACCAAATACATCGACACAGTGTTATATTGTACTTGACCATTCCTTTGGGAAGGCTGGACACAGCTCCCGGCATCCTCACCGCGCTCCACTCCAGCAGCGATGAATTGCCGGCAAGCACCTTTCGTGGCCATCCCCGGCTGCCCTGGGCATCCCGGCACTGCCACGGGCACTCGCGTTTCCACTCTGAAACAGGAAGTTTCTGACAAAAGCAGGTTGCTCTGCGGCACGCAAGGTCTCGCTCCGCCGTTCGAGAGAGACCTGGGTGCCAGTCACAGGTCACTTCTTTCCCAGCATCTCAGAGGCTGGGCTGCCCCGCGGTGGGGCCAGCCTGGCTGCCGGCAGCCCGGGGCTCTGCCGTGTCTTCCCCAAGCAGGGCTGCACGTGATGGGGATGTGCAGAGCATTTGCTCCTTCCCTGTTTTTCATTCATGTGGGCTGGAAAAATGTGTTCATGAGACGAGTTGCTGTGGCATTATGTCATGGGCCTTCAGTTTGGGCTCTTTTCTCCCCAGCAGATGAGCTCAATTTAAGCATCGGGCTGTGCTGGCTTGGCAGGAAATCTGGTGTTTCCTACTTGTTTCTTCTTCAGGGGAGGAAGGAGCGAACCCACCTGCCCTTGGCCCCAGCCCCAGCCCCAGTTCAAGGGAGCTCTTCTGCAATATACCTGATCATTCCCAATCCAGGAGGCTCTGACAGCAAGGTTTAAGCCTTTGCAACGCAGAGATGGCTGCGCTGCAGCTGTGTCAGCGCCCAGCCCCCCATGCATACATGAAAACCTCATGGATCCTAAACTAGATGTGACGGCTTTTATTTCTAGAGGTGTCTTGAGAAATCCCTCGGGAATGGTGTCAGGATGGGTTGCCCATCTCTTCCCCACCTAGCCAGACAGTTCCTGCGTCCCCTACCCCAAAACTGCTGCTGTCAGCCGCATCCTGGCATCCCACAGCACGTGGCTGCTGGCAGCAGGGCTCAACCCCTGGTGCTGCCACAGACACATCCCCACAGCTGTGCCGGTGGTGGTGGGCGCTTTACTCGCCCAGCAACCCTGGACACAAGGGAACTGCAGATACCAGGACTGGAAAATCCCTGGGTGAAGTCACCCTGTGTGAGTCAGGCCAGGTCTCCGCAGTGTTAACCCATCGAGCTGGGGATGAAGCAGGCAGTGAGGTTTCCACCACTTCCCCTGAGGCCACTGCAGCGCAGAGCTCTCAGGAGGGATGTTTCCCATGACAGCCATTCCCACTTTGCTCTTGTTCTTTTTCCTTCTGACTTTCCCCTGCGGAATGGTTCCTAAAGGAGAGCCAGGAGGATGGAAATGTTCCTGCAGTGACACTTGCTGGGATTGCTCCTGGCTGGATGTCCCAAGCAGCAAAGGGCTTTCCTGGGAAAGAGGATCCCCCACAGCCTGACCTGCTCCTGAGGCTGCTGAGCCTGCATCACCTCGTCTTTTGGTCACCTCTGTCCCGTAGGACACATTTTTTAGGACCAGAATCAGTGGTTATGGGTCCCTTGCTCCCTGAAATATTACATTCTTGCAATCACCCTGCTGGCACCACCGCTCCGCAGCAGCAGCTGCCTCCCATGGGGAGGAAGGGGCTTCTCCTCCCCCTCCGCCTGTCGGTGCAGGTACGGAGGGACGCAGGGTCCCGGAGTGGCAGCTTCAAATGGAGGCAGCCCGGGCTGCTGGTGCATGAGGGTGCCTCGCTCAGGCAGTAGCCAGGGTGGGAGGCTGGAGGTCAGAGGAGGGTCAGGTTTTTGACACGCACTACAGCGACACGGTGGTTAAAATTAGCCCGCAGAGAGGAAACTGGCAGCTTTGTGGAAGAGCAGAAGTTTCCTCTCACGGCAGCCTGGTGCAGCGGGGCTGCATGCCGCTGCCAGCCCTCCGCTCACCACGGCATGGCCCCATGCAGGGCACGCACCGCCGCCGGCACGGCAGGGTGACGAGCCGGTCTCCGCCGAGCTGGGGCCGGGACGCATGGCATTGGTATCGCACGGCATAAGGATGCAGGGGTGGGAGAGTAGGCAGCGTCTCTGACAGCAGGGAGCCTTGTTAAGTCACCTGTATGGGGTCTGGCCTTCTCCTCAGCTTTGGGATCCCAGTCCCGGGAGCCTGCAGGAACCCTTTTGGGATGGGGGTCTCCGTACAGAGCAAAACCAGAGTGCTTTGTGGGGGCAGGAGAAACTTGGGCATCAACATGGGCTTTGTCTCCGTAGCGTGTAGCACTTCTAGCCCGTTTGCTGACTTTCTCCCTATAAATCTGCTGCTCCCCGGTGTGACGCCGGTCAGCAGGAAGCACCAGGGGAGAGCTCTCTGCAGGTGCAGAGCCCCGCTGTGAGGGGATGAGGGCTGAGCCGAGGCTGGTCATGGTGGAGGCGCCGGCAGAGGCTGTGCCGCGCAGGATGGGGCCGTGGAGGCACCGGGCTCCTGTGCTCTGGAAACTCCATTTGAGAGCCTCGTAAATTGGATAATTACCCAAGCTATTGAGTTTCCTTCTGGCCAGATCCGTCCCAGCCTCCCTGACGGGGCTCCCCAGTTGGTCCGTGAGATGGGCCCGTGGGACGGGGTCGGGCTGGAGACGAGGAGGGGCTCAGCTTTTCTCAAATGCCCCCACCCGCCCGCTCTCACACCTGCATCCCTCCCCAGCTTTTGTGAGGGGGAATCTGGCAATGGAGCCAAAACAAAACAGTAAGGATAGGCCACATCATTCATCTCTCACGCTTCAGCAGGACTTTCCCCCATTTGGTGGGGCTGGGCAGGGGGCTGGCTGCCCCCGGCAGCCCTGTGGCCCTGGGGTGCACAGAGGGGACAGGACAGGACACGGGTTGGTGCTGGGTGTCCTGACTTCGCCTGCCTCCTTTTCCCTGGGGACAGTGGGCTATGAGACTTGGGCAAACCCCTTCCGTGCCTATTTAGAAGAAGAGGGGCACCCTGCACATCCTCACGGTGCTGTGCAGTGCTGCCTGCATCCCACTGGGCCTTCTAGCCCCGGACGTTTTCCCCTGGCCATTGCCCATCTGCCTCCCCTTTGCACTGACTTTGTTTTCCTTTCCCTCTCCCCAACCCCCTCGTCCTCACCCTGTAGGTTATTGCAGCCGACTGCAAGAGGGTCACAGTTCTGAAGTATTTCCTGGAAGCCCTTTGTGGACAAGAAGAGCCTTTGCTGGCATTCAAGGGTGGAAAATATGTGTCAGTGGCACCCGTCCCAGACGCCATGGGAAAGGAAATGGGAAGCCAAGAGGGAAAACAACTGGAAGATCAGGTACCGTGCGGGAAGAGCGCGCCTCGGTGAAGGAAGAATCACCCCTGTGGGGCCCAGCCTCTGCCTGCCCTGCAGCTCCCGCTATTTATAGCTGGCGTAGCTGCGTGTGCATTTTATGGGGGGAGGTGGAGGGGGGGGGGCAAATGGTGCACAGCCCTTGTCTCCCGAGTGTACTTCGCTCGTGCCCTTTCCTGCCAGTCCAACCCGCGTGCCTCTATCTCGCACGCTGCTATGAGTTCCAGATGCTGCTTTTTCATACCCGAAGCGGGGGGAGCTTTAATAACGTGCAGCGCCGCGGCCCCGGGAGAGGAGGTGGGCGAGGGGGTGTCAGGGTTCAGCTTCAGGATCAAGTTTATAGCCGTGGAGCTCGTTGCGGCAGAGGCCTGAGCTCCAGCCTCCAGCACACGTACAGGAAGAGCTGACATTGGCGCCCCGTCCCTCCCCTGCCTCTCACATCCTGATGTGATTAAGGAATTCAACTCTTGTTTTTCTGCCCTTGCTTGTTCCTGTAGGCCTTGCTTCACTCCAGGCTCCGTGTGTGTGTTTAAGGGCCCTGCCAGCCGCTCTGCAGGTTGACTCTTTTCTTCTGTTTAATCTTGCAGTTGGAAAGGCCAGGGAAACAGGAGAGAGGGGCAGAGGCGTTGGGAGCGGGGAGCTGGGTGGCCCGGCGCTGCCCAGGCTCTCTCCAGGTCCCCTCCCTGCGCCAGGGCTGGGTGCTGCAGAGCCAGAGGGGATATCGCCCCGTGCAGGGGACAGCACCTTGCCTCTGCTGGCACTGGGTGGCCTGTGGCCCCATGCACCCCAGGGAGCTGACAGCCAGAGGAGCCCACAGCAAGAATGTGCTCAGCACCCTCCTTGTCCCAGCAGCTGGTTCCAGCTGAGCAGGGAACAGATTTTAGGTGATTTTTTTGCACTGGGTCTCAGAGCAAAACCCCAGGTAGCAAGAGATGTCTCTGTAAGGTGGAAGACCTGGACCCTTGTCCTCTTCTGGAGAAGGTGCAGGAGGTTTTCAAGCTGACACCACTAAAAGCGTGTGGTATGGGGGAATCTTCAGGTTCTACCCAGTGTCATGACAGGGATGGTTCTGTTCTCTGGAGCACTCCTTTCGTTGGGTCAGTCCCTCCAGTTTCTGCTATGAACAAACATGGTACGGAGGATAGCTCCCTCCTGCCCCATCCCCACAGCTCTGCTTGGCTGTGGGAACCTCCGCGTGAGCTCATTGCACAACCCTGGGGCTTCCTCCTTGGGCTCTGTTCACAAGGGAGCTTCCAGCTCACCAGCATGACCACCAGATCCCAGGCCTTGTCACCAGCAGATCCCAACCCACCTCAGCAGATCTGCATCTGACACACGCTTTTTTCCCAAGGCCCTTGCGTGACGTCGTCCCTCTGGCAGCATCCCCCCATCCCCTGTGGTCCAGGCTGTCCTGGCAGAGGGAACTGAGCCTGAGGGCTCCATCTTCCTCCTTCCCATGGCTAAAAAGTCACAAGGAGAGAAGAGTACGTGGTTCTGTGGCCAGGCGGGCGTGCAGTCTGGGTGAAACGATTGAGTATGCGACTGTGCAGTGCTGGAGTTGTTCTAAATTAAGGCTTGCGAGCTTCTGCCCGAGTCCCCCCTGCTGACACATGCCATGGCAGCCTGCACAGGTCAGGGAGTGTAGCGATGCTCTTGTCCCTGCTCTTATCCCTCTGGGGGATCCTCTTGTGCAGGATCCGCTGCCTGCAGCCTTCTGGGGGCTCAGAGCAGGTCTTTCTGCCTGGGTACCACCTGGGAACTCTTCGCAGCCCCATCACAACCCTTGGCTTTTGTGCAGAGAAGGGGACATTGGTAATGGCAGGGCTTGGGAAGGCCCGTGGTTGCTGCACTGGGGAGCAAGAGGGTCTGGGCGAGACAAGGGGACTGTCAGCAGCAGCGGCAGAGCTGGGTTCCTGGGCAGCACGTGTGTGCAGGCAGCTGCTGGTGGGACACGTGTTGAGGAACAGTCTCCCCTTTGGACAAGGAGCCACTGGGGAGAGCAGCAAAGCTGGGGGCGGAACTGGGTTGTGGCTGATCCCCAGCTGGACACCAGCCACCACCTCCCTCCCTCCTGTGTCCCGGAGATTTGGGTGCATAGGGAAAGGCCAGCGTGGCCTTCACCTGGGGTAGGAACAGTATGGCTCATCCTGGGATCTCCAGTTCAGGCAGGGCAGGCATACTGGAAAGGGTCTGCAGACCTCCTGATGGGGAGACCCAGGGAAGTGCCTCTAGGAGAGGGTGAAGATGCAACGTGGTCCAGAAGTGCCTGGGCGGGCAGGAGGTTGGAGAACCAGGGAACCTTCAGTTCAGCAAACACAAGGTTCCTGGCCAACAGGAGCGTGGCAAAGGCAGACTAGAAGTAGGATGCAAATGTTAACAGAGGAAGTAATTAACGGTTGAAATGACTGACCTCGAAACGCAGTGGATTCTCCATCATGCGGAGCTTTAAAATCAAGATTGAGCGTCTCCTTCTAAAACATCTGTTCCAGCCCAGCTGGAAGTTTTGGGGTGGGTGCAGGAATATCTCTGGTCTATTCAGAGATCAAAACGGAGAAGGGGAACGGGCTCTTTGGTGTCCTGCATTCATAGATCTGAGTTTCCTGTCAAGATGATCAGCTTGTGTGCCTAGCCTCGGATGAGGCAGCAGTGTGAGAGCAGTGTTGTACAGCCCCAGTGCAGGCAGGTGGGGAGAAGCAGCGTTTGCTCCCAGGGATGTGCAGCCTAAACAGCCGGGCAAAGCGGAGAGATAGGGAAATACCATGGGTTTACAGAACTGACGCCTATAAAACATCAGTGACTCACCCAAGGCTGTGGGAAGAGTTTTCCAAGGCAAGGAAGAGGATTTGATTTTAGAACAGAGCTTTAAGCAGGGCTGCCCCTGTCCTCGCTGGTCGCTGCCTTCCCTGCCCCGTTACCTTTGTCATTTCCTGAATGTTTACTATTTATTTATTTTGCTTGCTTCTCTTGGATGTTTAGAAATAGTAAGTTGCCCATCAGCAAGCAGTGATGGATCGTGCCTGGCAGGGATTTATCTCCTGGAAGGGGGACAGCAGAACGAGCACAGCCCCTGCCACCAGCATCCCTTACAATGACTTCTCCTCTGTTTTTCTGTCTTTCTGCATTTCCTGGAAGAAGGAAGATGATGTGAGGATTGAGGCATTTGAAGATGATTCTGAGGCTGAAGGCAGTGGAGGAGAGATGGACATCAAGGAGCTCAGAGCCAAGAAGCAAGCCCTGGCCAGGAAAGTAGCTGAGCAGCAGCGTCGTCAAGACAAGATTCAGGTAGGATGGGCTGTGTGGCTGCAGCGCCCAAGCTGGCTGAGGAGCTGCTTTCCTTTGGAACATGGGCTGATCCTGCCTCACTGTGCCGGTGATGCGCAGCCGTTTCCCTGCCATGCTTCAGGACCAGTGGCCTCTCGGGATGTCCCATAGCACGTTGGGCTTCCCGCATGTAGGTGCCCTGCGCCGCCTCTGTGAAACCCAGCAGCAAGCTTAGCTTTGGCCCTTTGGAAGGGCCAAATCGGTGTTGCTGTCCCCACCCAGGGTAAGATCTGCCCTCCCAGGCCCTGAGATGAATGTTTCGGGGGCTCCTGGGACTCTCGTGAAGCCAGACGCAGCGTCTCCATGGAGCTGCCAGCACACCCAGGAGCCCTGGCAGGGAAGTGCTTTAGCTGATGGCTGTAGTGCAGTGTGTGCCAGGCAGCGAGCTGTCCCCCTGCCTGGGGCAGAGGCTCCGTGGCAGCGAGGCTCGGTGAGAAAGCAGCTTTTCTGTGCAGCGGGGCACAGGCAGACGGGGGAGAGGGTGGGACATGAACGGCAGAGTTCATGTGGGAGCCAGTGGCAGGAAAAATAGTCTGCGAACGGCTGCTGCAGCCAGAGCGCCGCTTGCAAAGCGTTGCCATCGTTATGGGGACAAACAGACAGGATACAGGTGATCCCGTCCTGGCCCTGGCCTGATCTGAGCGTGTTTCCCAGTGGGAGCTGGTGAAGTAAACTGGTTGGACTGGGAGCAGACGCCTGGCAGTGCACACTGTTGCTTTAAGAGCGGTCTCACATGCATGGCTGTTGGCTGCCTCGCCGCTCGCAACCCTTCTTCCTCCAGCCTCGCAGCCCAGATGAGGATTTCTCAGCAGAGGAAAAATTCTCCCTGGCTCCCCTCCCCCTCACCTCCGCCCTCTCTAATGCCCAGGGCCCTTCACTTCCATAATTCTTCATTTTCCAGCCTTGAACGTAAGCCAGACACATCTGTCTGGCCATATGCGTGAACTCTGCAGTGTGTGCCGAGGTGGTTGTAAAACAGGGCTGCTGAAGGCCCTACTGGGAGAGCGTGCACATGTGTACCCTCCGGCTACTGGCGCCGGGCCCAGAACCACTGCGCTTCGCTTTTCCAAACCCACCCCAACCTTTCAGATTTCGCCTTTTTTCTTTTTCATTTGAATGTGGAGCAATTCATATCAAGGAGAAGGTAGAAGTTGTGCCGGGAGGGAGGGGCCGCCCCCGCAAGCGAGTCCATTATTGTTGGCAGGTACCTGGGTCACATTAATACAAGGAGGAAGAAAGCAGCAGCGAACGAGTGAGAGATTGGAGAGATGGGCTGTAAATTAAAGCGGCCTGAAGCCTTCCAGCCTCCCAGGGTTGTTAAGCGGGAGGTGTAAGTAAATTCCCCACTTCCCACTGCCTTGTACAGACACAGCAAACAGGAACTGCACATGTTCGGGGAGGGCAGCGTACAGCAGATCCCGGCCCCGGCGACTAGCCCAGCTGCAGCAGGGCCCCCTGGGATGGCCGCTGCCCATTCTGCAGGGAGAGTGGGGGCTGCCTGATGTTGTCAGGGGCTTTCTCCCCCCGGCATGCTCCTCCCTTCCTCCCCAGCCGTGCTGGGGCCGATGCTTGCAGGCGGAGAGAGGTCAAAACGAGGGTGTGGGCAGCTTCAGGAGCTGCACAGCTGAGAGCTGAGGTGCAGTTGGAGTCTGAAGGCGCGGGGTGGAGGAGAGGTCCTTGGGGCTTCGGTAAAGTCATCCAGCCCATAGCTAGCTGGGAACAGCCCGGAGCAGAACATGTGTGCTTGCCCTGGTCCTCTCCCTGCCCTGGTACTGACCACGCGGCCGGAGACGGAGGAGCGGAGGAGCTGGGGTGGAAAGCGCTGCCTGGGGAGGCCAGGTTGGAGCCAGCTCAGCCTCCACCCCCTCCGCTGTCCCTCTCTTGGCCTGTGGTCCTTGACCTTTCTGATCTTCTCGAGAGATTTTGTGTTTCCTGGGACCTGGGGATCTTCTGCCTTCCCTGTTAAAGCCCATTTCTCTTGTTCACTGCTCACCCACGGAGTTCACGCATCGGCTGCCCTCCGAGTTCCCCTTTCACTATCCCGGGAACAAGCCACAGCTCCACGTATTCATCCAAGTCCAGCAGATGCAGCTCCTGTCTCAGCATGGCCACTATCTCCCCATCTTTGCCATGCTCCCTGCCTCTTGCAGCCCAGTTTGGCGGCTGATGGAGATCATCCACCCGATGCTTGTCCCCAGGTTCACTGCTGCTGCTCTACCTGCCCTGCATCAGCTGGCAGGACAGCCCTGCAGGTCCTTGTTGTAGCTCCCAACCACAATCCATGCTGGGGTCACATTTACACGTCGAGGGGGATTTGGGCTTCACCGCGCTCCTTCGTAGGATGGCGGCTCGAGCTGCCGGCGAAGTACAGGTCCAGGCAGGGTAAATGGCAAGCAGGGGTGGCCCTCGGCCAGCACCAGCTGCAGAGGGAACAGGAGAGCTCAGGTCTGTTCTCCTACACGAGCTTGGACCCCAAAACCATCACTCTGAGAGGGGGCACATAGGCCAGAGCGGGGTTAGGTCATAGCCTCTTGTGTCCCTGGGCAGCCCTGGTTGCGAGGAAGCTGTCCTTTGCTACCTGGCCCTGGGTTATGAATTGGCTGCTGCTCCCTGGCTCTGCTGCCAGCCTGCCTCTGCCCTCACCGCTTGCCCAGGCTGGGACGGAGCTGCCAGCCAGCCCCGTGTCACAGGCTGGCGACAGCAGCGATGCGTCGGGGTGAGGTGAAAGACCAGGCACATACCTGGGCGCTGCCCAGATATTTGGAGGGGTGAGAGACCAGGCAGGCAAGTGGGCAAGAGGAGGTGGCAGTGGCGCTGCCGGGGCAGGCAGCGTTCTCTGGCAGAGCCGTGTCCCCAGCCAGCACCGGGTCCTGCCGCGCGCTCCCAGCCGCCCCCGCTGCTTGGCCAGGCCCTTGGTCCATGCTGTTCAGCGTCCCCTGTCCTTTGTGCCGCCGCTGTGCGCTGGGAGCGGTCGAGTTTCCTGACCGGTTGAAAACATCCCACCTGAAACATAACAGGCTCTTCCTCTGGATGCTGCTATTGTTTTGCTCAGCATTACAGAAGCAGCTTAACCGGGGCGGCCAATTATGACATGTCTTCCCAAAATAGCCGCTCTCCTGTCCCTTCTGAGCCCACGGAACGGCCGCCCCCTTAAGATGCAGCCGCTCCTTTGTGGCGGTAGTGTGAGTAAGTGGCTAAATATAGCCGTATCCCATTCACGCTCTCCTCGGCGCGCAGGAACAATGCCGCGGGTGCACACGCGCCGACACGCACCTGCCTGGGAGCGGGTGCCTGCTGGCTGCGGAAGACGCACACCCACCCACGGCGGCTCCGCCACGGCGGCGGCCCCGGTTTGCTACCAGGCACGGGGCACGTTTACTCCTGAGGAAGACGCTGGAGACGAACCTTAGGAGGAGGAAGCCCTCGAGCGGAGACTAGAGAGGCATTGTTCTCGGCCCTGGAAAATCCGCCTCCGATCCCCGCAGAGCACGCGGGGCTGGAAGGGGCAGCGGCGCTGGGTTTCCCCGCGGTTGGAGAGTGGGTCAGGGCAGGAGAGGCGGTGGCAGGATGGTAACGGCCCATCCGTCCTGGCAGAGTGGCGTGACCCCGTACGACCCGTCCCGAAGGCAGCGGGGCACCCGTCTCTGCCGAACTTCGGCTCCAGGCCTCTCCGCCAGCCCGGCACCACGGGCGGAGGAGCTCTGGGGTCTGTGTGCGGGACCCCAGGGGTCGACGTGGAGCCTCTTCCTATTCTGTGCTTGCGGTGGAGACCCTCAGGTCTCCCCCCGACACTCTGCAGAAAGTACCACCCGGTGGCCTGGCTCTCTGGGCACTGGTCCCCTTGTCCACACTGGAAGCCCTCAGCCCGGACATCGGTTTCCGGGGAATCCTCCAGGTGATCCCAGCTGATGGATGAGCTGGGAATTTGGGACTGTGTGCGCAGGAGTGTCTGATCTCAGTGCTGCCACCAGCTGGGGCAGCCGGGGGAGCCACCTCTGGCTCTGGCCCAGCTCCTGGGAGAAGCCCCCATGGCCGGAGCAGCAGGACGGGCAGGGGGCTGCGGGTGGGAGCAGCTCTGACGGCCGCACCGTGTGGATGCAGGAGGTGGGAGAAGGGGACCTGCCTGGCCCTGAGGGGGAGCAAGGAGCCCCCAGCCTCAGAGGTTCCCTGCCACGTCCAGCACTGCGGGGTCGCTCTGCCATCGAGCCGTGCAGTGTGTTTAACCCCAGTAAGATGAGGCTAAAATCCGACCGTCCTAAAGCACTTGGGCTGGGGCGAGGCTGTACATCTGCTGTTTTAACCGGGCTGCTCTCCCCAGGGTCTTCGCCAAACACCACCTCCCAGCAGGGCGTGCGGGCCACGGTCTCCCTGTCCTCACATCGGGGAAACTGAGGCACAATGGGACCGGCAGCTCGTTTCTGGCACTGGTGGCGGCACAGAAGCTGGGCCCCAGACGCCAGCATCCCGATCTACATCCCCGCGCTCTCCTTCCTCCCCACGGGACCATGCCCCACGGGCCGGCAGAAGGGTTAATGCGGCTCTTGCCTCCCCTGTTCCCCACACATGGGCTCCCTTTCATCTCTGGCGCAGGGCCAGCCAGCGTCCGCATGAATCACAGGCCACTCCTCTCCCCCCAAAACCCCTTGGCCGGAGGCTTCTGCAGCCTTTTACTCACACAAACAAAAATAAATCTCGCTGCCGGCCTCTGAACTCTGCAAAGGCGAGTTTCCCTCTGGCTCCCCGAGCGGCCCGGAGCTGTGCGCGGGGACTTGGCACGCTCCCCGCCGACCTCGCTCTTTCACTCCCGGCGCATCCTGTGTCCTTCTCTCACCGGGCGGCCCGGCGAGCGGAATGGGACGTGACGGCCGGCACAGGCATTGCTCGCGGCTGCCAGGAATCGGCCGGGTACGGCCTGCAAAAGCCGCCAGGGCAAATGCCACACACGAGGGTACTGCCCCCCACTGCTGTCACCCCCGTGCCTCTGGCCGGACGGGTAGGTGAGCTCCCCGCTCGCACCATGCTCGCAAGGTTGCCTGCATGGGCCGGGGCGAGTCCTGGGGTCGGGGAGCCATGCTGGGATGCAGGCGGAGGTCCCCTCCTGCCACCAGCCCTTGCTCGCGTAGGACTGTCGTCGCCCATCGGATGCCACATGGTTTTGACCCCCCCGCAAGTTCGAGGCCATCGACCTCTTTGGCCGCTGCACAAGGGACATGCCGCTTCACTCTGGGTCTCTGCGTTGGCCGAGGGGGCCCTTCTCCATCTCCCCATAGCAGGTGGAGCTCAGCAGGGCTTGGTGCCTCCCGGGGACAAGCGTCTCCCCCTGCACCCCCAAACCCTGGGGAGAAACCCCACCTGCCGCCTTCACGGTGAGGAGGCAGCGGCAGCGGCATGCCAGAATTGCCAACACAGGGTTCCCGTGCCACCAGGGAGTGCCAACACTTCCCTGGGTGAAGGCAGAGCACAGGCAGGGATGGCACCTGGCATGTGGCTGGTCATGGCAGCATCTGTACTGGGACGCTGGTGCCATTGTAGCTGCCCCTGCCTGATGAGGGAGGCATACCCTCCCGCTGTCATGCCACCTCAGTGCTGCCATGCAGCAGAGGGGACCTGGCACGCTCCCCGCTCTGCCCGTCGCCCCTCGGGGTCGATGGGAGCTGCGGCCCCAGGACCGGTGCTGCCAGAAGGAGGGTGAGAGGCACGTGGTGAGGTTATGGTTGCTGCCTTGCCTGGAGACACTTGTGGGAGGTAGCAGCGTCAAGTCGCCTTGATTTAAAGCCAGATGACAACACTTGGAAATGGATTAAAAACCACTTCTTTCCATGGCCACCGCTGGCCCGTGCAGCTCGTTGTTCCAGGGTGCCTCCGAGGCTTTGGCATGACTGTGGGAGGGTTCGGATCCTCACCCCGGGCAGGGGAAGCTCCCCGTAACGTTGGGCAGAACAGGGTCGGCGGTCGCCTCCTGTCCCCGCGGTGCGTCTTGTGGGTGCGAGCTCGCTGTCGTAAGGTTTTGCATGGGGGATGTGTTCCACAGCAGTGCTGTTGTGCTCCATGGGTGACCGGTTCCTATTAGAGGCAACAAACATCAGCGAGTCCAGGGAAGCTATTTTTAAGCAGAGGAAGCACTAGAATAGCATCCTGAGTTTTTTAAGCCTGTGACTTACTAAAGAGCCCAAGTCCTTCGATAGCATCGAAAGTAATATGTGAGCTCTTGGGCCCCATTTTGGCAGCTGGCATTATCCAGAGATCCAGGTGCAACCCTGCAGTGTTGCTAGTAAGACCCAGCAGACCCTTCCCACATAGGTGTGAGCACCTCTGGTCTCCAGTGGGTGCAAAGGGCTCAGCCAACGACAGTGCTGTGGGTTTCCAGGGCTGGAACCCACCTGGTTTCCCAGCTGGATGGAGTCAGAAAAGGCAAGGCATGTGCTGGAACTGGTGAGATAGTGAGCGAGCCACTCAGCCAAGCATTCCCACCCCACAGACCTCCCCTTCTGCTGCCTGCTTGGGGTCCCTGTGTTAGGATGCAGTTGGCAGGACTTGTGTGTCCCAAACTGGTTCTTTTTGGCTGTTGTCACCTTGATTTTTTTCCATCTGGAGTCCCAGAACCCGCTTCCTCCGGTCCTTTTCTGCCCTCTGTTTTGTATTGGGGTCGGTCTTTTGGCACCAGTGCAGATAGTCCTGGCAACTGCCAGTCCCGTAAATGGGACAATTCCCAAAACACTTCCATTTTCAAGGCTGGTCTCAGTTGTTCTCCCCAGAGCCTGGACAGGACTGTTCTCCTAGGAGAGTGCTCTCTCGGAGACTTTCACCATCCCACTCACGTGTGTGCCGTGGACCTGCAAGAGTTGGTGTTTGAGGTGTGCTGGTGGGACGGATGCAGCCTCCTGCCAGTCTCCTTCACACCCTGCCCTTGCTGTGGGAGGTGTGCGTGCCAGCCAGGCTTATCTCCTGCTCTCAGGGTCCACAGGTCGTCGGGCTGACGTCCTACTTACTCATCATATGTCCTTCTCCTCCAGGCCGTGCTGAAAGATCAGAGTCAAATGAGGCAGATGGAGCTGGAGATCAGACCTGTCTTCCTGGTCCCGGACACCAACGGTTTCATCGACCACCTCAGCAGCTTGATAACGCTGCTGGACTGCAGGAAGTTCATCCTGGTGGTGCCCCTGATCGGTGAGTCGGGCCAGTGCTATGGCGGGGACTTCCCCTCCCCACCAGCGCGGGCTGTCCCTCCATACCGGCTCCCTCTCTCCATGCCCCACGTGCCCGCAGTGCCTGTGTGGTCTGGAGCCGGTTGGCTCATGCCATGGGGCTGGCCTCTGTCCTGCTCTGTCTCGTTCCAGACACGGCTGGCGTTCCTTCGGCCCGTGTCGCCCTTCTCCCTTCCTACCAGCTTTCTGCCCGCGGTGCGCAGCAAACTCCTGTCCTCTTGGTGCATTTGGGGGTGCCAGGGGCTGGGAGAGGCAGGCGGGTGTTAAATGGGATTTGGAGGGAATTTTGGAGGGAGCAAGGAGGAGGAATTGTTAAACAATCAGAGCAGATAGCTTATCCCAGCTGAGCTGGGGCTTAGGCAGCCTGAGCAAATGGCCGGCCTGTGTCCCAGCGTCTCAGAGCTGCTCAAGCCCAGCCCTTCTTTTTATCCTTATAAAGCTCGCAGTAAAACAGCAAGCTGGTTCCCGTTATTGGTAAACACTCACCCTGGCAGATAACGGCTGTGCTGCTGGGTGGTCTCCCAGGGTGGCGGGAGGATTTGGTTAGATGCCTTTGCTCTGATTGTTTGATCGCGCTCTGGGCTAGAGGTAGCGTTCCTCCGGCCAGTGTCACTCCGGCGCCCAGCACGTCCCAGTGCCAACCTGGCTTTCAGAGGATCCCCAAGGGCAGCAGGAGAGGCCAGGGCAGGAGCGGGGCCAAGCCTCGCAGAGCCCACACGCTGCCCCATCCCAGTCGCAGCCCTGGGAGGCCGGGGGCCAGCTCTGCCCCGTGGGCATCTCCAGCATCCAGGCAGTGAGGTGTACGCTCGTGGCGATCTCCCGGCCTGTGGCACACAGGGCTGCCTGCCCTCCAAGCCGTTATGGGGCTTCCTTCTCAACCCCTGGTGTCCGGCAGACAGCTCTGCCTGCCCCAGAGCCAACATCCAGCTGCCGCCCTTCCCAGCGGGGTCAACAGCCTGGCTCAGGAGGGATTCCTGGGGTTGGGGATGGGACCCCTGGGTGGGGGGAAGCAGGGGCTGGCCAACTGCCCAGCTCAGCACGGAAGCTGCCAAGGAGCTCCGTGGCTTGGCACTGCAGTGCCAGGGCTTTGTGTGGAAGCGAAGGAAAGGAAGCGGCAGCACCGGCAGAGCCTAGGCAGCCCTTGGGGCTGTGGAGCGTTAATACCTGAGAGAGCTGGGACCTGCCCTGGAGCCATTGCCCTGCCTCCTGGTGCACTCCTGTGGTTGGTGCGAGGCTTCTCCATCCAAACCCCAGCCAGGGGCAGCCGTTACAGGAGAGCTGAAAAACCTGGTCCTGTCCTTGTCCAAGATGCTGCTGCCCTCAACCTGCAAAAGGAGCCTGGCCTGGCCTGCCCTACCACAGGCAGGAGGAGCAGCAGCGACCGAGCACCTTCAGTGCTCTCCTGTCCTGCTGCCTCCCTGCACAGCCCATCGTAGTGGGGAACAGAGTAACTCATCTCCCACTGCCTGCCACGAGCCTTCCCTGCCGCTGCTGAAGCACCCTGAAGCCAGCAACTCCCTGTCCACTCCGGGACAGTGGTCAAATTCCCCATCATCCCCGGGAAAGCCATCAGTGCTGAGACCCAGGTGCGAGCAGGAGGAACCCATCCCACGGGGTAAGCCGGGGGCCCGTGGCTGCTGGGGGCAGAGCCCTTGATGCCGTGCCCCATCACCAGCCCAGAGATAATGCGCGGTGCCCTTCCCCCAGCACGGGGCACTCCTCCCCGCTTTTCCTGGGGATGCAGCAAGGGGTTAAGCACGCGGCTTCGACTTGGGTTTGTTTCTCTTGCTCTTTAACCTGCTCCGTGCTCCTTGAGGCTGACCCCGCCATGGAGAAGCCAGGCCTGGTGCAGAAGCACAAACAAGCCTCCCCTTTGAAGCCTGTTTAGCTTGGAAGCAGGAAGGCGGATTTCGGGAGGGAATACCAGCTTTTCCTGTTTGATGTTCCGTTCTTGCACGGCTCCCCCCACCCCGGGCCCAGCCGTGCATTGTGTGGAAATGGCAGCATCAGGTCAGTAGCAAGAAGAGTCGCCGGCCAGCGAAGAGCAAAGCAGCTCCATGCAGCTTTAATTTGAATACCCAGACAGTGAGTGCCAGTCTCACCATGGAACAGAGCGATCACGCAGGCTCCCCGGGCAGTGATTCACAGCACTGGGGAGAGGCCTCAGACCCCGAGCTCTCTCCCCGAACCCCCAAGGAATGCATAGTTCCCACTTGAACTCAGGACTTGGCTCTAGGCTCGGAAACAATCTTCAGAAATGAAGCCATGGCTAAAACACACACTGTGCGCACAGAGGCTCCCTCGCGCACACGTGCACACCAGCTCTCTCGCGCGCCCGGCCTCGCGCACACGCAGCCCCGTATACGATCGCAGGCAAGGCAGGACGCTCGTGCGCACATCTGGCCGCACGCTTGTGTGCCCGGCCTCGCCGCTAGCCGCCTCGGCGGCACCTTGCTCACACGCACGCGCGCTCTGCCACGGAGTGGCTCTTCCAGCAGCCCCGGAGCCAGAGGGTGGGTCCCTCCTGGAGCTCTGCTGGGGTCTCTCGGGCTTCTGCTGGGCTCGGGGGGCCGGAGCGGCTGGGGTTCCCGGCCACTTGGCAGCGGTACAGGAGGCTCTAAGGCTTGATGGGCTCCGGTGAAGGCGAATGGGCTGGGAATCTGCCTGATCCCAGGCTGAGGCTCGTCTCAAGCAGCATATGTCAGGACAGATGTGCAAACCCAGATGGGTGAGGTGTTGGAGAGAGCATGTCCCCTGCCGGGAGCCTGGGACAGCGGCTTCAGGTGGGAAAACGGGGCCAGGATTTGTGCGGGAAACAGTGCCAGAGTGGGAACTACCTGCTCCCGCACGTGACCCTGTTCCCACTTCCAGCCCTGCAGCGGGAGGGCAGCAGCTTTCTGTGTCTGAAAGTAAGTACAGGGAGCCGAGAGGTGCAGAGCCAGGCGGCGCGATGCGCAGCAGGAGGCATGGTGCTGCTGGCCATCGCTGTGCTCGGAGGCGGAGGAGCGGGCCGCAGGAGGCCGTGGTTTTCCAACACCCTCGGGCACACACGGAAGTGCCGTTGGTCGTGACGCGGGACCGTGGGGTGGGGGGGCACAGTGATGCTCCCAGCGTTTCGCAGAGCAGAGCAAGGTGCCCTTAGGGAGTGTTAACCCATGCTGCAGGGGCGAGGTGCCTGCGCTCCCGGGGCCGAGCCAGGTGACCCATGGAGGTGGAAGGCAGCAAAGCTTTTCCAGACCCGCAGCCAAGTCCAGGAGCCCAGGGACGCTGCGGCAGCTGAACCCAGATTTCCTGAGCCAGCTCCCAGTGCCCCGGCCCTGAGGCCTTGGCAACTTGCGTGCTCCAGCAGCAGGTCACGGGAGCACCTTGTCCCATAGTAACTGTACCTCCTCTTCCTGTTTGAAGTGATAAACGAGCTGGATGGCCTGGCCAAGGGCCCAGAGATGGAGCACCGGGCTGCAGGCTATGCCCGCCAAGTGCAGGAGAGAGCCAGGAAGTCCATCGAATTCCTGGAGGAGCGATTTGAGAGCCGGGACAACTGCTTGAGGGCTCTGACCAGCCGAGGCAATGAACTGGAGTCCATCTCCTTCCGCAGCGAAGACACCACTGGCCAGCAGGTAAGGGGCATCTCGGACATGGAGGCAGTGCTGCCGAGGGCTGGAGGCTCTTTGCCACCAACTCCTTGTGGGAAACCAAAGACCCTGGGTCCGTGAGCTCTGGGCAGGGGGTAGCTCTGTCCCCACCTTTGCAGGCGGCTGAGTAGGTTCCTGCAGGCTGTGTCTGTTTTGGCTCAGAGCAGCCCTGCTCTCCGCTGCGTCTCGAGGCAATGCAGAAGTCGGGGTGGTGGGATTGTAGGTTTTTTCCTGCCAAGGGTAACGTTGCCCTTTTCTTCCAGGGAAACAATGACGACCTGATTTTGTCCTGCTGCCTCCACTATTGCAATGACAAGGCCAAGGATTTCATGCCCTCCAACAAAGGTAGAACATCCTCACATCCTCTTTGTCCCTTCTCTGTTGCATTCCACGGACTCTTCTTGTTTCTCTTTCACGGCCCTTGGAGCCGATCTCTCCCGCATTTTGCCTCTTTCAACACCAAGGTGCCACCTCCTGCCTCCGGTCAGCCCCAGGCTGTGGCCCTCCCACCGCGTTGCCAAATGTGCACCTCACTGTGCTTTGAGGATGCCCCAGCCTGTGAGAAGCCCATCATAAACGTCCACAGAGCCATTTTGTGGTGCTGGCTGCGGTGAGGAAGGGCCAGAAAGAGCCTTCTCCCTGCGAGCCCTGGTGCCCCCTGTCCAGGGCCCTTTTCCCTCCCAATGCCCAGTTGGTATCGGCCACGCATGCTGGGACCAGACAGCCCCCAGGCTGTTGCCAGGGCAGTGGGGATGGAAATCACATCAGCAGCTGCCCAAGAAATCAACCCGCATTTGTCAGTGCGAATTCTTAGCAGCTTAACTTGTCAGATTCACAGAGAAACCGTCACCAAATGTTTATGTGCAAATGATGCTGAATTTTGAAATCATGTGGATTATGGGGAATGGGGCCTGACAAGCTGACAGCCTCTGGTTTGTAACAAGGAGGCGCGTCACCAGCGCGGAGCAAAGGATGTTTATTGTTACACATTTCTTAAAGTGTCCGCACAAAACCTCCCGATCCCGCTTTCGGCAGCCCTCAGCCCCGGGCCTGCCCTCCCGCCGAGCCCCCGCTCCCCTTCCACCCGGCACGGGCCAGCCGGGGTGCTCGCCTCGCCATCCTCAGCCCGACACCGTGACCGTAGCCCACGTTCCTGGCCACCCTCCCCTTCCCCTCGTCCTGCTGCTCCCCGCGCAGCCAATCTGGGCCCATGTTGGGCTCCCATAAACTCTGTTTTTTCCATTCCCGTCCTGGCTCGGAGGCACTGTGTTTCCTGTGCTCATAGGAACAGTACTCTGGTCACAGGACCCAGCTGCTTACACATACCCCATATGCTTCCCCTGCTTTGCACACACGTAAGCGTGGCTCCCACATCCCAGCCCGGCGCCTTGCGTGCGGGGCAGCTCATCCATCTGGGGGCAAGATCCCTTCGGTTATTTCTCAGGCTTCAACTCTCTCTGGCTGTCTGAGCCCCAGCCAGAAACGCCTCGGTGTCAGTGGCAACTCCAAAAAACTTCGCAAAAAATAAGGGGTGGTTTTAGATCTTATAATGAGATCACCAGAATAATAGCACCAGCTTCCTGCTGGAGCCAGGGTCGCGGGCTGTCTTCCTGGCCAGGGTCAGGCAGAGGGACCTCCTTTTCCCTGCCTGCGGCACACTGCACCACCCCATGCGGGCAGCGGGCAGCCTGGGGCCCTGGTGCTGCTCAACGGCCTTCCCGACCCCAGGGCTGCGGGCAGAGATCACAAATCATCCCCCAGCCAGCGCAGGGTGGGGAGAAGGCGGCCTTCGAGATGAAGTGCTGTCTCCGAGCCACACCAGGAAGCCTTGGTGGGGAGCGGGGAGCTGGGGGGGGGGGCACAACATGGGGAAGGCACAGTGTGGGGCGGGTGCAAGGGCTGGGGCAGAGCGGGGATGTCTGAGCTTCACGCTGCTCTCTCTCTGTCACTGTAGATGATCCCATCCGTTTGCTCAGGGAAGTGGTTTTGCTGACGGACGACCGGAACCTGCGAGTCAAAGCGCTGACCCGCAACGTGCCAGTGCGGGACATCCCCACCTTCCTCAAGTGGGCCCAGGAGGGCTGAGGGGGCTGAGCGGGGCCGACAGCCCCTGAGCTAGTCACGCAGCCTGTTACGGTGGGAGACCGGCTTCAGCGGCAGCCCTCACCACACGCCGCCACCGCCTTCCAGCCCACCACGAACAATAAACGCCACGTCTTCAACCCACCCCAGAATGGCCGTGCTGCGAAGGGCCCCCCCCTGAGGGCAGACCAGCTGGGAAGGTCATTGCTGTGGATGGTTCACGTGGAGGCTGGGCCGTTGAGGGTCCCACCAGCCTTTGGGCAGTGCCAGAGCGGAGCTGGTGAGCCCCGCTGGCTAGGGAAGCTTTGGGTGAGCCCGTGCCAGATCGCCAGCCTTTTGCTTGGTTTGCTTGGTTGCAGAGAGCTCGAGTCACGAGTCGGTGGCTCTTCGGGTTTGTAGGCTGCGTAGGGCAGAGTCCGGGGACACGCCAGCGCAGACTTTGGGATTGCGTAGTCTAGCTCGTGCCCCTCGAAGAGGCTGTGGACTTCAAGGGCAGGTTCCCTCCTGCCCCAGCCGGTTCTTCCTGCATGGCCCAGGCAGCCCCAGGCCTCTGGCCCCTTCCCCACCCCATGCCCATCTCACGCCGGGGGTGCTGCTTGTGGAGGCGCTTGTCTTCTCCCTGGTGCAGGGTTTGCTTGTTGAGTTTCATTTCAGACTTCAGTGTAAGTTAGTTTTCAGGTGTGTGCCCTGCCTGCTTTGCTGGGGCAGGGGGGCGAGGCTTTAAATACCCCCCAGTCCCCCCACAGCTGCTTTCTGTCCTGCTCCCCTGCCCACCCCAGCCATTACCTGCCCCTTCCCTCCTTCCCCAAACCCCTTAGTCCCACCCTGCTACCTTTAGACATGTTTTTGATCTAAGACTCAGCGTGAGGCAAAAAAATTCTCCCAAGGACCCCAGGACTGGCTGTCCCACAGGTCCCGTGTGTCCTCATATTGCCACGGGCTCCTGTTGCATGTGGGATCCGGCTTCTGCCCATGGCTGCAGGGCCAGGCAGGGCTGGAGGGAGCCAGGGCAGCACCCAGCCTCCCCCCACTGCTTGCCCAGCTGGGAGAGTCCCCTCTTGAGTTGCCCCTTCACCGTAGAGGGAGCCACAAAGGGACCCCGCCACCTTGTCACTGGGTCATACTGCACCGGGAGCCGGTGCAGGGTTGGGGTGTTGCTGAGCCCCCCCCCCCCGCCATGACATTGCCCCATCAGCGAGCGTCCCATCCCCGGCCCAGTTAGACGCTAGATACAGAAGCTAAGAGGGAGCATTAACCCGTGAACCAGAGCCCCTGGAGCTCTGTCAAGTCCCAGTCCCATGAGCAGAGGGTGGGAGTGACCCCGAGGCCATCCCCGATCCCTGCTGGGGCACCGCGGCCGTGGGAGGGAAGCGTCAAAGGTGGCAGAGGAAGCGGTAGGATGGAGCCCAGCATTTTCCTTTCCTGCGTGGGTGGCTTGGACCCGGTGTCTGCATCAGGAAGCCCGATGTTACCCCCGCGCCAGCTGCCCGGCCTCACGGCGAGGACCAACGCTGGGGTCCGAGCCTCAGCAGCACCCGGCTGCGGTGGGGCTGCACGGCACAGCGACGGACATGGGCAGGGGTTGTGCTCGCTAACCTGTGCCATACAAATGCCCCAGCCTCGGGACACTGTGCAAGAGCGGCTGCTGGCAAAGGAAGGTCTGTGCTGTGGGACAGAGCCTGTTGGACAGAGACTTTGGGGCACCCACGCCTGCTGGAGGGTGCATGGAGCCGTCACCGTGGCTGAGCCCACCCAGGGCCACGGCACACACAGCGCCCACGGCCCGGTTCGGTGCCCACAGCCGCGTGAAGCACCGCGCTGGCTGTAAGCAGCGCGTAGACTTTGCCTTCTCCTCCACACCGGGGGTGTTTAAATATTTGTTTTTCTAACAGAGCTGCCCCCAGGGCTGCTTTGCAAGGCCCTTCCCGGGGTACCAGCTCGGAGGGACCTGCGGCTCTGCCGGACGCCAACCCCTCGCACCGTGCCACAGGCTCGGCCGTGGGACAGAGGTCTTGCTGCCACCGGACCAGCTGGCACGACGACGAGCAGAGCGGGGTCTCGCTGGCTTGAGTGCCCCGTGCTTGGGGCCATCTGTACCAGGCTGCTGCCCCAAGCCCCCACAAGGAGCCCATCTCTCGGGGAGGCAGCTGCATTCGGGCTATTTTGTTAAGATGGTTTTAATAATTTTTAGTATTAAACACTTGTCTGTGCAGCGTGTTGTTTCATTTGCCGTTGGCAGGCAAGTTGCTGTCGGGGTTGGGGGAGAGGTGGGCGCGGGGGGCACCGGGGAGGGACGGCAGCGGGACGCATCTGTGCTTGCAAGGACGACGGCGGCTCTGTCCCCCCCTGCAGCTGCCCCCCGCTAACCAAGGGGACTCCGGGCAAACCAGACACACAGCAAAGCCCCTCGCCTCCTCTCCCTGCAGCTCCGCACCCCAGGTCATGTTCCGCCCCCCCCCTCGGCGCAGCCTTCACCCCTCAGGGTCACCTCTCAGCACCGACCCCGCACAGCCAGGCCCGCCCCCAGAGAAGGACGCAAGGCCACGCATATTAATGTCACTTTATTGCTCATTCGGTTTCGACTATAGAAAAAAAAAAAAAGGGGGGGGGGGGGGGCAAGGAGCCCGTGTACAAATCGGACGTGATACAGAGGGGGCCGGCGGCCCCGCTGGGTGCTGCCAGCTGTGCTTTGGGTGCTGCTGCTGCTGCCGCTGACCCCACGGCAGCTCTGGGGGGGGGCTGCCGGTCCTGGGGGCCCCGGG
>NW_010972831.1:3703448-3703655 GCF_000737465.1 Haliaeetus leucocephalus | reverse complement strand
CGGCCCCCCCAGCCCCCCGGCCGGGCAGGCGCTAGGGGGGCGAGTATCGCTCTATGGTCCGGGCGGCCTCGGCGTGGAGGTGCGGAGCCTGCGCCAGCACCTCGGCCGCCTTGTCCTGGCTCAGCCCCAGGTGCTCAGCCGTGAACTTGGCCAGCGGGTAGAGGCTCTCCATGGCCTTGGGGTCGCTGAGGAAGTGCGAGGTGGGGG
>NW_010972831.1:3702524-3703438 GCF_000737465.1 Haliaeetus leucocephalus | reverse complement strand
CGCCTTCTCCTGCTTGAGCCCCAGCTGGTCGGCGGTGAGGCGGGCCATGGCGTAGACGCTGTCGGGGAAGTCCAGCTTGGCTTTGCCGTCGGGGCCGGCCGCGTGCATCTTCATGTGGCTGATGAGGTTGCGCTGCTGGGCGAACTTCCCGCCGCACACCTGGCACTCGTAGGGCTTCTCGCCCGAGTGGATGCGCATGTGCTCGGTCAGGCGGTACTGGCGGGTGAAGCGCATCCCGCAGGCGTCGCAGGCGAAGGGCTTGAGGCCGAGGTGGCTGCGCATGTGGCGGGTCATGGTGCCGCGTTGCGTGAACTTCTTGCCGCAGATGGTGCAGGGGTAGGGGCGCGTCAGCCAGTGCGTCTTCTCGTGCTGCCGCAGCGTAGCCGGGTCCTTGTAGGACTTGTCGCAGGAGGAGCAGCGGTAGGGCCGCAGGATGTCACCCAGCCCCGGGCCACCTTTGTCCAGGAAGGGCACAGCCTGCTCGGCCGCCGCCTTGTGATAGAGCTCCTCTTCGTTGTGGGCCTCCACGTGGGCGTTGAGCTGCTCGGAGCTGGGGAAGCCCTTGCCGCAAGGGATGCAGACGTACAGGTTGTCGCCCAGGCTCTCCGGCTCGTAGCCCAGGTGGTTGCAGTAGCGGTCCAGCGCGTCGCCGGGCGAGGGGCCCTCGCTGCTGCCCGTCTCCTCGCTCGTGCTGTTATCGGGCTCCAGGTCGTTGCTCTCCACGCTGGGGTAGCGGGGCTGCGGCGCCGCGGGCGGCGACTCGGCCTTTTCCTCCCGCTCCAGCTCCTTCTCCGCCTCGCCCTCGTCCAAGTAGGGGCCCAGGGGCTCGTGCTTCATCCAGCGGTACATCAGCTCGCGCCCGTCGGCGCGGGGCAGCGGGGGCTCGGCGCAGGGTGGCGTGCTGCGGAAGGGGT
>NW_010972831.1:3697261-3700702 GCF_000737465.1 Haliaeetus leucocephalus | reverse complement strand
AGGCTGCTGGGTGGGGGGGTGTAGCTTGGGGTCCCCCCCTTGGCGCAGGGGGAGCCGCCTCTCGCTTCGCACTTTCGCTTCTCCTTTCTCACGGCCGCAGCCTCTTGCACAACCTCCTTGTACAGAAAAGCATCATGATGGGCACCTCCGGGCTAGCCGCTAATCCTGGGGGGGCCTGCTGCCCCCCCCACACCCGACCTGAGCAGGTCACCCCAAATGTTGGGCCATTCCTCCCGGTTGGGGTCACCTTGGATGCTCTTAGGGTTTCACCCCAGAACCCGGTGAGTGGGAGCCAGCGTGGGGTCCTGGGCAACTGGGGATGGTGGCCAGGACAGCGCTGCGGGGGTCCCGGCTGCCGTCCCCAGCCCCCGGGACAGGGTCTGCCCTACCCTGAATTTGGAGAAAAGAGGATGGGTGCTGGCAGGGAGGGTGCGTGGTGGTGGTAGCCGCGGCCCTCCCAGCTCAGCATCACTCGGCTCAACCTCATCCTCAGATTCCCATCGGATCCAGGGGCGTCCCAGATCACTACAGGGACACTGTCCGTGGGGACCCTGTACCAGGCACATCCCAGGCACCGGCTCAGAAATCCCCCTTCCTACTCCCCATCCTGGGTTCTTGCCCATGGGAAGCATCGGGATCCTGGGAGCGGGATGTGGGCGACCCTCATTACAGAGCCGTGGTTTAATCCCAACTCCCCGGGCACTAATTGCCCCCCCACCCCCTTATATTTTTTTTTTTAATTTTTTTTTTTTTTTCCTCTTCAATTAACGGCTGGAAGTGTTTCAGGTTCTGGCAGCGAGCTCTGGACGTCGCTGTGAGCGATGGCTCCCGCGGGCTCCGTCCGGGTAATTTATGGGGCTGAGCTGTATAAATCACAGCAGCGAGCGGCTCCCAGACAGCTGCCTCCCCCGGGGCCGGCCGGGACCCCGGGCTGCCCCAGCTACCTGCTGAGTGACGCCGAGCCCTTGAGGCAGTGACCGAGAAGGGGGGGGAATGGAAAATCCTTTACCTTTTCCACCCTCTTTTGCAGCTCCTCTCCTGATCCCAGTTTCTCCCAGGAGCAGAGGGGCGGATCGGTGCCCGCAGAGGTTTGGGGCAGGTGGAGGGGGGTGAGATCCACTAATATCCTCCCTCCCGCCCCACTCTGCCTGCTGGAGGGATCCCGGGTGAGCCCCAACCACAAACAGCCTGACCCGACATCTTTCACCCAGAAAGCCCGAAACCCACCGGGACTCCCTGGGGACCTGCGGGACACGCTCAGCCCCGAGGGACGGGAACAGCCGGGCTGCGGGGCCGCGGGCAGAGCCAGCATCGGCGAACGGGAGCGCTCAGGGAAAGGGGCATTTTCGCCTCAATGTGCTGAGCAGATTGGAACCAGCTCTGGTTAAGTCATTGGCTCTGTTGGGAGGTCTGAGCTGGAGCGTCTCCCGCCTGTGCCCCCTCCCCACGATCAATCAAAGTTGCAGCAAATTAGCCCAGATGCTGGGAGATTCGGTTCAAATCCAGCTGTGGTTTGGATCGCGTTCGCATGCCTGGCTTCATGTGGGACCTGGGCTTTTGGACAGGATACAGCCCCCCGGTCTCCGCAGGGCCCTGTTTCCCAGCGCAGCCTCTCCCCAAAGCCCACACACATGTCTTCGATTACGGCGCGTTGGCCAGCCGGGCCGCATCCGGCACCGCCAGGAGCCTGCAGCCCCCGCTGGCAGCTCGCACTTCATTTTCCCGGCGGTGCCGGGGTACGGCAGCCCCCCCGTGACCTGCCGCCGTGGCCCCTGCGCTTGCAGGGGGACGCGCGTTCCCTCTGCCTGCGGTGGGCTGAGGCCGTGAAACTCATGACAGCGCTGAGCTGCTCCAGGTTGGGTGCGAATCGGTGCTGCCCACCTCCTGGAGTTAAGCAGGGCCGTGGGGATGCCTGCGCTGAGCCCTGCCTGCTGTGAAATGAGGCTGGGGACAGCCACAGGACCCTACTGGGTGTTCCCGGGGTGCCCGGTGCCCCCCAACGTGACAGGACCCCTGCGGGGTGGTGGGAAGGGTAAAGCCCCCTGGTATGACACTGTCCCCCACCAGCCCATGGCTGGTGCACCCGCTGCGGGCCAATGCTGGGGTGGAACGAGGGGACCCCTTCCTTGTGGGGTGATGCTGGGGTGGTGGTGGGGGGTCCCTTTCCTTGTGGGTTGATGCTGTGGTAGGCGATAGGACCCCTTCCTAGCGAGGTGATGCTCAGGTGGGTGAGGGACCCTTCCTTGTGGGGTGATGCTCAGCTGGATGAGGGGACCCTTACCCACAGGGCAATGTTTGGTGGGGCAGTGGGACCCCTTGCTTGTGGGATGATGTTCAGGTGCGTGAGGGACAGAATCACACAGCAGCTGAGGTTGGGAGGGACCTCAGGAGGTCACCGTCCAACCTTCTGCTCAAGCAGGGCCACCCAGGGCTGTGCCCAGAGGGCTTTTGGATATCTTCAAGGTTGGTGACTCCACCACCTCCCTGGGCAGCCTGTGCCAGTGGTCCCCTCACAGTGAAAAAGTGTTTCCTGATGGTCAGAGAGAAGCCCTGCGGTTCGGTCTGTGCCCGTTGCCCCTGGTCCTGGCACTGGGCACCGCTGAGCCTGCCTCCCTCCTCTCTGCACCCTCCCTCCGGGTACCATCGATAAGGTCCCCTGAGCTTCCTCTTCTCCAGGCTGAGCACTCCCAGCCTCTCCTTGTAGGAGAGATGCTCCAGTCCTTTAATCTTCTCTGTGGTCCTTCACTGGACTCTCACCAGTATGTCCACATCTCTTACATACTGGGGGACCCAGCGCTCCAGGAGTGGCCTCCCCAGCGCTGAGCAGAAGGGAAGGATCCTCTCCTTCGCCCCGCTGGCAACGCTCCTCCTACCCCAGCCCAGGACACCGTTCACCTCCTTTGCCCCAAGGGCACGTTGCTGGCTCGTGGTCAACTTGGTGTCCACCAGGACCCCCAGGGTCTTTTGTGCCGAGCTGCCGTCCAGCCGAGCGGCCCCCCGGGATATTCCAGTGCCTGGGGCTGTTCGTCCCCAGGGGCAGGGTTTTGCACTTCCCCTTGTTGAACTTTGGGAGGTCCCTGTGAGCTGGAGGGGACAATGGGACCTCTTTCTTGTGGGGTGATGTTCAGGCCACCCACCCCTGCAAGGTGATGTTTCCTGGGGCAGTAGGACCCTTTCCTGGCGGAACAACGCTCAAATTGGGTGAGGAACGCTTCCAGTGGGGGGATATTTGGGGTGAGAGGTGCTGAGACCCCCTTCTCCGTGGGATGATGCTTCATGGGGCAGTGGGACCCCTTCCTTGTGGGGTGACACTCCGTCAAAACCAGGGCACCCATCCCTGCAAGGTGAAGTTTTATGGAGCAATGACACCCCTTCATTGTGGGATGACGCTCAACGCGGCGCTGGGACCCCTTCCCTTTCCGATGATGCTTGGGGGGGGGG
>NW_010972831.1:3695725-3697186 GCF_000737465.1 Haliaeetus leucocephalus | reverse complement strand
GGGGGCTGCTGAGGGGTATTTTTTGGGGGGGGGACCGCATTCCCTGAACCTGCAGGCATTTGGGGGTGTAAGTGAGGAATATGGGGGGGTGTCGGAGGGGGGGGGTTGTGGCCTGGGCCCCCATAACAGCGTGCGGCCTTGCAGCAGCGTGCGGCCTTGCGCAGCGGTGGATGCTGGCGGGCGCGGATGCTGCTGTCAATGACAACGCCGCTGTTGCTGTGGCGACCGGTATGATGCTTCGCCAGAGCAGAGTGAGGTCAGAAGGCTCCAGCAGATGGGGGGGGGGGGGAATGGATGGATGTATAAGGGGGGAAAGGATCCCCACCATGTCCCCCGGACATGACTTTAGGCCTGTCTTTGGAGGGGGGGGGGGGCTGGCACTTGGGATGGATGGGGTGGCAAAATTAATTCAGCCGCAAAGTCACAACGCGTCCGGCTCTGGGGCAGCGATGGTTTTGGGGGGACCCAGCCCTGGTGGGAGCGCGGGCCAGACACTGCTGTGAGGCCAGAGGGGTCAGGGCAGCACCGTGCTGCAATGGGGTGCCCTCTGTACTCTAAACTCATCCCCCCCACCCCCACTTTGTGCCATCCCATCCTCCTCTAGGGCATTGGGCTGGCACCCATGGGTGCTCGTGGCACCAGAGGGATGGGGCTTCTTACTGGGGGCGGGGGGCAGGCGGGAGGTGCTGCCCACGACGTTGCCATGGGTGGGAGGTGCAGGTGGGCAGGGGGCACCCCCAGGCTGCTGCCCTGGTGTGGGCACCCCTGGGGCCCTGTGCACCCCCTTCCCGTGATTAGGGGGGGGCCTTAGGCAGCCCCCCATCACTAGCCCCATGGTGACACCACGAAGCCGGGATGAGGCCTAGTGGGGTGGTCAGGGGGCAATAGGTGCCCTGGGGCTACCGTGGGTGCCAGGCGGACGCCTCGGGGCTGGGGCAAGGGGGTGCCCCACGCCGCAGCCCTCGGGGTGACGGGACCCCTCCGCTTGTGCCTCGATGGGTGCACGGCCCGTGGGCCAGGGGCAGGTGGAGGACGGGTGCGGGGTGCTGGGTGCTGCTCCTCTGCGCACCTCCAGGAGCCGGGGACCGGGACGGGGGGTCCCGGGGTCCCGGTACAGCCCGGACCCCCTACCCGGCTCCGGGCCGCTGTCCTCCCCCCGCGCCGATATAAATAGTAGCGTCTTCCCGTTCCCTAAATTTCCTCGCTGACGTAGCGCTCACGTCATTGTGTAGGTTGATGCTTTTCTATGAATGAGCCGAGATCCCCGTTACTACGAGCCCGATCCTATAAAAGCCCCGCGCGCTGCGGACAGCGCAGCACCGCCACCGGCTCCGTCCCCCGCCGGGAGCCGCGGGGCACCGGGGCCCGGCCAGGGACCCACCGGGGCCCGCCAGGAGGTAAGGAACCGGCAGGGTTGGCCCCCAGGTAAGCAGGGACGGGAGCCCGCCTCCGGGGGCGGGA
>NW_010972831.1:3668620-3694845 GCF_000737465.1 Haliaeetus leucocephalus | reverse complement strand
GAGCACGGCCCGGCGGCGGAGCTGGTACGGCGGGGACTGAGCGCGAACCCCGACGGGCCGGACCGGGCGGCGACCGGGGGCGGTCGCAGGTTGCACAATTCGCCCGAGGCGGCCAGGAGATTCCTGAGAGGCGAAGTCAGAGCGGCCCGGCCTGCCCCGCCAACCGGGCACCGGGCCCTCGGCAGCCGGTGGTGACCGGTGCCGGCTGGGCAGGGCCCCTCGGGGGGAGCGGGGGGGACGGGGGACCCGGGACCCAAAGCTCCGGAGATGGGGAGGGGGCTGGAAGGGGTGCAGCGACTGCGGAGACCCCGGAGGGGAGTGCGGGGGGGTGGCTAATGCTGTGGAGGTGGGTGCTGGGGACACCTGGGATGGGGGCAGGGGACAGGCCCCGGTGGGGTGAGGGTGGCAGCGGCAGGACGGGGATGCAGCCCCAAAAAAAGGACCTGCGACCCCGGCATAGGGTCCCATGGGTGTCCTCAGTCAGAGCAGCCCCCTTCAAGCACGCACCCATGGGGGTCCCGCACCCGGCAGCTCTGCTCTCGCTCAGACAGGCACGGCCACCGCGAGGTCCCCGGGGGCCAGCGGGGCCATGGTGTGGCAAAGCAGCCACAGGCATGGGGATACCGCAGGCACTGGGTCTCTGCCATGCGCTGCCCCGTCTCCTGCCGGTCCCCTTTGCCTCCCGCTCCCGCTTTTCCCACCTTTGCACCGCACGCCTCCGGGAAGGGGATTTTTTGGGCAGTCGCGCCAGCGCTCAGGTAAAGCCGCAGCTGCGTTTGGCCCAGCGCAGCCGGACTGCAATGGTGCCGCTAGCCACGAAAACCACCCTCCATCCCCTGAAAAAAAAAAACCTCCTTGCTTCTGCACCGGGTGGGTAGCGGCAACAGCATCGCAGCGAGGTCCAGGCCACAGCAGCACCCAGGTCCCTTCCAGGGCACCCCTAGGTGAGCGGACATGTCCCGTGGGCAGCACCGCAGGCCCTCGGACCCCACACTCTGGCCCCAGGAAGGCTGCGCTGTTGTTGTTTTGAAGGCCAAGTCTCTCCCGCTGACACCCTGGAATTAGTTTTTCTTCCAGAGGCCTTAAAAATACCCTGGACTTCTGACACTGGGACTTGGCTTCCGACAGCACTTCCAAGCTGCCAGGCCTAGGGCCAGCCATCAGCGCCGGGGGACAGAGGCCGTCCAGCTCCCGTGCTCCTCCTCAGCACGGAGATGATGGCAGTGCCAGGGAGGAACGTGGCAGTGCCGGGGAGGAACGTGGCGCCTGCCATGGTCGGAGCTGTTAACTTGCCATTTCTACAGCGGAATGGTGCTCAGTGGGGCACAGGCACGGCGCAAACACTGCCTTACCTCGGCCTCGCTCCCGGCAGCCCGTGGCACTTTGGCAAGCGTCCCCACGCAGGACCAGGAGGGTGGGAAAGCTCTTCCCTCGGGACCTCCAGCAGCCATGACCCTACAGAGCCCCATGGCTGAGGATTGGGCTGCAGCGAGGGTCCCCGAGGGGCTCTCCCTGGCTGGGATTTCTCTGGGCATCCCAGGGAGAGCACGTGGCCCCAAAAAACAGCTTCTGGCTGAAGCCTGTGACCCGCTCCCAGCTTTGCCAAGGGGCACTCGTGATATGCTGGCACCATGGGAATTTGGGGTGGGCAGGAGAAGGAGGGGGCTGAGCCGGTGAGGCTGGCGGGGGGCGCAGGGAGAGGTGCTGCTGCCACCCCCCCGAAAAGGCAGGGCAGCTGCCTGCCTTCCCTGGCTGCCCGCACGCCGCACGCACTGTTGTTGCCATCTGACAGCTCTTGGCGAAACGGCCTTTTGTGATTCAGCCGTGTTTATCCCAGCCCGCGGCCCGGCCCAGCGTGGGTTTCCATGGAAAACTTCCATCCAAAACAAGGAGAGAAGGAGCTACAGCAGGAGTGACTCAGCCACAACTGGAAGCTTCTGCGGGTGAAGCAGGGAGGAGGGGGGGGGGCTGTTCCCAATGGCTTGGTCCTGCTCTGGCAGCGGGGCCCGGGGATGGCCCCCGGCTCTCCCCTGCCCGTGCCGCTGCCTCCTCGCAGGCAGGAGCCGGGCAGGCTTGGGGGGGGGGAGCTGCGTTGCATAACCATCTGTGAAACACGTCACCTTCCCAGAGCACCCCCTCCCCAGCTGCCTGCGTTAGGCCCCGCTCGTGGGAACAGGGGAGGAAGAGCGTGAGATGAGTAAGGCTCAAACCCCAGCAAGATCCGCACCCGATGCCAGGCTCGGCGGGACGTCGCTTTTTTCCAGCGCTGCCCACGGGAGCCCCTGCCCGTGCTGGGCGAGCCCCGTGTGGGCGGCTGGCACAGTGGGCAGCGGAGGAGGCCCTGAGTCAGCAACGGCGCAGGGGGAAGGGACGCGGGGAGCTGGGGAGAAGGCGGTGGGTGTTCGCAGGGAGGCAGCAGCACTGGCAACATCTCTGTTTGTGCTGGTCTTCTCCTGTCCTCCCTGGGACGCTGGGAGAGGGCTGGGGGCTCTGCTCACCCAGGGGTGGCAGAGCAAAGCCGTGCCCCGCTGAGCCCCAGACCCCGTGCCCAGGACAGGCTCCTAGCGAGCACAGCCCTGGGCATGGCCCTACCTGCCCCTGGGGCTGGCATTGGGACCATGCAGTGGGGCTCTGATGGCTGCGCTAGGGATGGGAAGGGCCCCATTTGGGGAGTAGAGGGGTGACAGCCACCCCTGCCAAAACACCCATGCTCCCAGTGCCGCTAGGTAACACCGGTGGCCGTTCCCAGGGCTTCGGTCCCCCAGGCCAGCGGCACGGCTGTCCCCCGGAGCCTGGGCTCACTCCATCACCCCCTCAGCAGTGCCCCTCGCTCAGGGACAGCAACCACCACATGCTGTTTTGGGGGAAAACCCAACTCCTCTGGGCCACGTGGGGCAGGGGAAGAAGAAACCCCCCGACGAGGGCAGCTGCACCCTAAGAACAACAGCATGGGAACTGGATCTGCGAGAGGCGGGCAGGGGCTGGCACGAAGGTGTGTTGCCAGTGGAAAAGCAGGTGGAGGGCAGGATTCCCGGGGCAAACCCCTCTGTCCGGCAGGGACACGCAGTGATGCCCATGGGAGCTGCTTCCCTCCTCCCTTCGCAGCAGGGGCCGAGACATCCTTCCTCTGCTGCTCACACAGGCACCTCCCGGGGACGAGGGTCGCGTTTGTTTTTATTAATTTGTTTAAACTGGTGCAGGAGTCACCTGGCAAGAGCCATCTTTTTAAACTCCCTGGGAAGAGGAGGCAGGTACCGTAGCATCCCAGCTCAGGTCACCCATCCCTCAACAACCCTCCAGAACCCACCTGACAGAGCTTCCTGCAGAGCCGGGACTGTTCTGCATGCTCACCGCACGCCCTGTGCTCCTTTCCCCTTCACAATGCCAGCGAGCTGCGGCGGTGCCTCCCCCCCGGGAGCAGGGAGATGCCGGTCGGCGGCTGCGGGACCGCAGTGCAGGCTGGTGACCGGGCAACGTTGATCCGCAGCGGCCGCGGTGAACGGACATGGCTGCAGCGTCTCCTCCGCGTCATCCTGTGGAGCCGATGGGGTGGGGGGGTGAGATGCCGTGCTGGAAGACCACCGCGGCGAGCTGTAGCTCCGTGATCATTAAACAGCTAACGGCGAGCTGGCGAAGCGCTGTCTGCTGCCATCCTTCTCCGGTGGCCGAGGACTCAGGTGGGGGGAGCAGCGGAGACAAAGGCCCTGGTGCTTTGTCACAGCTGGCCACCGCAGCCAGGTGCGCAGCCCCAAGTCCCCCCCCCCCACCCCGTCAAAACAGCCTTTGGTGTCCCCGAGGTGGTGACCGTGGGGTGACAGACACCCCAAACCTTTGCATCACCTGAGCAGGCAGCATGGAAGCAACGCAGCCTGCCTGATGCTGCTCCGCGAGGTGGCAAAGCGGGCAGGCACTGCCCGAGCCCCGCCAGCCCCCCAGGAGCAACACCAGCCCAGGGCTGGGCTGCGGGGGGAACCAGCCTCATCCTCCTACCACCGCCGCTGTCACGTAACTGGCAACAAACCAGAGGGCAAAAAACTCACAGCTGTGGGAAACGCTCGCTTCTGCTGCATTGGTTTTAACCCGCAGCAGCTCCCAGGACTGTTCCCGGCTGAGCAAACAGGGAAAGTGCTTCTGTCCCCTGACCCTGGGACTGCTCCTGCACCACAGCGTCTTCCATCCCTCACAGCACCGACACCGCGCTGCCCCGCTGCTCCCGAAATCCCCACGCTGCGCAAGCAGGGAGCAAATTAAAAAGTTTCATCCAATTTCTCTTTTACCAAATATATTGCCCTGTACCCCCAAGGAAAGCCAGGGTTAGAGAGAAATCCTGCGAGCACGGCCCTGGGCTGCAGACTGGAAAGCCTGGCCTGCCCCAGCAGCAGTCAAACAGGGTGCCTGCAATTATAACAATAAAGATTTCTGTGTGCTTCTGGAAAATATCAGAGCCAAGAACGTAGCGACAAGTTTTTCTTGTTCACGAAGGCACTTTGTACAGAGGAAGATACAAAAGTCTCCCAACACACGCACGCTGAACCAGCAGACATTTTGTTCCTGAAATGAAGACCAGCCCTGGCACTGCCAGGGATGAGAGGTTTTTCTAGACCCAGACCAGCTAGATGCTTGGCTTAATAGCTTTCACCAGGGATATTAACAAACACAAACCTTTGGGGTTTAACAGCTGCAGGAGCTGTGTGCTCTACAGATGTTTCCTTTGGCTGAGCTGAGGGACCCCAATTTTGAACAGCTATTCAAGGCTCTGAAAGCACCTCACACACAGGGCAGCCTCACCCTCCTGTCCTCAAAGCCCTCATCGTCATACCCACATACTCATGTGTACAACAAAGTTGGGAAAAAAACAAAGGGAGGTAACAAAGAACCATTTAACCTGGCCCTATGTTAATGCTGCAGAGCAGCACAGTGAGCTGAGGAGGATTCTTTGGCCCTTCTGGAGGGCACGGAAACGCAGTGATGTTTCACCAAGATGGCAGGCTGCACGTGGCTCACTGGAGCCCCATTTATTACAGAGATTGTTATCAAACCGCCCCAGCTCCCGGGGGCTCAGCCTATCCCTGTCCGGGGCGGAAGCGGTCCAAGAAGTCCAGGTAGGCCTTCTTCTGTGGTGCAGCCACAGGGATGAAATGCCCGCCAGGGTGGGTGAGGACAACAGGCTCCACGAAGTGCCGGGCCAGCTCCCTGCTCAGGGTGGCAGCGATGACGGTGTCGGCATCACCCACGACGTGCAGCGTAGGCAGGGCAATGGGCTCTCGGTAGAACTGGCCGTGGGCCGGGGCGCGGCTGGCGAAGCCGGCCACCAGGATGGCGAAGGCCACGGGGAAACGGGGGTCACCGCGGGCCCTCAGGGCGCACACCATGGCGGCCAGCGCCGCGCCCTGGCTGAAGCCCAGCAGCCCGTCAAAGGGTCCGTGCTCCACCAGCGCCGCCGCCACGGCCGACAACGACTCTTCCAGCCCCGCCGGCGCCGCCGCCACCTCCCCCGCCTCAAAAGTGCCGGGCCCAGAGAACCACCAGCCGCGGGGGGGGTCGTCCTCGTCGCCGTCCTCGCCGCCGCCGGGAACGGGGTGCGGTGCGCTGACCGCCACCAGCTCTGCCCGGCCACGCAGAGCCTTGCGCAGCGCGCCGGTGCGCTGCCGGAAGCGACGCTCGCTCTGCCGGTAGCCGTGCAGACCCAGCAACCGCAACGGCCGCCCCCCCGACATGGCGGCCGCCGCCACCGGAAGCCGAGAGCGCCGCTTCCGTCTGTCGTCCCTCCCCCCCCCCCCCCCTCACATCTTCCCGCCGAAACTCGTGGCGCTCATTGGACGCCGAGGCGAGCGGGCCGGCGCTCCTCTGCGTTGGGGCGCCACCGCGCCCCCTGGCGGCGGGAGGCCGCAGCGTATGGGGAGAGAGACCGGCGGCGGGACGAGGCGGTCCCGGTGGGACGGGACGGGACGGGACGGGACGGGACGGGACGGCCCGGTGCGACCGGGGGCTGCTGCGGGCAGAGCCTGCAGCACGGCCTGGCTTTGCAGGGACCCACTGCCCGCGGGCAGCCGCGTCGGTCCTTGCGGGCAGCGGTGTCGTCGAGGTACGGGGTGCGTCCCCATCCATTCCGGTGCTGGTACCGGGAGGCCCCGGCGGTGCTTACCCTCGGTGTTGGGGGGTGTGGGGGGGTGGGTGTGTGTCCCCCGCCGGGTCCCGGAGCGTGGCGGCAGCAGGACGGGGTGCAGGCTGCGCTCATGAGGCTGCTGGGTCCCCGGTGCTTAGCTTCTCCTCGCCCTCCACCGGCGTGGGGGGGGTCACGGGTGGCTTCCCCTGCCGCAGAGAGGGGGGGGTATGTCAGGATGGGACCCCAGCCCCTGCCTGACCTGTGATGAGCCTGCCCGTGCCCAGCCCACAGCATCCCATGGGGCACAGCTGGGGGAATCCCCCCCTCCCAGGGAGCCGCGGGGCCAGCCAGGCGCTTGCCCCAGTAAGGGCTGTGGGGTGCAGGGGAGGGGGGCTCACCAGCCGGGCTGGCACCGGCCCCGTTACTGTTCACCGGGAACGAAGCCACAGGGTGGCGCTTTCGGCACGTGGCACCGGGCACCGTACGGCACCGTACACACACCGTACTGGCACAGGGCGTTCAGCCCGCGCCAACGCTCCCACCGCCCATCCCTTCCACCCCGCACGGTTACCGAGATCGAAGGGATGGAGCGGGGACCCCCCGTCCCGGTGACATCCCGTGCCCGGGTGACATCACGCTGCCCACCTGGGCTGTCCGGCCGTGGCGCGGGAGCTGTGTGCCGGCGTGGTTCACTGTCCATGGCCCCAGGGACTGGCTGGCGTAGAAATCCATGGGGTAAGGCTGCTGCCACTCGACGTCCTGGAGAGCCACCGCGGCCTGCGGAGGGGACAAGGAGCTGAATCCCCAAGCGGTGCCTGCGGCGGGGGAGCCGGCGGTGCTGGGAGAAGTCCCAGTGTGGCGGCTTGGTGTGCCGAGCAGGGCACTGCCAGAGCGAAGCTCACAGCACCGGGAATCCCGCTGGTTTCACAAAAGATCGGAAATCCCAGCGGCACACCCAGGGCCGTGCATGGAGCACAGCCGGGGAGAGGAGGGGACGCTGCCCTGCTGCAGGGACAGCCCTGTCCTGGCAGCTCGCAGCACCGCAGCTCTGTGGGAGGCTCTGGCGCATCACCCCAAGCCAGGGTTGGTCCCCCCAAAATGGGAGAGGGGTGCCTACCTCGTAGGGTGTCAGCAGCGGCTTGCTGAAGGCTTCTCCCCAGTCGATGGAGAGCCGGGGACAGGCTACCTGCACCCACCTGGAAGGGAAACAGGCGGCAACAGATGGGGACAAGCATTTTGGGAAGAATAAACCACAACAAAGCCTTGCAGCAACCCCCTGGAAGGAAACGGAGCGGGCAGGGAGCAAGGTCCCTACTGTGCCAGAGCCAACCTGCCAGGAACAACCACGTCCCCTCCCCGTGCCATGGCCACAGCACACGCAGGGGTGCATAGTATCCACCCAGGTGACAGTGGGACAGATGTGGCAGGGATGGCTTCCAGCAGGAATCAGAGGGCCCAGACAGGGATGGGGCACCCTGGGGACCCTGGCGCAGGGGGCTGGTGTGGGGGTCAGCAGCACTCACGCGTCCACATCAGGGAAGAGGCGCAGCTTGCTGGGGAAGATCTCGGACAGCAGCACCCGCACAAAGGGCCGGCCCAGGGCGCGGAGACGCGACTCCAGGTGCTGCGGGGGGAAAAGGCACCCGGGGGGGGGTTAGGGGAGCCCAGACAGATGCCCGCAGCAAGCCCCCCAAGCCCTGCTCATAGACCTTTCCTAGCCATCAGACCCTCTGTGGGTCCCAGCTCTGCCCCATGGCCACATCGCATGGCCAGGCGCAGTGACAGGGACTGCAGCCACGGCTCCGGCTTGTGCCCAGCTCTCCCCAGCGTGTGCCTCAGTCTAATGAAGTAATTACCGCTCAATGACAACAATCTGTTCTCGTTAGCGGCTGCCTTCCCTGGGACGCCTGCCTGCCCGTGAGCTGGCTGCGGCCAGAGGCTGCAGGAGAAGGAGAGGGGCCCAGGAGGGGCCAGGGACGTCCTTGTCCTCCGGAGCTGGCACTAATCAGCCCCTGCCCAGCCAGCCCCAGCCATGCCTGTGTCCTGCCCACTGCGGAACAGTGGCTGCTGGGACCTCACCGCCCTACTCTGCCTACTGGTCCCTGCATTGCCCCAAATCTCACCTTTGACTCCCGAAAAATTGCCAGGTGTGAGCGGGGCTGCCGTGCTCAGGGCACCCCACTCCCATGGGGCAGGACACTGTGGTCCTGCTCCCCTCACCCAGCCGGTGTGCAGACAATGCCAGTGCAGTGGCTGAGCAGGGATGCTGAACCTGATCAGAAGTTCATCCAATTAAAACAAACCCAGGGAATTAATTGCTGAGCTGCCTGTGCGGGGGGGTCTCCAAGGCTGGCCAGCTCTCCCCAGCAAGGGGCACGTTTAATGAGACCTTGTCCAGGCTCCCTCATCCACTGCTAATTGCCCTGCCCGCTCAGCTCGGGGCCACACAGACCCAGGCCAGAGGCAACTGATGGGCTGCCAGTGGTGCCCGGTCCACCCTCACCCCGGCAGCGAGGCCACTGCACTGATGCTGCCATCGCTCACCGGTCCTTCACCTATCCAGGAGCAGCACCCAGTGCCCAGGTGGGGGCCATGAGGAGGGGGACAGTACCTGCAGGATGCCGGGGGAGCCCTGGCGCCCCAACGTGCCCAAGATAAGCCCCCAGCAGTGGGCGCTGGCAGCGGTGCGGATGGCATCCTGCCGAGCACGGTGCATGTGCTCGTGGCCGTAGTGCTCCTGGGAGAAGACCTTGCTGTAGGGATCGTACCTGCAAAGCAGAACCGAGCTCACATGTGCCCCATCACCTGCCTGTGCCCCATCACCTGCCCCCCTCCATGCTGGCTCCAAATGATGCCTGTCCCTCACCAACACTAATTGCCTCCCACAGCCGATGCAGGGCCCAGCCGGCTCGTTAAGAGTGCAGAGAGGGGACAAGGACAGGGACAAGGCGAGTGTCCCATCGCAGCCCCCCAACACCTGGCACAGCCTGGGCTCCGCACTCAGCTTCATGCTCAGCTCCCCCCTGTCCCAGCTCATCAATTATGAAGAAATCTTTGATTTGTTGCTTTGTTTGACGAGGAGAATTTTAATCAAATCCCACTCGGGTTTCGGCAGCTTCACCAGCGCCATAAACCTGACGTGCGCCTCCCGTTAGTAACAAACGACCTACTAAGAAATTCAGATTTCACCAAATGGGCCCAGCCTTTCACTCTTGATATTTCATCTGCTTTCAGCGGCCTCATCATCGCGCTTTATGGCCTCTGCCTGCAGCAGCCGGGCTTTAATGGCTGCACCTCCATGAGCTTTCACAGGTACTTGTCAAAATGTTTATATTCAGCCGGAGTAAATGGCTGGCGTTCATCTCCCCGCTGCACCTCTTCACCCGCCCTGTGGCCCCTTCCCTGCCTGTGCCCGCTGCAGGCAGCTGCCTGCCCAGCCCTGGGCTGGGGGATGCTCCTGGGGTACACGGGGGGGACAGCTGGTTCCCAGTGTGCTGGGGGAGCTGGGGTGCTCCCTGCCACAGGGCTGATGGGGACCGGAGCAGGTGCCCGTGGGCTGCCCGTACCTGTAGGCAGGTATCCCTGGGTTGGCAATCATGATGGACTCCAGGTGGAAGCGCCCGTCACCCAAATACCTGCCGAGAGAGGAGGGAGGGCTACGGCACACGGCAAACAGCAGCACCCATCTATGTGCCTGCTGGTTTCCCAAGCCACGCTGTGCAGAGATGCTGGGAACCCAAGGGCAGCAGGCACAGCCAGGTCTTCCCATCTCTGTGCAGCCCCCCGGTATGCTGGGGTGGGAGAGGAAGGGCACGCTCGGGGCGAGGAGGGATGCCCACGCCAGCATGGGGTGGCCGGGAGCTGCTCCATCTCAATGGCTGGTTCTAGACGTTGCTGCTTCCATTTCTAATCGGATTTCAAGTCAGCAATTACATTTCAAAGCCTTTCATTCAGCTGCCCTAATGGAGTGAGGGCTTGGAAAATGAATTCAGACGTAAAACTTGACTAGATTTTGCCCTTAATTGGAGAATGACATTTTGGGAGATCAAAGCTAATTTGTCTGCAAAAGTTAGCCCCAGAGACGAGGGAAAGAAGAAAATAATAACACAGGGAGGGCGCAGGTACGCCAGCTGCGTGCACCTGCACGGTCGGCCAGTCGGTACCGCACTGTGGCTCCTCCGGTGGCGGGAATGACCCACTCTCGCCAGTGCGGTGCCAGCCTGGCCGCCCCTGCCTGCTCCCAATGCCTTTGGGGAGAGATGGAAAGCAGCGCCTCTCCCCCAGTGCCGGGTGCCACTCAGGATGAAGCCAGAGCCCCCACTGACCCCATGCCTGGCAATCATGAGCCTGGCTCCCCACGCAGCCACGCTTGGAAAGGTGCCGGCACTGTTGGCTCCCAGCAGGGTGAGAGAGATGGGGCTTGATGGGCCCAAACCCACACCTGGGCTCCCCAGCTCCCCCCAAGGGTGGGGTCCTTGTATTTATTTATTCTGCAGCGCACTGCATTCACAGTGCATTAAGCATTTCCATTACCTAAAATAATTAGGTGATAGGAAGCGAAGTGCTCCCTCTAATTTGCTGTCCTTAAATAAAATTAATGTTGCTGTGATGTTGGGCCCTGGCCATTTGTCTTTTCCAATTATCCACCCGCCCTTCCATCTATTATCTATTCTGATATACGACTCAATTATTTCCTCTGTGCTACGAGCACGCGCCACTCTAAGCAGTGTGGGGAGCTGGAGGGGGCCTGTCCCAGCCCACGGACATCCCCCTGCCACCCCCCAGAACCACCCCATGGCCAGGCAGGGGGTACAGGCAGGGCGGGCAGCCTAGACCAGGCAGGAGGGTCTTGGAGGACCCTGGGTACTTACACGATGGCGTCTGTGTCCTGGGCGAGCCGGGGCGATGTGCAGCCTAGGATCTCCCCTGGGGACAGTGGCTTGCACTGGGGCACGCACACCTTGTACTGGGAGCGCAGCTCCTGTGACGCTGCCTGTGGAAGACGTGGGGTCAGCAGGGACAGACTGTGGCACAGAGCGTGGCCGAGGCCAGTGGTCCCCGGCACTGCTGGGGACCCTTGGGGACACCCCGGCCCTGGCTCCATGGGGCATCAGTGGCAATGGCTGTGCTGTTGTGCCCCAGCACAGCAGCAGCAGAGGGGAGCCCATCTGCTCAGGCTGGCACCGTCACGGAGGGTAACGGCCCCACACAGCTGAGATGCTCACCGAGGCTCAGCCAACGTATCAATTAAAAGACAAGGGAAAATGCTTAATGCTTCGATAGCCCCGTGTTTAGATAGACATGGCTCAAGAGGCTCATTCATCTCCTCCCGTCCTGCCCAGCCGGCCGTTCAGGGGCAGACAGACAGACCCGCTGGAGCTTCCCCTGCCGCTGCCGGCACTGCATCAAAATGCCAAGTGCTCCACCGCCTGCCCTGACATTTACAGAGCAGCTCCCAGGGGAGCCAGGGAGGGGTGCCGCCATGAAACATTGATCAGAGTTATTATAAAGTACTTGATCAACATTACGGCAGCAGCATATTATTGCAGCGACTCGTTAGAGGGGAACTGTCACCACCGGCAACCTGGGGCAGCCGCTCCAGCCCTAGAGCCGGGGCAGGGAGGGACTAAGACAGGGCCAAGGCAGGGAGAGACACAAGCTTCATCCCATGCCCTGCACTGCTGGGGGTCCCCATCTCACCTGCACCGTGGAGACGAACTGGATGGTGCTGACGAGGGCCAGGGAGGTGCCCGCTGCGAAGTTGAAGCGAATGGTCTCGAGGAAATGGAACGTGTCGATCTTTATGTCCACAAACACATAGAGCATCTTCAGCCCCTGCGTGGCATCGATGGGAACTGGTGAGAGGAAGAGAGAGGGTTATGTGTGGGGGGTACACCTGGGGCCTCGGCGAGCCCCCGGCCGCTGCTGCCTGCAGCCTGGGGATAAAGCATGTTGGCGGGGCTCCCTGCGCCCCAACCGCCTCAGTGCGGGCAGGCCAGGGTGGGCTGTGCCACCCTTCTGCCCATGCTGGCACCCCGGGCAGGGGGTGCAGATGGGAGCAGTGGAGAGCACCCGCTCCTTCTCTCCGTATAATGGCAGCCTGGGGAATCAATGAACACAAATCTAATTACCCCCAGTGCTAAGAAGCCCGTGTCACCACAATTAAGTGAATAATTAAAGTACACAGAGTCCACATCGATCCACAGCTCCGCATTCACTTCCCATTTTGGTGCTCTTCACCTGATCACAATTAAGTGCAAATTACTGCCTCCCGCAGGGCACGTGGGGCTGGGAGGGAGAGGGCAAGCGCCTGTGTGCTGCGCGGGGACGCGCCCCACCGTCGGCCACACTGGTGATGGGAGTACTGTGGGCAGCCCAAAAGGAGCCCAGCACCCTCTCGTCACTCTGTGGGCACCCCAGGGTGCCCTGCAACCCATCCAGCCCGGAGCAGGCAAGGACCACATGGCCACGGGCAGTGGATGGCGGCTGGGCTGGTGACAGGCAGCTTGGCAGTGCCTGCCTGTCCCTGCAGGGAGCAGCTCCAGAATATGTGACTCCTGTCCCATGAAGCAGCCCGGCTCTTGCACTGGCATGCTCCTGAGCACTGCTGGATATAGCCCCTTCCTCCCCTTCCCGCTGTTCATTCATGAATAGCAGGCTACAAACCAGGGGTTTTATACTCCCTGTTCCAGTGGTGCCCATAACCCTCCTTCCGTAACAAAGCACCTAGCACAGATATTTATCACTGCAAACGCTCACACTGATGTGGCTTTCAGGACAGATTTCTCAAGTGGGGAGTCTGTATTTCATACGGAGCCTGACGCAATTCTTCAAACCCATTTATACAGCCCCATAAATGTCCAGGAGGGCTGCCAGGTGCCAGGAGTGTGGTGGCAGCAGGGATGCACACGCCTGCCGCTCACTACGGTAATTCTGCCGATCCACCTTAAAACCCAGAGCGTCTTATTGTTATTTTTGGGCTGATTCCATCCTGGGTGGACTTCAAAGTTAGCAGCATCTGGGACAGCAGCGCAGTTTCCATGGCAACTGGATCCAGAGTACTGTCCGCCTGGGGAGCACACAGCCTCCTCCTCCCTTCCCCGCCCAGCCTGCGTTGCACCCGCAAAGCCGCTTTCCCCGGCCCCGCGCCAGCCCCGGGATGAGCGGGACCCCCAGACTGTCGCTCCCCTCTGCCATCACTCCCGACTTCCCCCAAAGCCCACAGCTGTGGGGTGCGGGGCGAGAGCAGCCCTGTCCCCATCGGCGACTCCTGGATGAGTGGGGTCCTGCCAAGCCACGGCCTTGCTGCTCTGCTCTTGGGCACAGGGCTGCTATTCGGGCGCTGCGGCAGCGCGTGGCCAAGCAGGATGAGCATGCCCTGCTGCCCCCAAAATCCTGCTCGCGGGCAGCTGCCCAGCCAGCCTGGCCTCGTCCAAAGCCAACAACTGAGGCTGCAGAACAGAATCCCTTTGGGAAGGGATTAGCCCTTGGCACTAAGTCTCCGAGCTGGCGTCGAGCAGGGCGGGGAGCTGCTCGGTACAGCACGGTGGCAGCAGCACAGCCTCCGCAGTACCATGCACCATAGCCTTGGCAGTGCCCCGGGGCCGAGTGTCACCTACTCAGGCAGCTGTGTCCATAGTGCACCAAGAAGTCAGCACCCAGGGCACGGGCTGTGTAGTCGTCCACGCAGCATGCACCGTAGGTCACGTCGCCCATCACCACCGCCTCCGCATCTGTGAACCTGCGGGGAGGCACAACAGTGAGGGTCATGGCTGGCTGCTGTCACCACAGCCCACGTCCTGCCCCCCAGCCCCATGGCACACCACTGCTGGGGGACCCCACGCTGCCATCGAGCCCCTTGCCACGCGCCAAAGAGGACAAGCACTGGCTACTCTCCGAGATGTCAACATGATTAAGCTGGAGAGCGGTAATCCGCCTCTTCAATTGGGTAAAGCTGTTTGCAATTCAGCGGATTATCCGCTCATCAAACAATACGCTGCCAGCTTCCTAATGCTCCAGCAGGGAGAGGAGCAGAGGGAGACCCGGCGCAGCGTGGTGCTGCCGCTCCCACCAGCCGGCCCTCGGGACCAGATCCACCGGATCGGCCAGAACAGCCACCCTGGCATCCCCAGCCATGCCATCCAGGCTGGCCAAGCCACCGTCCCCCTGTGCCCAGGCACCGTGTGAGCTGGTACACCCCAGCCCGCACCCGGCTGTGTCACCCACAGGTGCCGGTTTGGACAAGCTGGGTGTGCTCCCGGAGCAGCTGGCGCTGAGGTGGCACTTGGCAAGGAAAAGCACTGAGTGAACACTGGTGCTGTCCCCCATCCCTGCTCCAGCATCCCAGCGCTCCAGCTCGAGCCTACCTAGCACCTGCCGGCCAGCGGAGGAGCATGCACCAGCACCGGGTGGCAAAGCCGGTGCTCTGGCATGATTTAAAGGCGCCACCTTTGTGGGTATTTTATGGCACCATTTTGGGGGATTATTAGCTTGGCTGCCTTCCCAGGGAGCTGCCGTGGTAGTTTACGGATGAAAGCAGGTATCGCGATGACAAAGCCCCGTGCCTGGAGGGGCTGCTTAAAACAGATGCTAATTCCTTATTTACACCGAGGTTGCACCAGTGGCTGTAGCTCAGTGCCAGTGGGGTCCGCCCTGCCGCTGGTGCGGGGCTGGGGCGAAGGGGCCGGGGGAGGTGGGCGCCCTGGCACAGCGTCACCCCCTGCCGGCACCCGGTGCTGGCTGGGGGCCAGGGTCCCGCACGCTCCCCCCCGAGCGCCAGGCAGGGAGCGTTACGTCGGCAGCAAGAATAGAAATGGTGGGCAGAGCTGGGCAGATGGCAGAAGGTGGAGAAATGGCGGAGCGTGCTGAATATTAACAGCTCCGGCCCATCCGTCAGCACCCGGGGAGGGGGACAGGGGAACGTCTCTGCTGGAGCATCCCGGGAGAGGGGGAAAAGCCATCCCCACCTCCCGCGTCCAGCCCAGGCATCTCCCGCTTCTCGCAGTGTCACAAGGGCTGGGGACGCCATTGGGGACAGTCAGAAGATGGAGCAGATCCTTGCCAGCACACAAATCCCATGGTCCCTCGCTGCCAGCATGGCCTGGACAGGAGGATGGCTCCTCCGCTGCCTACACGGCCGTGCCATAGGACTGGGGGCTGCTGGCAAAGGTTCGAAAAGGCTCTTCTCCACCCCCCCCAAGCCCTCAGCCCCCTCCTCTAATGAGAGGTGATGAGATGAACATGAATCAGACTCCACACATCTCAGCAAAAGTGGAAAATTATTCAGCTCCTTAAGATTCAGGACGGGGAGGTCTGACTCAGAGCGGCAGCCAGCGCCGCTTAATTTTTTATAGATTAAAATGTATGCAAATTGGCCCAAACCCCAGAGAAAGTCCCTGGGGGTGAAGAGCAAGAAAGTGAAATAGCAACGGCGGAGGGAGGAGGGCAGAGGCTGGCAGAGGCGCCTGTGGCCCGTGCCCAGCGTGCAGGGCTGCAGCCTGCAGCACGTGGCCACCGGCCCGTGGGCAGGGAGAGAGGGGGCTGAGCCCTGCCCTGGCCACGGGGAACCATCCCGCTCCAGCTGCAGGGAGCGGAGCCACGACCGAGCAAGGAGCAAAGAGGCTGTAGAACGATGCCTGGTGAGGAGAGAGCCCAATGGTGCTGCCATTGTGTCCAGCAAGGCTGGAAGGGTACCGGCAGCCTGGTGGTGCCGGCAGGAGAGGCACAGAGGCACCAAGACGGCACGCACCAGGGTCACCCGCGCCGGCTGGGCTGGACGGTCGAGCGGAGCAGCAATCATCTCCCGAGACAAATCAAAGGCAAGTGCGGGGGCCTCCCCTTGATGTTTTAATCAGTTCGGTGTCGCCGGAGCCTTTCATCAAACTACAGAGGAAGGAAACATCAATTAGCAGCCACCTGCCTCCGACGCAGGCCAGGGAGCTGCTCGCCCGCCAGACTGGACTGGGATGCAGGCGAGGGGCAGCGACGGGAGCGTCCTTGTGGGTGTTTCGTGTCTCCGCAACTCATCGCAGCCGTGGACAGGTCCCAGCAGCATGCCGGCAGGGAGGATGTGGTGATGGGGCTGTCCCCACCCAGCGCTGAGCCGCTCACTACGGCTGGGAGCTCATGAATATTGAACACGTGGGGAGGTTATTCATCTTTTACGTCCCGCAAACCCCGGCTCATTCTGAAAAACCACCCAGCCTTAGCATTTTTCTCATCTCCCCCTAATTCATTATCTCCTCCTTTAAACAGATGGCTCCCAAAATCCCATTTATAAAGCACCATGCTCAGCACTGGCAGGATGCATGCCCGGGCAGGCCAGGTCCCAGCCCCGATCCCAACTGCCAGGACCCCTGGACCCTCCCAGCCCCGCTCTTCCCTGGCCAGTGTGGGACAGAGGCAACAGCGACCTGAGGACAAGTTTGAAGGCTGAAAATGCTGGGACAGACAAGCACACCCAGTGCCAGCACGTCCCCAGGCATGGGGCGGCTGCTCCCTGCCACCCGAGCACAGGCGCTGGGCTGGAGCAGGCCTGATTTATCCTGGCCCCTCGACAAATAAATGAGAGCATTTGCTGCCGGTAGGAGCGCAGGGTCCCCTGACACCACAGCAGCGTGTGAAAGATACCATGCTGGTTCTCACGATGTGAAGCAGAGCCGCTCTCCCTGGCAGAGAAGAGTCCTCAGCCCCAGCTTGTCCATTGCGCCTGGCTCCAGCAGCCCTGGGCATGGAGGGGACTGCAGGGACCGAGCTGAAAGCAGCCAGACCTGGCACCATGAGGCTGCCGGAGGATGAAGCTGCGACCGAGATGCTGGGGTGCCCGTGTGTCCCGCTGGGGATGGGGATGCAGACTGGGCTGCTCCTTGCTTCACAGTCACCTGCCTCACCTGCATGTGGCCCTTTACAGCACAGTCACACTGTGGCGTGGTGCCACCTCCCTGCCAGGAAACGCCCGGGGATAAGCAAGAGGGTTATGACCTGCAAATACCCCAAGCCCTGTCCTCCGGGGGAAAGGCAGAGCCCCATGATCACCCCAAAAACCCTACACCGACTGCCTGTCCTGTCCAGGGATGGGCGCCAGTGGGTGCCACTGTCCTGGGGCATGGGGGCTGAGCACAGCCCCGGCCAAGAACAATGCACTTAATTAGTGGAGAAGCTCATCACCAAGCCCTATTACCAGACTCCCAACTTCATTAACACAGGAAGGCTGCACGTAATTAAAATAATGAGTTTGCAATTTTACTGCAAACAGTGCTGGAAGAGCCCCACTGCAGCTGGGCAATCACCACCCGCCAGCAGCGCGGGGCTCCACAGAGCATCTGCAAGTGGGTCAGGACGGGGTGAGGTGCACGTCCCCGCAGCCCCCCAGGAGCAGCCATCTCTGGCTGGGTTCCCTCCCCTGAGAGGACCTCCCCCTGCATCCTCACTGGAGGTGCCAGGGCTAACCCCACCATCCCAAGGGGCACGTCCCGGGGGTACCCCAACTTTGCTGGCCCTGTAGCTGCAAAAAAACTGAAGTAAGGCAAGCCAAGGGCCCAGCGCGTAGTAGTGGCAAAGCCACCATGGCTGTCCTGTACCCAGATGGTGCCTGTCCCCTCTTCCCCATGGCCAGGCCACGGCCCTGCCCGTTGGTGCCAGCTCCCCGGACTCCGTGGGGACACAAAGAAGTGGTGTGGGGCGCATGGTGGTGGGCACCACACCTGTGTTGGCACATCCCAGCCCTGGGAGGTGACAGTCCTATAGACCCCACACACGCTCTCCTGCCCAGTCCCCCCTACACCAGTCATCGCCCAGGCTGAGGTTTTAAACATCTCCAATGAAGTGAGAACTTCATTCTCCCTAATGATGCTGTTGTGCGGTTAATGACGGTGATTAAATTCCCCTGCACAGCGTGCTGCACCGTGCTGCCAGTGCCTCTGGGTTGCACTTAAAGGACAAGGGGAGAAGGGAAGGCAGTGCTGGCTGGCAGAGCTACGGCACTGTGCCATCAAGGCCAGATCCTGACCTGCGTTAGCATCCCAGGACAGCCCTTTGGGACCCCTGGTGATGCCACCGGCTTCACCATGGCACTCAGTACCACATTGCTCAGTGGCACATCACAGATCTGCTTGGCTAGGGGACCTGGTGTCCTTGTCCTGACACCCACCAACCCCAGGAGGGGACAGCCTGCGTGGCACCAGGGACCTGCCTGTGGCACCAGGGACCTGCTGGGCACACCAGCCCTCAGGGGCTTTTTTGTCCTCACTATCACAGCCACAGCAGGGCATTTTAAGCCATGCCAGAGCTGCTAGGCTGTGTACACGATGTTTAACTCTTTGCTGCTCAATCAGAGACGATTCAAGACCCCCGTCATTCTGAAATGTCCTCGTACGCTGCTGGGCACGCTATGGCATCATCACTGGGATGCTCTGCGCACCCCCAGCAGTGCCTTGCACCGATGCTCAAAAGCCATCAGGCCATTGGGAGGTGCTAAGGCTGTGGCAGGGCAGCCACCCCCTCCCCGCCATCACCCGTCCCCGCCGCCGAGCCACGGCTGATTAGCAGGAGCCACTTGCCCGGTCGCGGCGCGGGGAGATGGAAGGATTAGCAGCTGCGAAGCCTGACAGCTGACTTTATTAACAAGGAATCAAAAGCCCAGCTGAGAGCCCAGCTGATCCGTCTGCTCCAGCCCCGGTGCGGGGAGAGGAGGCTCACGGCTGCACCCCCCCGCCTCCACCAAGGCAGTGGTACAGGGGACACGGCTGCTGCCTTCCCAGCACGACAGCGGGTGGGCTGGGGGGCTGCCCCCCTCCCCGAGCCGCGGTCCGAGCTCCCCCCACGCACCTCTCCACGCTGCCGCCCCCCAGCACGAGTTACCCTCCGCCGAATTACATCAGCCGTGACAAACGGAGCCAATTTGGAAGGTGCCGCGAGAGCGTCGTGATGCGGTTTCGGCAGCCCGCCGCCCCACCAGCTCAGCAGACCCCAGCCCTGCCACCCCCCCGCAGCCGGCCGCTCACCCCCGTGCAGGTTCGATAATGACAAACCTATTAACGCTAATTAACTGGGCCTCACACCAGTCAATGCTGTAAGTGCGCTCTCAATTTCAAAGGCTCCAGGCTAAGTACCCCACCAGCCTTTCCGGAGGCAGCAGCTGTGACACTTCGGCTACATCTTCATCCTCGCAGCCCCTTGGGGCTCGGCAAGCCGCCAGAGCAAAGCTGGGAAGCCCGGACAGGGTGCCGGGGGGGGGGTCCCCACCTGGCAGCCCCCTCCCCTCCTTGCCCCCACTGGGGCTCCCAGGGGGCCTGCTCACTCCCACATTGCAGTGGGGGACGCGGTGACATTGCCATTCCCCTGCACAGGGACAGACAGACCCACAGACAACACCGTGTCCCCCCAAGCCATCTGTGCTGCAGTGGAGCGATGCCACGTCCCTGCTCTTGGCCCTCCCCAGCACTGCCAGGCCACGGCGCAAATATTTTATTAAAAGACAGCTCCAGCAGAAGGGATAAATATTCCGTCTGAGTGGCGGCAGACACAGATCCGGTTGAGCCAGAACACACGGGGATGGGCACCGTTGCCCCAGGGGCACCAGCCCCAGGCATGGCTCTGCAGTCATTACCAGAGCACGAAGGAGAGGGGGAGCTTGTTGGCATCCCCAAGCCCCAAATTCCACCAGCAAGGAGGGGGCAGGAGGCTGCGGGGATGGGCTGGGGAGAGGGGCTGCTTGCTGAGCAATGGTCCCCATCGGCGCTGGTATCCCTGGCATGCTCAGCCCTCATGTCCCCTCTGTCCCCAGTGGGAAGGGGACATGCCACCGCAGGGCTGACAGTAGCCCAAGCCCCTGTCGCCAGCTTGGCTATGGCAGCCACTGCCAGAGCACACGGCTGCAGCGATTCCCGTCACGTCGGAGGCTCATCCGGCCCCAGCGCCGGGTTAGGAGGGCCAGCAGGAGCGGCGGCCGAGCAGCAATTCCACATTAATGCCAGTGATGAATATTAATAGCAGGAAGAGGCAGGCACTAACGAGGCCACCTGCCGATTCACACCTCACCTACGGCAATGTAACCAGGTCCCAAGCATGTCCCCGAGAGAGCGGGAACAGGGCTGGGCTCACTCCTGCCCACAGCCATGATCCTCCAGCCGGCAGTGCTGGTACCCAGCACAGTGACAATCCCAGCCAGAATCTTGGATGGCACCCAGTGTTCCTGGCAAGAGACCGGCAGCAGGGTGTCTCTGGGTACTGTGTGGCAGCAGCGAAGGAAGGATACGGCCCTCCTGCTCAGCCTCGAAGCCATCCCCCATCCAACTACCAACCGATAGGTGCTGCCATGTCCCTGCTCTTGGCCAGGCACCTCTCCCCACACAGCAACCATCTCCCACCACCCATCTCCCACCAGCACCCCCCACCCCGGCACCCAGCACCCCACTTCAGCCCTGCGGAGTACCCTTGGCAGGGAAGGCGAGTCCAGTGGGGATGCCAGCACCCTGGCATCCACCGGGAAGTGGGGCTTAAGGTTTCATTCAGATAAAAGAGCCCCTTAATCCGCTGCCTTTGAAGTTGGAGACATGAAAGCGGCTGCGTGCCAAAGCCGGAGAGGAGGCAGCTCTGCTTAAAGGGACAAGCCCACGCGGAGCCGCCCACACTTGCACCCGTCCCCCCTGCCCCCCACACCCATCCCCTGCCCGTGCCCACCTTCCCACTGCTCCCTCGACCACCCCAAGCGTGGGGCTGCCATGGTCCCGCAGGGGAAACGATGGTAAAGTGGGGACAAAGCCTGCAAGCACGGCTGCCTCGCCACCCATCACGGCAGTGGCTGCTCAGCTAGCGGCGGCGAGGAGGCGAGCCTGTTCGCCCTGGGAAGGCAGCTTACTAATGAGTGCCGCGACCCCAATGGCAGACGAGGCATGCGGTGCTATTAGCACTAATTCACTGCAAAAACAGAGAGGGGCTGGGGAGGGGGCAGCCGCAGCAGGGAGAAAGCCGGCAGGCAGGCAGGGAGGGAGGGAGGCAGGTGCGCTTGGCGGTAGGGAGATTACGGCCCATTCCTGCAAGGTGCTTGCATCCGCTGCCGCTGAAAAGCCCAGCTCCTCTCCAGCGCCTCTGACCTCACCTCCGAAGTGGCACAGAAAATCAGGATAGGAGCCACGGGGAAGGGGCTGCCCAGCAGGAGCCACTTACAGTCAACCCCTCCAGGCCATCACTGTGGCCTCAGGCCTCCACAGCTGGAGAAGAGCTGCCCCCAAGCACCTCCGTGCTGCCCTGAGAGTGGCACAGCCAGACCGCGGCCACGGGGACAGGATGCAACGGCAAGGGAGGAGGGCAGGGGACCCATGTGGTGGTAGCGGCCCCACTGCCGGCCCTCCCTTCGCTGGCTGCACTGCTGTGGTGAGCGCGCAGGCACTGAGCTGGCGTCAGCCAGTTGTTAACACGGTTGCTCCCTGGCTCCGTCACCCCAGCAAGGGCCCCGACACACTGAGCTTGTCAGCAGCTCCCGGCAAAGCGACGAGAGGAGAAGCCGAGCGGCGAGGGCCAGGCTGGCGCAGTGCCAGTCCCTGTCCCTGGGGCTGGCAGCGGGTGTCTGCGACCTGCCGCAGGACAGCAGCGTTGCCTGCGCCTGTGGCCAAGGTGTCCCTGCAAGGGCAGACATGCTGGGGCCCCCCCACACCCCCCTCAGCAGTAGCCCTGGGCTTCATCCTGCCCAGACAGCCCTGTCCGACGGCCACCCCATTCCCGGCAGCAACCCCCATCCCCTCGCCAGGCTCCGCAGCCAAGCGGGGAAGCGTGGAAAAGCCATCATCTTACCGCTCAACGATGTCTGCAATGGTGCAGGCGAACATGAGGAGCCCTTCCGGCATCTGCAGGGCCACTGGGAAGAAAAACAGCCCCAGGGTTAGGAGGGGCTGGAGGGGATGCCCCAAAATGGGGACCTGGGCACCAACCCCTGGGGTCAACGCATCCAGCTCAAGCGGCAGCTGCAGAACAACCCTCCCAAAACCAGCCAGAAATTGGCCAAAAATCCTGGTGGCTCTGGCAGCTGGGGTGCGTGTGGTCCTGCCTCAGCCCATATCCATTCTCCCTGCTCACACCCAGGCCCTGCACACACACCTCATCCCTTTTTGAACCCACTGACACTGCTGGTCTCTCCTGCTTCCCACAGTAATGAGTTCCAGATTTTAATTATGTGCTGCACAGGAAAAGGTACTTTCTTCTGTTTATTTTAAACCCACTCCTAATAATGTAAACACGTGCCCCTGGTTCTCCCATTACAAGAAAGACCGAATAATCATCCCCTGTTCAGCCTCTCCTCATCATTCACAATTCTATATCCCTCTATCATATCCCCCTTCGTTTGCCTCTTTTCCAGCTAAAGGATCTAAATCTATTTAATCTCTCCTTGTACAGAAGCCGTTCCAAACCTCTGATCATCCTCGCTGCCCTTCTCTGCACCTCCCCTCCCTGCTTCTCTCCTTGTTTTGGGAGGGTGGCCGGCAACGATAGAGCGTTGTGCCTAGCAGAAATATATTCATCAGCGAATGATGCTTCTTGGTTTGCTCCCTCCTCACAGCTTGGAACAAATCCCTTTGCCTCTGCAGCTCAGCTGGGCCCCCCTAGCACCTGGGCTCCAGCCAGGACACCCCCGTGGGTCCCCCCAGGCTGCCCCAGGACAGTGGGGAGGAGCAAGGACCATGCTGGGGGAGATGAATGGAGGAGGCCCCATTAATTCCACTGCTGTTTCACCTCCCAATCTCACTAAGACACCTCAGCTCCAGCAATATTTATCCAAACGTCCTCTCCAGATCCCCCTCCAACAGACATCCCTGTGCTGCCAAGCCCAGCCCGCTGGCCAGCGTGGAGCTGTGCAAAGACCTGGCCCAAACGGGGCTAATCTCACCCTGCTCCAACCTGCAGGGCCCAAGGAAAAGCTGCACGCACTCTGTCAGCCCCTGCCCGACCTGGGAGGACCAGGCAGCTCAGGGTCCTGGCATCCCCCAGCCCGTTCGGGATCATTTGGGACTGCCCTCCACCTCAGACTGCCGCCAACAAGCAGACCCACAAACAGCTTTGCCTCCCCCAGCGAGGGGTTGGCAGGAGGCAGCTGGGTCACTCTCCACCTGCACGGCACTATGGGGACAGGGGATGACACCCCAGCCCCCCCCAAACCCCGCAGCAGGCAGGGCGCAGGCAGGGCGCAGGCAGGGCTGGCCGCAGCCCGGTGGGAGGCTGCGTTCCCCCAGCAACGAGCCCCTGGCTGGGCTCTGCACGCGCAGATTTTTAAATCCCAGCACGGCTGGCTGGCTGATGGGCTCTGCTCCCAGCTCTGAAGTCTAAATCCCAGCCGCATATTTACATTTAATTAGGAGGTGCCAAGCAGCAAAATACAGCAACGAAAGCCAGAGCGGCACGGCTGGGCGGCCTCACTGCATCCTGATGGGCAGCCCTGCCACCCACACCGCAGCTGGGATGGACCGGACAGCCCCACAGCCTCCAAACCTTCGGCATCACAGCCGGGACCAGTTCAGGCAGCAGCTCCCGGGACACCCCCGTGACGCCTGCCAGCTCCTGCCAGCTCAGTGGCAGAAGGCAGAGACATTCCTAGGTAGACACTGCGTTTCAAATCTGGCTCTGTCCGGAGCCCCTGGCGCCAAACAACCCAGTGAGCAGCCCCTGCCTCTGTTGGAAAGCATGGGTGAGGACACTGGTGACACCCACGACAAAGGAGGCTCCACGCCCTGATGCCTGTAGCCGACCACATACCAAGAGCTGGCTCAGCCACAGCAGGATGCACACGGTGCGAGGGGACAGCCCTGGCACCACCCTGCAGCACCACAGCACCTGCTCTGGGGCCACCACAGCCACTCCCCACCCCTCTGGGGCTACAGCAACCCCCCAAGGACCCCGAGGAAGGTTCAGACCAGGGCGTAGCATGACCCAGCTCTCCACCAGCCCCTCCAGCCCCCCGCAGCTGGGCATTGTGGGGCTCCCCCTGCCCAGCCCTGGCAACATGGCAGAAAAGTGCAGGGAGAGAGGAGAGCAGCAGGGACCTGGCCGGCATCCCAGACACATCTCGCAGGCTGACAGGTCCGCGCAGCTCAACCTATCCTGTCCGATGTGATTATAATCCAGAGATACAGATCTATTAAACCCCCTTGAGGGAAGGAGAGCTCGCCAAGACAGAACCTAAACATGCCAGGGCATGCCGGGCAGCTCGCCACCATCCCTGCTCCAGCCTCATTGGCCCCGCACCCTGGCCCAAGCGGGCTCCCTCACCACTGGCGAGCTCAGCAGCACCAACTCGCCACGCTGCAGCCCCGAAACCCCTCGTCCCCAGGGCTGGCGCTCACCCTTCCTGGCCTGAGCCTGCCGGATCCGCCAGATAGTCTTGGGGATCTCGAAGTTGTAGTTTCGGGGCAAGGCCTCCATCGCCTCCCGCAGCTCCACATTACTGAGGATCTCCTCGGGGATCTGCTGCGCTGCTCGCCGCATGGGGCCTCGGGCTGCGGGACAAACGAGGTGGCCTAAAGGAGCGACCGGGAAGGCAGCACACCGCGTACCCCTTGGGCCAGCAGCATTCTCGCTGCCCTCATGCCACCCCCGGGGACAAGCAGGCGGGAGAAGGGGGTGAGTTTCTGCCCTTCATGCTGGGGGCAGGTTGTTGGCACTTTTTGGGGGGGAAAACGCCTTTTTTTTTTTTTCCCCAGAAAGCACCACTGTAACTATGTGAAACCCTACGAGTGGGGCTGGCTCCCCCCAAGCCAGGAGGACACCAGGCACAACCCCCTACGGCTCATCCGCAAGCACCCCGGGGGTCCCTTCTGCCCCAACAAGGGGATCCCGTCATCCCACCGGGAAAAAGGCAACAGCAGCGGGTGAGCCAGGCCCGTCCCCGGGAGCCTCATCCTGAAGCCAGCCCCCGCCAGCAACCGCCCCCCTACAGCTCGGCAAAGCCGGAGAGCGGCGGGGGAGTGACAGCAGGGGGATTATTCACTATTTCCAGCCCAACACCGGCACTCATGAGCCACCAAACCCTCCCCGCACGGCCCACGGTCGAACCGCCAAAGGGCCAGCTGGGCCGGGGCGGGGGGGGGGGGGGCCCGGCCGGGTGGGGGCCCCCCCCCCCCCGCCGCCGGCCCGGCCTCCCTCGCCGAGGCAGCCGAAATAGCACCCGGTACCGGCACCGGGAACCCAGCGTTGACCCAACCTCAGCCCACCTGCGGCGGGCACCGGGGCCGCGCTCCCGACCCTCACGGAGGCCGCCATGGCTCTGGAGCACGTGAAGGCGGGAAGGCAGCACTAAGCGAGCCCCGCGCTAGGCCAGAGCAGTCGCCGGCCGAGAGATCGAGTGTGGGGAGGGCGCCGGCGGGCCCCGACGGGACGGGCGCTGTAGCGGGGACCGACGGGTCCCGGCACGGTCCCGACGGGCCCCTGGGTGTACAGGGGGCTGTGCCAAGCGCTGCGATGTCGGGCTTGACCCCCTTCACGTCGGGGCCGTGGCTCCGCCGCATCGTCCTCCCCGGTGCTGACCGCCCCGGCGCTGCCGGTCCCAATTTTAATACACGGACGGGGCGGGGGCGACGGCGCCGTTGCCACGGTGACGGGTCGGTGTCCCCCCCCCACCATGTCGCGGGGAGGAAGCCAAGTCCCTGCGAGGCGTGGGGCAGGAGGGAACCGGAGGCAGCAGGGACCCGCAGGGGCGGCAGGGGGAGCGGGGAGGCAGCTGGGACCCCCCGGGGGACAGCGAGGACCCCGACGGGGCAGCGGGGACAGCAGTGGTCTCGGTGGGATAACGGGACCCCCGGGGAGGCAGAGGGGAGGAGGCGAGAGGGACCCTCGAGGGGCAGGAGGGACCACCCGGGGGGCAGCGGGGACAGCCCGGGGGGCAGCGGAGCCCCGGTGGGATGTCGGGACCACGGTGGGGAGTGTGGGGACAGCAGGGACCGGGGTGCAGAGGGGATAGCAGAGCCCCCGGTGGGGCATCCGTGACCCCCGTGGGACAGCAGGGACCCGGTAGGGTGAAGGGAACGATAAGGGGCGGAGGGCACCGTAAGGGACGGCAGGGACCCCGGGGGGGTGGGCGGCAGGGACCGTGGTGGGGCGGAGGGGACAGCGTGGACCCCGACCGGGTGACGGGACC
>NW_010972831.1:3548595-3667728 GCF_000737465.1 Haliaeetus leucocephalus | reverse complement strand
GGGGGGTTCGGCGGGGAAGTTGGGGCGAGCCGTCCCGTTCTGCCCCCCCCTCGAGGAGATTCGCTCCGCTGTGACATCACGCTATTTCCATGGCAACCGTCTGGGACATCATAGGGGAGATTTTTGACATCACAGCGAGAGGAGAAGCCGGCCCTCCCGGGGGGTCCGGGCCGGGGCAGGGAGGGGGGTAGGACCCCCAGTCCTGCTGCGCCTCGTCCAGTCCCGGGGAGATGCTGGGGACAGCGGTGCTGGGTGGGGGGGGACCCCCCGCTGAACCCCCCTCTGATCCCGTCCCGCACCCCGGGGAGGGGGCGACCACGCAGCCCCGGGCCCAGCCCTCACCACCACCACATGCCCTTCTCCGGCGAGGCTCCGGCAGCGGGAGAAGGTGCCAACGCCACGCCTGCAGCCCCCCCGACGCGCAGACCCCCGGATGGGGCAGAGCCCCCACTGCCACCCCGGGAATTCTTTTTCCCACTGGGGGAAATGTCACCTTGCAACTGCGGGGCCTCGCGCTCGGGATGTTCCTCTCTCCGGCTCCCGCCTCGGCTTTGTTTGGTGTACTAACCCAACCGGGCTGGCGGTCTTTAGAATAAACCCCGAGTCCTCAGAGCAGCCCCGGTTTCCAGCCACGGTTCCCAATCCCGGTGCTGCCGGCTGAAGGAAAAGCATCATTCAGACTGGGAAACCGGGAGCCCGAGGTGGAAGGCAGGCGGCAGGGCTTGCCGGCAGGGTTGCATCCCACCAGGGGTAGCCTGTAAGGTCAAGATGTACAGCTTTCATTTCTGGAGCTAGAAAAACAAAATGCAAATTGAAGAGCCTGTGGGCTAATGCAAAACCTATTCTTAAAGTTTTTGTCTTGTTAAGCAAGGAAATAGAGTGCCAAATAGGCTTTGTTAAGTGGCAGTCTAATTAATAATTTAAAATCTTGTAGCTGTCTTTCATTAGAATTTATCTGTACATCAACCACAAAATCAGTCAAACACACTCATTTATAAGTTAATGCCATTCCTGAATAATTCAACAGGCAGTTAGAGGAGGCCTCCATCCCGCCGACAGGCTCTCCCCTCCCCGTCTCGCCGTGGCCAGGTATCCCTGGGTGGGTGGGGGGTCCCGGTCCCCGGCATTTGCCCCAAGCGGGGTGCGGAGGGGACACCCCACGTGGGGGGGTGAGGGGAGATGGGGAAAGCCGCTGCCGGGGCGCGGGGCTGGGGCCAAACCCCTCCGTGGGGCTCGAGGGCGGCTGGTTTTACCGAGGGACGTGGCAGCACAAAGCTGCGCTGGTGGGAGGCAGCGCAGGCTGATGGTGGCACTGCCACCGCCTTTGGGCTTAGGGCTGGGGGACGCTGCAGGGTTTGGGGGACCTGCAGGCGACGTCCCTGGAGGAAGCAGCTCCGTGTGCCCGCTCATGGGGGGGGGGACGGCTTCGCACACGGTGCCACGCGCGTCAAAGGTGTTTGCTGCTGGAGGTTTGCGGCAGGACGGGCGGTGGCGTGGCCGGGGCAGCATTGCGATGCCCGCGGACATTTTGGGTCTCCTGAGCCCCATGAGCTCCAGGAGCGGAGGCACTGGGCAGCCCCAGTGGGATTTGGGGCAGATTTTGGGCACTGGGACATTATCGTTGGCGTGGCGGCAGTGGGTGACAGTGCAGGGTGCAGCTCCAGCCTGGGCGATGGTGTCGGTGGGGCCGGTGCTGCACCGTGCACCCTGCCGGAGCTGGCCGCAGGCAGGAGCGCAACGCTGGCGACGCAGGAGAAAGAGATTTCCAGGTCAAGGATGACACCAAGGTCATGGGCAGCCACATCCCTGTCCCTGCCATTGCTCAGCCCATCGACGGGGCGTCCAGCCCCCATCCCTCCCTGCAGGGGAGCAGCCGGCGGGCAGGGTGCGGGCGCAGGCTGGGCTGCGGTTCCTGCGCCGGGGAGCCGAGAGCCCAGAAACCTTTCTGCTTATAAAAGTTTAATTTCCTAAAGAGCTGAGAGGAAGCCACAAGCTCTCTGTGCCCAGCGAAGCAAGGGGGGTGGTTGGGGGGGGGGTCAGGATGCGGCCCAGGCTGTCCCTGCAGCAGTGCTGGGGGGGAACCAGGGGGGCTTGGGCAGGCGAGACCTGCTTGGACCTGGAGCTGGAACCGGGACGCGAAGGAGCCGTCGTCGTTCAGTGACCCGCGCTGATGGAGCCAGGCAGGGTCAGAGCTGCGGCCACGCTTGGCTAAATGTTATTCCCACCTTTCGCCTAAAGTGCCGCACCCGGCGCCCTGCAGTCCCATCCGGGTGCCCAAGGCTGCGGGTGACACTCCAGGTGGCCTCAAAGCGCTGCTCTAAAAAATACCAGTGAACCTGCTGGGGAAACGTAAAAATATGCATTTTCCGGCATGATTTCACACCCATCTTTCCCTAAGGCACCTGGTGGTGCTGGAGCTGGCGGTGCAGGCCAGAGCTGGGCAGTGGGTCCCTGTGGTTTGCAGGATGAGGCCACGAGTGAGATGATGTTGCCTCGGGGCTGGACAGGGACTCGGGCTGCTGGAAACGGCCGGAGCGCTGAAGGATTTTGGCTCTTGCTGCCAAAACCCTGTTTGGAGGCAAAATCCAGGCAGGGAAGCGTGGGAGCCTGGAGGGACATGGTGGTGGCCAGCTGTAGCCAGAGCCACCCCCTACTGGGGTGTCCCCAGCTCCCGGTGGTCCCCCCGGCCAGCCCTGGAGCAGCGTGGAGGGACTCCCCCTCCTTGCAGAGGAGTGACCCAGGACACGGCCGCTTCAGTCCCACGTCACTGGGGGCAGCCACCCATACCGCTCTGCCCCACATCGGGGCACCCGTGGGTGCTGCCACTCGCCATCCCCACCCCAGGGAGCTGCTCCAGCTGCCTCCAAACAGCCAAAAACTCAGGCTTTGTTTGCAAAGTGCAATCCCAGGGCTTAGCCACGTTCGGTATAAACTCTGGTTATTAACGGCAGATTATGTCTTTAAAAGTGCTTTGGTGGAGCAGCAGGCAGCAGCAGGCAAGCGAGGCACCAGCACCTGAGCAATGGTGGCTGTCGTTTGGGTTCGCAGCGGGTTGGGGTGGGCAAGGTGCCGTCCTGACCCGGCACCTGCCGAAAGAGGCTGGCGACTGATTTAAGAGCAGAGGGAGGCAACAAGTGGGAGGCCGGGAGGCTGCAGGGCAGAGCCGTGGGGCCGGGAGGGAGTGGGACGCCGGTGGGAGTCAGCGAGGAGGAGCCGGGGGGTCCGTGTGCCGACGTGGGCAGGGGGTGCAGGGCACGGCCCTGAGGCAGTGCTGGGATGCAGGAGCACCCTTGTCCTCTCCGGCAAGGGTGCTCCTTCCCCGCTATTTTGGGTGACGCTGCCCAAGCCTAAGGGGGATGAGCCGGCTTGGCCCCAGGTCCCTCCGCCAGCAGCGAGGCTGGTGCTGTCCCCGCTCCGGATGTTGACACCACGTCCCATCTCCCAAATTGAGGAAGCACCGATCCCCGGTACCATCCTTGCGGAACAGCATCACCATGGAAACCCACAGCCCTGCGCCTGCCGCCCGGCGATCGGGAGGGGGGACACTTTTAGGAATATTATTTTTACTGATGACAAATGATAGAGGCTCGGCGCTGATGGAGAAAACGCCTGCGCCCAAGCGCCGGGCATCGCCTGCCCTCCCCAGCAGTCGGTCTTTCTCCTGCCCGTTTTGCCGAGGGCAGGGCACGTGCCGATCGGGCAGCCGTGGCTCTGCCCGCGTGTTAAGTGCGGGCAGTGGCGAGCGGCAGATGCAGGACGGGGAGATGCAGGGGGCAATCTTCTTTGCGCAGATTAGGATTGGGGGGTTATTAAGCAGAAAATGCTCCATTTGGTGTAGAAAGCTCCTTTTCCTCTTTAACAGCACATGTGCCCACCGGCTGCTTGCTTCCCGGCGGTGCTGGCACAGCAACTCGGAGCCGGTACGGCAGCTCGGAGTCAGCCCGGCTTTGGTGAGCAGCTTCTTGTGATGCTTTTGCCTGGGCTGGTAGTGCCATGACTGCCCCGGTGACTGCCAGCGCCGAAAGCCGGTTACACTGGGAGCCGTGTCTCTCCCCACCTCATGGCCGGCAGGATGGGACAGGAGTGGGTTTTGGCCCCGGAGGGGTGATGGCAGAGTAGGCTGGGGGTCCGTGGTGGTCCATCCCATCCCGATGGTGCCTGGCCATGGGGAGAGCGTGGCACCGGAGCCGGAGGGCATCGGAGATGCTCCACGTGCACCCCAAGTCCCAGCATCGCTGTCGTGCAGGGAGGCTGTGGCCGTTGTTTACCGGGGAGAAGCAGCAGGAGGAAATTTGGCTGCTGCACTGGCAGGGCTCCTTACGGAGGCAGCCCTGCAAGTGGAGGGGAGGTGCCAGCGGCTCCGCCAGCCCTGTGAGCTTGGGAACCGCTTTTTTTTTTTTTTTTCCAGCTGTGTTTGCACCAGCGTTTGCACTGGTTTACTCGGGGAAACCCCGGGCCTGCGGCCCACGCTGCCATCCGAGGGGTGCAAAGTGCATGAAGAATATCCCGGTGCTTTTTGGCCCTGTGACGAGCCCACGGTAGCCCGGAGTGAGCTCTCGTCCGCAAGACCTTTGCCCGGCCAGGCGTCAATGAGCATCTGGGCATGGGGATGCACTTGTGTGGGGGAGTCCCTCTGATCCCCTGGGTGTGAAGGCAGAGGGGGGCAAAGGCTGATGGCTGCATCTGCCCCTGCCAGCTCCTGCTCCCCCCGGAGCCCCCCCTGCCTTCTCGCTGCCTGCAAATTCAGCAGCTCATGGGGTGCTGGATGCGGCCACCCCCTGGGCAGCACACCGGAGCCGGGAGAGGGACCGGGATGATGCTCCCTCGGCAGGAATGTGCCGGGGTGTTTGTGCTAACAAGCCCGGCGTATTATAATTTCAATGGAATTTAAAAAACAAAATAGTCCTCAGACAAACGGCTCCGCAGTGCCTCTGTCAGGGCCTAAGATCTGCTGCTATCTATTTTTTAATAATTGAGGGTAATAAATATGTATTTCTTTCTCCTTTCTCTCCGTACTCCGCAGCTTGTCAGCTCCCTGCGTCTCTTCTCTGATCAGACCCCATCTTTGCCGTGCAGAAAGAGAAAGAAAAAGAAAAAAAAAGGGGAAAAAAAAAAAAAAGAGAGGGGAAAAAAAAAAAAAGATCCTTTAAGCAAAAAGGATTAAAGCCTTGAAAGTAGGTCTGCCCGAGCCGCTCGGCTCTCCCTGCTCCCTGCCAGCCGCAGCCAGGGCAAGGAGGGCTGTGCCAGGGCAAGAGGAGCATTCCCAGGTGGCTGAATCCGGCCCCGAGGGGTTTTTGTGGGTGCAGAGCCTGGCTGGGCAGCGGCAAATCCCGCGGGAGCCAGGCTGCGGCTGGGCAGAGCCATCGGGCAACTTGGCAAACCGTTGTTCAGAGCCAGTTCTGCTTCGGCGGCAAATATTCCCCAGCGCTTTATTCCCTCTGGTTTTTGGATGGAGACGTTGGCCTGAAAATGAGGCGGGGGGGGGGGGGGTGATGACAGGGCTGAACGTGGGCCATGCTATGGGACCCCCCCCGGCCATGGGATGCTGGGGCGGAGGAGGCGCTGGTGTGAAGGAGGCGGCTATTTATAGCTTCCCTCAGCTTTTGTTCCTTTTCCAGTAGAGCTCCTCTCAAAATAGAAACAGCACCGGCTGCGCGGCCGCTCTCGGGGCCAAGCCTGGCTACGGGGGGCACCTCCCGGCCCGGGCTGGGGGGACACCCCCTGCCACAAGATGCCGTCGCGTTGGGTATCCCCCCGTCCTGCATCCCTTGAGATGGGGTTGGCGTGGGATGGGAAGGGGGAGCCACCCTGCTGCAGCCCCCCTCCCATGCTGGTGATGCCCATCCCAACCCTGGAAGGGGGATGAATGGCTCTGGGAGGGGGGAGCAGCTTTTTGGGGGGGACGGCACCGGGTGTCCCTGGGGAGAGTGGGTGCAGCCCTTGGGAGGGTCCGTCCCCGTTTTGCAGCTCAGCTGTTGCCTCTGCTCTTCCCTCCCAGCATCCAACCAACCCCCCCGCCCCCCCATCTCTGATCAATATAGCAGGGAAAAACAAAACAAAACAAAGTAAATATTTAATACGATCCAGGGAGCCACGGTGAGCGCTCCCCCCGTCTGTCTCCTCCGCCAGCCGCTCGCAGCAGCTCCCTGGTCCTAATGAGCCTGAGTGCAGCAGGGATCGATGGCGAAGGCAACCTCCGCAGAGGGGTCAGGTCCGCCACGTCCCCCTCTCTGTGCTGCGCCGGAGCCGAGGCTTGGCCCCCCGTAGCCCCCCAGGGCTGCCTGCCCTCCTCTTCCTCCTCCTGCCCTGCTTTTCCTCTCCTGTGTCCCCTTTGTCCTCTCCAGCTCCCGGGAGGGACGTGGGCTCTGCTGCTCCAGCACAGCCGTCCCTTGTCCTGCTGCCACGTGGGACGCAAGCTGTGTCGGGCATCAGCCGTGGGCTGGGGGCTTCCGCAGGGGTGCGGGATGGGGTGCGTGTAGGGCTGGATCCAACGCGGAAAGCCAGTGTCTGTCCCCACACTTGGGGAGCAGCTTCCTCATGGATGGGGATGCAGAGCCGGGGGGGACCCCAGACACCCCCAGAGCTGGTACTGGTTTCCTAACCAGTACCAAGACACTGTCCCCGCTCGTGGTGTGACCAAACCTGCTGCCTCCTCTTCCTCCTCCTTGGCAGCCTCTTGCCCCCTTGCCTCGGTCCCCACTGGGGACCTGCATCCCCTTGTGTCCCCCAGAGACCCTGAGTGCTGACACTGTTTGGAAAGTGCCAGTGCCAGGCGGCTGGCAGGCTGGCCCCAGCAATGCCAATGTGGGACCTGCCTTGTTGCACTCCGGCTCCATGTGTTTTCCGAGTTTGGATGGTCCCTGTTGCTCCGGCACCAATGCTGACAGAGGGGCGCTCATGAACGGGAGCTCCTAAATTGCCTGTTGCCCTGACACAGCCAACCTCCGCTGGACCAAGTCCCTGTTGTGCCCCCCATCCTGCATCGTAGATTTAGGAGAGGGGCTGAGCTGTGACCCCAGCCAGGCGTTCCATCGGATGGACCTGTGCATCACCGCGCGGCCTCATCCTGCCCTGGGCTGTGACTGGTTTCCTAGTGGGATGCAGAGACGACACACTGGATGCAAAACTGAAGAAGAGCATCTGGCTGCGCTTCTCTGCCATCATAGCACTTTGCAAACTGTTTTTCCGTGGAAAAGTCAATTGTCCTTGGTGGCGCCTGGGATGAACCCAGGGCTGAATGCTGTCCCTGGGATGGGACAAGAGGAATGGTGGCCCTGCCCGATGCCTCTCGTCCAACCCTGCCAGACCTCCAGCACCGCGAAGCCCCGGCCAGGCTGCGCCTGGGGACGGCGACTGGATTTACAGCTGGAAAACAACCTGGTGCACCCCGAGCACAGAGCGGGGAAGGTCCTTCCCTGGCAGCTTGGGGACTGTCTCATGTCTCCAAGGTGATACTGAACATCTTCCTGCAGCTTGGGGGGTCTCCGGGCAGGCAGAGGGGTGCAGAGGTGCCGGGGCAGGACTCCCCACGGGAAGTGTGGCAGCAGCGGTGCGAGCCGGGACAGCGGCGTGGGTCCTGCGTCACAGACGCAGGCTTGTGGCAAGGTGCCGAGGAAGTTTTGCAGCAGCATTAGAAAATGTTGACATGTTTTTTGAAACAATTTCAGATCTGATATCTGCGCCAGATTGAGTTTGTAACCAGCTTTATTGTTTAAGCCTGCTGGGATTTCATCAAAGGCGTCTGCTGTTTACCCAGAACCATTTCATTGGAGAAAACAGCAAACAGACCTGCATTTCTATCTGATTTCACTTTTTCCTTTTCCTCCTGAATTTAAGTGCTTGTGAAAAGCATGGCTGATAAGGCAGAGCAATGTGGATAAATCCCGAGGACCGGCTCGGCAGAGGCTCCACCAGCTGCTCCAGGTTTATTAATAGTCCAAAGGCAGTTGCAGGACTGGCTGCCCTAGCTGGCTTTGGGAGCTCCATCCCGGCAGGTTGAGCCGGATCCTGGCTCCTCAGGATGCTGAAGGCCGGGGAGAGGATCCGTGTGGAGCTTTTTTACTGCTTTCAGTGCAACTTGAGATTTAAGCGATGAAGGAGCCGATGTCTGTCCCTCCGCAGGGAGCGGCAGTGACCCGGGTGAGCCATGTGCTCCGCAACAAGCCTGGCCAAAGCCAATGCACGCGTGTGAAGCAGAGAAAGGTGAAGGAGAAACCAAACGAGAAAGGAAGGGGCCTGGTGTAAAGCACATTAATCCTCCTTGCATCTTGGTCCCGGGGGGGCTGCAGCAGCTGCATGCCCAGCTCTGACTTCTGCTCATCGCTGACCTTGGAAACACGCTGGAGAGGAGGGTTGGGGGCTCGAGACAAGACCCGAGAGGGTTTTACAAGGAGCTGACCTGGGGGCTGCAGCCCCCCTCTGCCGCTGACTGCTCTGCTCCGGGCATCCTTCCCACGGCTGCTTTGCCGGTGCTCGTCATGGTCATCCGTCACCAGCATTGTCTTCTCCAGGGTTCGGCATCTTCCCCACTTGGGAATGGCCTAGGTGGCCGTCCCCACCTTCCCTGGCCTTTGGGATGGGGACACGACAGGCTGGGGTCGGCGGAGCGCACCCCGCCGCCTTTTCCCGAGCCCCTTCGGCATCTCCCGGCTGCCCTGAGGGCCGGCGCTCCCTGGGTGGGTTGTGCCGGCGGCACCTCGCCGGCACTCCAAGGGCTTGTCTCTTCCATCGATCACACCTGCACGGTGACAATGTAATTTTTATCTCTGGTTGTTTATTTCTAGACAGAACTACTTGTAAATTCCGAGAAGAATATATATCCCCGCGCGTGACAGATCCAGCACACGGCGATTAATCTGCCCTCTTAAGACCTGAATGCAAAAGTGTCCCAATGTCACTCCTGGACAGGGTGTCGAGCCCCAGGGCAGCACTTTGGGGACATGCAGGGACCCGGTGGCAAAGCGTGCCCTGGTCCAGGTGATGCTCCCCTACTACTTATTGCACTCGCTATCGGCTCTGGTGGTCCCTGTCTGATGCTCGCAGCTGCTTTGGCTCTCCTGGCTCAGGCTCCAGCTCCTCTTTTTGGGAGGTTTATGCAAATAGGGCTTTTTTTTTTTTTTTGCCTTTTTTTTTTTTTTTGCCTTTTTTTTTTTTTTAATTCCTTGCCGCTGCTGCTCCTCCGTGCCCCAGATAGCAGAAGTGCTGAGGACAGGCGTTTGCGTCAGGTCCTGCGGCACCCGCGTCCCGGCCGGCCACCCGACCAAGGGGAGGAGGGATGCGGCGTGGGGATGTCCTGGGGGGAAAGGGGCAGAGAGCAGCTGGCAGAGGCCAAGGACGGAGAGGTGAAGGTCCTTTAATGGCTGGTACCTCTGCACTGCGTTAGCGAGGATGGGCAGCGGTGCCAGCGGGCGTAGGTCTGTCCCCAGCCCGAGCGTGGATCTGTCCCCAGCGAGGGGCAGAATGGGGATCGAGGTGTCAATCTGGGCTCTGCAGCAGCCCGCAGCCCCATCGGCAACACCCCCCCCGTGCCATAAAGCCGCTTATTTACAACCTCCTACTTGGGAGCATCTGGGAAGCGAAGCGCGTCATTTCCAGAGAGAGCAAAATGCTGCATATTTCAGTGTCTTTTGAATTTTTTAGGTTTCCCTGAACTGTGCTAATGGGTTGGTGGTGGCGGGGGGGAAGCGAGGGCCCAGCCCAGCTCCCGGCCTGCCTTGCTGCTCCGCTGCGCGGCCATGACTGCATTGCTGCTCTTAAAATATTCAGTGCTGTTGGCCACAATTTCACAGCGGGTCAAAGCGCGCCGAGCCAGCAAGAAGGAGGGAAAGTGTGACAACAAGATTAACCCCGGCCCGGCAGGCCCCCTCCGTGCTCGGCAGGCTGAGCATGATGTGATGCAGCCGCCTCGTCCCGGGGGACGGGCAGCGATGCCGGGGGGGGGGCCAAGGCACCCAAAATGCTTCTGGTGGCCCCATCTTGCTGCGTCCGTGGTGTCATCTCCAAAATGCTGTGAAGGGACAGCGGGAATGTCCCGAGTCCTGGAGGGAGGACTGAGCATCCGCTGGGCTCCAGCATCTCCCCAGGCAGGAGATGCTCCTCTCCTCGCTCCAAGCTGCTGCAAAGCCGGAGTCATGCCGGGCGCCTTGTCGAGCATCCTCAGCGCTTCTGCACCCCAAGACATTGTGGTTCCCAAGGCCTTGCGCAACCATCGGTTAGTGCTAATGATGGAGCAGCAGATTTACGATGCAAAAGAGCAGACGCTTGAACCTAGAGGGGATTGCGGACGGGGATTTAATAATCCTGCCATCGGCCTGGAGTTTGCTCTGCATTTTCTAGCTTGTCTGCCAGGCTTTTCTAAGAAAACTTCTGTGGCTGGGGGAAAAAAAATGAAGCAAAGCAGGTGGTCTGTGCCACTCATGCAAGGCGGGATGGTGGGAGGTGTCTGTGTACCGGTGTGGAGCCCAGGGTAGATGGGGGATGCTGCGACGGGCAGAAGTGTCCGTGCCAGGCTCAGCTCCGGGAGCCACGTGGTGTCTGGAGGCTGGAGACCTCCAGCAACCGCCCCCCTCACATGGGCTGCGTGCCCTGGAGCTGGGCTACGCTGCATGGCCAGCTTGGCTGAGGCTTGGTCTTGTGTCTCCTGCACCTTCCTTGGCTTCTCGGTCCCGTGCCGTAACTTCAGAGCTCATCAACAGCGGCAGGGATGATCTGCAAAGCCCTTTTCCTTGCATGCAAGCATGGCATCGTCTGCAGGCAGTGCTGCAGCTGATGGATGCTCTCCTGGGGTTTTAAGGATGCTGTGGTTGAGTTACTGGGGTGTCCTCGGGGGTCAGGGTCAGCCCCCAGCACCCCACCAACCTCCACGAACAAGAGGCAGCTGCCGGGTTGGAGGCTCTGGCAAGGAGCTGCCGGCACAGTGACCATCACCCATCCCGGGTGGCCACCTCCAGCCCAAAGGCGACCAGCCCCGTGGTGGCACTGCCCTGTCCCTGAGCATGCCCACTCGGCCCCAAAATCTCCCTCCCCAAGCATGCACGGGCATGTTGGCATCTCTGTTGCGGTTGGGGGCCAGACCGGTGGTGTCCCCCCGAGCCAGCCCCAGGGGTGCCCTCCCGCACCGTGTGCCGGTGACGAGCCGGGCTCTTCTCCCTAATTCTGCTTGATCCCTCTTAAAGCACCAGCAGATGTTCTCATTATCCATTTAAACATATAATCCTTCCCCGAATCCTGCTAAGCTCCTGGCCTCCCCGATACCTCGTGGCAGTGCGTTCCACAGGTTAATTACGCATTTTTAATTAATCACCAAGCAAAGAGTGACCCATGAATAAGGGACACAAAGCTCCAGCAGCTGGGAATAGTCGGCAAACTATCCCCAGGCGGAGCCGCACCGGTGTCATGCTCTCCCTGAATAACAAACCTGGCTCTAAAAATTCCTGGTTTGTGGATCTGACGTGACCGGAGGGTGGGACAGAACGGTGCCCCACACAGATGGGACCCCCTGGCACCCCGTGTCTACCACCAAACGAGGAGGAACCTTGTCCCTGCTGGAGCTGTCTGGGTCCCACCTGGGAGCGATGGAGCAAGTGTGGAGGGGAGGAGGAGCGAGGCGGAGAGGGAAAAAAAAAATCACATGTTGTTTTTAAAAGGCATTTTTGAGTGAATGCTGAATAGGGTTTGGGAAAATTGCCTTAAAGGCCTGTTCTCTGCAGGGACGGAGCTTTTCATGGAGCACGAGTATTTTGAAACTTAATTGCACATTTGCACGGGCTAGTGTTTTTATTTCTCTCAGGTCTCCGAGGTGGTCTTTGAAGATTGCTGTCTCTCTGTAATGGTTTTCTTTATCTCAAATAAATTCCGCACACCTGCGAGGTGGAGCTGCTTGAAAGAAATGATGTCGAAATTGGCTCTCGATTTAATAAATCTGCAAATGGAGCTGGGATGCAGAGAGGCGAGGTGGCTGGTGGGGCCGGCTGCGCCTCCTCCCCACTCCCCACCTCTCCTCTCCCTTTCCTTCCCCTGCCCCCTCCATCAGCTCGCTTTCAGCCTCTCCACGGGCCGGGACAAGCGTGGGGCTGAGCGATGCGGGTCCAGATGCCGCCTTTCCCTCCTGGCAGCCGCTGCTGGCACGTCCGAGGGGGCTCCGGCTGACCGCCCTGCGGTGCAGACCCCTCTAAACGCCCTCCCGGCCACCTCCTCCTGCAACGCATTCCCCTGGCACAAACCAGCCCGTGCTTCCGAAACCGGTGGCAAAAGCTGCCGTCGAGCGAGCGTTCCATTTTGGAAGCAGAGCAAAGCACCGGAGAAACGCCTGCGGCACAGTTCAGCGGTGCCGGCTGTGCCGCTGCAGCAGGCAGAAACAAATCCCCAGGCGGCCGGGGCAGCGTGTGCCGGGCAGCCCCGGCTGTCAGGCGGAGAGGAATGGGCGGCCGTGGGAGTACACAGACAGGTTAATGGCAGCTGTGGATGCTGCACAATTGGATTTCGCCTCCTTGTTTCTTAAGGAATCAGCGTCTCTCCCTTGCTCAGAAGTCTGGCGGTCCCACTCCTCTCCCTGGGAACCTCGGTGGAAAAGCACCCGTGGAAAGCACCCAAAAGGGCATTTCAAACCCTCCCTCCCCTTGCTGGGCTCCCCAGACACGAGGTTACCCGCAGAGGCCGCGCCACCTTCTGCACAAACTCCGGCTGCTCGCGCTCGCTCCGCTTCAGGCGAACAAGATGCCGGGTGATTTTATTGCATTGCTGGATTTTGTTCCACTCTGTTATTCACCACGATTGAATTTGCTGCTGCGGAGGCAGGAGCCGTCCCAGCCAGAGCTCCTGTGCCGCCCTCACCGAGCCGGTGGGACAGTGACCTTGTCTCGGTATCTCGCTTAGACCTTGACTGGGTAATTCGGTGCCGGCGTGGGAGCCGGGTGTTCGTCTTCCTCCTGCTGAGCAGCCCGGCGTGGTCTGTCTCCCTTGCCTGAGCCAAATCCTCACTCTGCTCCACTTTTAATCGTTGACCTTGTAAATGCTTTCAGGGAAAGCATGCGCCTTCCCAGCTCCCTCTCTCTCTTTCTCACCTGATATGTCCCTCCATCCTCATCTCTCTGAGTAGCTGTCGAAGTTCTGATGCCGTGCGCATCACCATGGTACCTGAACCCCTGGGCAGAGCAGAAACGCGTGTCCCCGTTATGCAAACCCTCCCCAAGTTTTAGTCATGCTCGCCGGCTCACAGTGTCAGTTGGGAAATGGCACTTCATCTTTCTCTTTCCTTCCTTCTCGGACTTACATAAAAAACACCTCGGACTCTCCTGAAATGGTGGTTTCTTGACCCGTTTTGTCTTTGTGAGGGAGAGCAACTTTGGAAGTTGTGCGGTGGCAGGGCTGGGAGCATCCCATCTTTCAGTGCGAGTGGTCTTTAATCAGTGCGAACCCATGCAGTGGCACCGATGCCCCTGCTCCCCCCCACCGGCACCGTGGCTGGACCAGACCCGGGACTGCATCTTCATCGCACCCCCAGCGCTTAACGGAGACACGGAGCCATTCCCGGTGTATTAGGAAACACAGCTGGGAGCTCCGTGAGCAGCCGGGGGGCAGAGCCGGCCGGGAAGGCTGCCAAAGCCTCGCTCTCTCCGTATCGACAGCGACGGCTCTTCTCCCCCACCGCCTGTGCCATCACCTCTGCCCCATGATTGAATTAGGAGGCTGTAACCCATCTCCCTCCCGGCCCCGGTCCCCGCCGCGCCAGGCTCAGATGCTGAACTTGAGAGCCATAATTTAATAAGTCTCAGGCAGACAGCGCGCTTGGATAGCCGTCGGGATCTCTCGCCTCCTCCCTGCCCAGCGATGCGCTGATTTATACTCCCAGGTGACAGCCAGGATTTTGCCCGGGATTTTTGGTCTGCCGGGAAGCATTGCTCTTTTCCCAAAGCGGGAAGCTTGTGGGGTGAGCCGGGAGCAGGAGCAGGACCGTACAGGCTGCGGTCGGTGCATGTTCGCCTGCATGACCCTTCGTTAGGCTGGCCCTTCGTTTGGGGGAGGGAGAAGCGACAGAGAGTGGAGGGACCCCATGTCCTTACGGCAGCAGCTGCTCTTGGGCTTCCTGGGCGCAACGAGTTAAAAGTTGCAATTAGTAAAGTGCTGACTATGGGAAGGTGGGGTGGGAAGAGAGCAGCGCTAAATGAAACCTGAAAGGTTATTCCAATAAGTGGCAGCATGGTTTCCAGCTGTGCTTGCTTTCCTGGGAGCTGGGGGACGAGGGTTGGGATCCAGGGAAGGGCGAGAGATGCCAGGGATGAGGGATGTTGCTCGAGGATGCTCAGGTGCTGGCAGCGCCTGCAGCACAGAGGGGCTGCTCTGTGCCCTTGCCGGGAAGGCGACAGCATGAGAAAATTTGGCAGGGGTTTCTTTGTAAGTGCTCCCAGAGGAAGCCCGTTGGAGGCCAGCAGAAGCTCAGCACTTACTGGAGTGAAAAATATGGCAGGGGAATCAAAGCGGGAGGGGGACAGGCCACAGCGCCCTAAGGATGCTCACACCAGTGCCAGGCCAGGAGCGTGGTGGGGTGGGTGCTGCCCGTTCTGCGGCCCCAGTGGCTCCTCCACGAGGGCCGAATGCTGCCGCAGGCATGGAGCCCGGTTCCCCCCACATTTGCGTGGGGAGGGTTTTGGGGAGCGGTGTGAGCCACGCTGCTTTTGGCAGGGGATCCTTGTAGCGTGGCGAGTTGGCCGTCAGCCGCAGCGGGGGGCTGCAGGGGGGAGCGGAGCTGGGAGCCAGGCTGGAGAGGAGCTGGGCAGGGCGGAGGTTCCTGGGAAAGGTGTTTTTTCTTCCAGATGAGCAGGCAGGAGCCCAGGCAAGCGGAGGCAGCCAGTGGTGGCCTCTCCCTGCCAGACGTAGCTGTTCCAGCTCTCCGCTGGTGCGACACCACGGTGCTATTATTAGACTCCAGTAGGTCTCATTGGGTAGCTGTGAACTCCCCGATGCTTCCAGTAGCTTGGCAGATACCAGGGCAGAGCGGGATCTGCTGGCACTGGTAGGGACGAGAGGCCCTGGCGAGCTCAGAGGGGGTGTGGGTGGCAGCGAGGGGTGGCAGAGCCCCCCCCGGCTTGGGGGCACGGGGAGCCATGCACCGCAGCCTGGGCTGGAGCTGCAGCAGGAAAAGGCAATTAGTTGTTTAACGAGAGGTTTGGCTGATGAGGAGGGCACGGAGCCCCTGGGAACACTCGGGGGGTCAGTGGTGGCCGGGAGAGATGCTGCCCCAGCAGAAATGGGGGATGCAGGGCTCTGGGTGAAGCCGCACCTAAAAACCACATCGGAATTTCACAGCATGGCTCTAAAATGGAAACACGATGTCCCCGTCACCGCCGTCCTCAGCAGGAGGCATGGGGGAAGCACGGCAGGGCTGCGGCACACCAGGACACCCCGTCCCGCGCTGGAGGAGGGCTGGCGCTGGGGAGACGTGGCATCTCCCGCTCCCGTCCTCTCCCCCAGCCTGGTTTCCAAGCAGGAGTGTTTAAATGCCTTTTATGTTGTGACTCAAATGATGAAAGACCTGAAAATGGGACTAACAAAGACGAGTTGTACTTCAGAATAAAAAAACCCATGAAAGCAGCAGATGCTGTCATAGGAATAAATTGTATCAACAGCGATCAGATGGGAAGTGAAAAGTCAGAACGGAGTTGCTCCTTCTTTCCCGTTTCCAGAGAAAATTTCTGGGTCCATGAATTTAGCCAGAATCAGGTAGGATGAAAGGCTTTGTCTGACAAGGCATTTCAAAGCATCTGGGAGCCTCCGGAAGAGATGTGGCCACTTGGAGAGGGAAACGGAGCCCCTCAATTTTAATGAGCATTTCAGTTGCCTTCCTTTATCCTTCTGCCAAGATTTTCCTTCCCCCCCCCCGATTTCTGCTGTTTGCAATTTGTTTTAACTTTGCAAAACGTGCGTTTAGGCAACATGACATGAGGAGGCCGAGGGTGGAACATCCCTGTCACTCCACACAGCTTGGCCTGTTGCTTCTTGCTGTAAATACCTCCCGGCTGCAGCCGTCCCAGCCATGTCGGCTGCTGCTGGGTTGGCACCACCATCTTTCAGCATCTCCTGTTCCCTTCCCAGCCCCTGCAACAATTTACCATCTCCCCTTTCCGCTGTGACTGGATCACGTGTGAGCTATAATTAATAGAAATTAGACTGTCGAGACCTTGCAGCCCCCATCCCGTAATTACTTGGCCTTGCTGCATTCGAGGCACAGAGATCGGCAGTGAGCTCGCAAGCCACTGGCGATGGCAACGCATCCCGTTAACAAGCTGTTTTTATTAAGCTTTTAATGCAGGCAGTTGCGTGTCACTGGGGGATGTGCCGCATCTCCACAAAGTCGGCTCCCGGGGGGATGCGCGGGGGGATATTTTGGGATGAATGCAGGCATTGGAGCTAGACATAGCAGGATATTAACGAAGTGCCGTGTCCCGACCACGTTCATCTCTTGCACATTAATTCCTGGCACCCAACCGCTCCCGCCGTCCAACTGTACAGATTTCAGGGGCTTGGCAAAGCATTGATGCTCGCTGGGCGGTGATCCCCCCCAGGTCCTCAGCTCCCCCCCACCCCGAGAGCCATGTGGGAGCATAACGATGCCCGACATCCCACTGGGCACGCGGCATCTCCCCACTGGCTCATTAAACCTCTTAACAGCTGCCGTGCGAGGCGCGGGTTGGCCCGGGATGATGGGCAGAGGAGCAGCAGAGCGCAGCTATTCACACCACTCTGCTTTTATCGCTGTGCTTTTCACGAGCTGGTAAAAAGTTCAGTGCAAAGCACAGGAGAGGTCTCTGAAAGGCAGCCGCACTCATGACCCAGCGTGCCGGCACACGTCTCCAGTGGGGTTGGGGTTTTGCCGGTATCTGTGAGGTTCACTTGGCTGCTGACCCACAGGGATGTTCACTTGGAGGGCTCGTGGCATCACGCACCCACCCCGAGAGGAGACCAAGGGCCTGCGGAAAGGTGCTGCTGCCCATTTCAGGCGCAGGAGAGAGACCCGAGGCTGCAGGCTGGGCTCCAAATGACGCCATTGCTTTTTTTGGGGGGGGGGAGAAGAAAATGTGACAGAGCTGGTGGCTTTGATGCCTGCCCGTCAGTCTCATTCCCCCCTGCTGCAAGCGGAATGATGTGCGGCTGAATGGGGAAGAAGGTACATGACAGGCTCCAATTTGCCCTTTTCTCCACCAAACACAAGGACATCCAGTAAATCTGAAATGCAGAAAGACTGAAAAGGGATGAAAGGGAGCCTACGCGGCATGGTACGTAATTGGCTTGTGGATCTTGGTGGCACAGGACACTGCTGGGGTCGGGACCTCAGCAGGATTACACGTTTATAAAGCTAATGCTCTCCCTATTAGCTATGCTAGCATAAAAACACTGCAGAAGGGCCTTCGCCTCCCTGTTTCGGGCCATCAGCCGCTCCCTGCTCCATCCAGGTAAAGGTCCATCCAGCGCATCCCTGGTTTTCTGCAGCCTCCGTTTTTTGCATCTTCTGCAGATGTGGGCTGGATGGTGGGGCAGCCGAGCGTGCACCGAGAGCCTGGGCAGCTGTCACTTTGCTCCTCCATCTCACATTTGCTCTGTTCTGGCTGTATTTCTGATCCTAAAGAAACCCTCCATAGGTCCTAGCCAGCTGCTGGCAGGGAAATGAGCTGGTGAATCTGCTTTCGCTACACATGAGCTTGTTCGGCATTTGATACCGATCTGGCTGGTGCTCATCTGGGGTGGGTTTTGTCATTTCATCTGCAATTGTTTTGCTGTAAAGCACCTCGGAGGGTTCGCTAGCCCGCTGTTTGACAAAGGACACCATTCTTATTACTACTGTGAATGAACTACTTTGCATTTCTGTGAATGGGAAGGAAAACTTGTCACCTCAGGACAAAAAGGGAGTGGAAGTATCTGATGATCCCCTGAGACGCCTCAGACAATCCACTAAGCTCAAGTCATCCTCCTGTATTTGTCTCTCCTCGGGGGCAATTGGAATTATTAGTCCCTTCTCAAGGACCTCAAGATGTCTCTGTCCTTTGCCAATTCCCATCCTGGCTTCGCTGCAGGTTACTGGCACATCCCACCGGAGCCCCATCCCGCACTGGGGACCAGCAGAGGATGCCTGGTGCCTGCTGGGGGTCAGGACGGCAGCGCCTGGAGCTGTGAAGCCCCCAGCTGTCCCTAAAATCCTGCAATATCCATGCACACTGCGCTCAGGGTGTCTCCTGGGCCACCCCATCCTCTCCCAGAGGAGAAGGAGCATCCTGGTGTCCATTGACACCTCCAGCCGTGGCAGGACCCAAGGACTTGACTCATCCATCTGTAAAGCCAGACGTGCTGTTTCTGTCCAGCGTGCCTCTGCTCCAGGAAGGTCCCAGTGGCTTTTGAGACACTGGTCCATCATGCGCGATGGGATGAGATGCAGGGGCACAATAAACCCTCCAGCAGCAGGGAAAGGAGAGTCAGGAAAAGAAGATAATCTCTTCTCCCTGGTATCCAGGGATAGGATGTGTGGGAATGGTTCAAAGCCGCGCCAGGGGAGGTTTAGACTGGACGTTAGGAAGCATTTCTTTACTGGGAGGAGTGGTCAAACACTGGAACAGGCTTCTTGGAGAGTTGGTCGATTCCTCAAACCTGTCAGTGTTTAAGAGGCATTTGGACATTGCCCTTAATAACAAGCTTTAACTTTTGGTCAGCCCTGAAGTGGTCAGGCAGTTGGACCAGATGATTGTTGTAGGTCCCTTCCGACTGAACTATTCTATTCTATTCTATTCTATTCTATTCTATTCTATTCTATTCTATTCTATTCTAAAGCTCTGCCTCCAAACCCCACGCAAACAGCAGCCCAGCCTCTGATCTAGATAGTCTTCTCCGAAACGCTGGCTTTTAGGCTCTGCACTGAGGTACCGGGTTTGTGCCCCATGCCTGCAGCCGTAGGACCGGCAGCATCCAACTGCAGCTGTACTCCAAGGGCATTGCTGCGGTGGAAGGTGTACTGCAAACTGGGGTTAAGCAGAGCAGATTACATGGGGAAAACATACTCTGCACTCCCTCTGTTTCTGCTTGTGTTAGTCCTGAAACAAGTATTTAAATTAAACAAGTTTCTATAGCTGAGTTTCCAATCCCACAGCCACTTCCACCGTTGGCCTCCTTTTTTCTCCCTTTTTCTTTAGCTCAAGCAGCGGGAGGAGGAGATGCAGACACAGAGAGGAGTGCTAATTAAACAGGGAGTTCCACATTAGGGTACAAATCCTCTGGACCAGCATAAACCCTGCCAATTTCTGTATTTATTTATTATTTTTTCAGTACAATTGTAATTTCCAGTGGTGCCTCCAGCACCAGGAGAGAGTTCAGGGGCTGCTCTCCAAGAGGATTAGCACGCTGGAAGCATTATTACTTTCCTTCGCTGTGAATTCAGGAGTGATTCCCTGATGGCTGCACTCTATATAGAAGTGAATCGGTGCTAATTTGTTTTTGAGGATCACACATCCACCAACATGTGAAAGACAATCCTGCCTCTCGATGTATATTTCGAGTCAGTGCTACAGCAAACAACGAAAAATAAGCAGGCAAAGGAAGCCAGACCTCCCTCGCCCAGAAAACCAGAGCTGGGAAAGAACGGACTTCAATTTTTTTGGATGCTCGTGTGAGTTGGTGCTGCGTCTTTTCAGGATTGTTTTGGGTTTTGGCTGTGCTGCTCGTGGCGATGGGCAGCGGGGGCTTGGGCATCCCTCGCACGGAAAGCCTCAGGGATGCCGCGTTGGATGGGATGTCAAAGAGACTGAGCATAAAAGGCCCCCCCCCATTTTTTTTTCCTTTTCTCCTTTTAAATCATCCTCGAGTTTAACTGCAAGAGAGGAATAAATTAGCTAATTGAATCTGTAATGACAGAGGGGGCCGGGCACCTGGCAGGAGAGCAGCCACCCCACCACCCATCGCTCCTCTCTCTTTATTTGTGTGATTCAGAGGGACGTGGTCCGTGGGGAGATATCAGAGCTGGCTGAAATGGAAGACAAAGCTATTGTTTCAAACAGAGTTATTGATTTTTACATTATTACACTATGAAATTTATGGTCTGGTTTCAAACTGCAATAGGAGTTAATGACCATCATCCAGAAACTTCCAGGTGACCTTGGCCTCGACTTTGGTGGAGGAAGGTGAATAGCTCCAGATACCGGGTCAGCAAATGCAAAATGAACTTGCAACACCCTAAAGGACTTGATTTTGGGGTGCTGCTGACCCCAGGTCTCTGCCCTGAGCTTTAGCTCACAGCAAACTCCAACCTGGTTGACAGCAGTGATGGAGGGGGGGAAAATTGGACCTTCTCGGCTCCAGACAAAAGCCACTTCTGCTCTTAAGCAACATTTTGCTCCTCTTGAAGCACGGTGATGTCCTCAGAGCTCCTGAGCATGGTTCTCCATCCTTAACTGCCCACCTGGCGCAGCCTGGCTGACCGAGGGTTTGCTCCGGTCGGTCACCACTGGAGAAGTGCGAACGAGGGGACTCCGGGATGGCTGAGGAGCACCGGGAGAGGAGACAACACAGCTCGGGGCAAGAGGAACCCTGGAAGAGGGGAGAACAACGGGCAGTGCCCACAAAGCAGGCAGCTGCCTGCAAAGGGCATGGCCCATTCCCAGTGCCGGCCGGCTCTCCCATCCCAGTCGATCGAGGAGGATTTGCTTTTTAATGTTGGGGCTACGAAAGTGGGGTCAGGGTGACCGAGAAGAGGTTTATACCAGTTACCATGCGATATACCAGTGACACAGAAGCCAGCCTTTTCCTGGCTTTTCTTTAAAAGGTACCTCCCAACGCATCTTTTGGCATCGGCCTCTTCCCAAAGCTTTCCTTAGCAATATTCCTTCCAAATTTCCTTGTATATTTCTTCCTCTGGGAACAGTCTTTCCACTTGCCAGCAAAGGAAGGTAATTTCCAGCTGCTGGAGAAGGATTTTTTCTTGTAGTACCTTCTCCCTGGAACATCCCTGACGCTGCACCCCGAGGTAAAGTCGTGTGAAGCCGGTAGCCTCCAAGCTCATCTTCTGCCTCGGAGGTCATAATTGCCATTAAATCACAGCTTGCCTAACCAAATTATGCAAAACCGAAATTATCTCCAATGATTTTTATGTTGCTGAAATGTTCCAGAACTGCCGGGGTGATGACTGGGGGATTGGGAGCAGCTGTCACTCCATCAGAAACCATAACTCCAAACAGCTGGGATCTGTCAGTTATTTATGACACTGTTCGGAAAAAAAAAAAAAAAATGATGAAGGTGGATGGGTAGTTGCCACTCTCCAGCTGAAAGGCAGCTCGTGCAGAAAGCAAAGCCCCGTGCCGTGTCCCGGTGCTGGGAGCTGCAGCTGATGTCGCGGGGAGCAAACCCACTGAGGATGCTCCTGCCGCTGAGCGCTGCAGGACCGTGGGGCTGCACCTAAAGGGCTTTGCAGAGAGGCTGAAAGCAAGCTGCTGCTTGCTGGGGAATTTAGTCTTTGTGACAGTCAGGATGGGCGTGTTTATTTTATCCTCTGTGTTGCAAAAAAAAAAAAAAAAAAAAAGAGGAAAAAAATACACAGCTACTAAGCACAGGTCTGACACTGCTTTGTCAAAACCATCCCAGATCTGAAGTTTCACTCTTGGCTTGTGCCCAGTTGCTGTCACCGCTCCGGCCTTACCTTTCATCGTCCTTCACTTGGCAGATGAAACTGTGAACATGTGAGGCTTCTTTTTCTCCCTACACAACAATTTCTCTCTATGGCAGTGCGAACATCCCATTCTGAGTTAGTTCCCAAGTTTCAAAGTATATTTTCCCCTGGGGGTTGTAGTCATGTCTTTGTGCCCCAGTTCAGTTGGGGTGGATTTAGAAAGCATCCTTCATAGATCCAGGGCGTGAACGGGGCAGGAAAATCTCGCTCTGGAGCTCCTTGACAGCGAGGTGGTGGTGTTACACCAGGTGTGAATTTGGCCTCAGAAGAGGGTGAATGATGAGTAAGCTTCTGCCTTTTTGATAATCTCAGCTGCGAGCAGAAGCCAGATGCTTTGTCCCCACTTGTAGCTTGCTCTGGTTAAGTATTATTATTTATATTATGTAGTAGCTATACATAGTGTTTTATGGCAGTAAAGATACATAAATCAGCAACCAGAAGACGAGGGCTTTGCTCTAAAGAGCTTATAAATCTAACAGCTTGAGCAGCACCGGTAATGGACACAGTAAGCAGGCAGTCAAGTTGCATGTAGACACGAGCTAAGATGGGTCTCCCCAGGCAGATGGCGGTTTAGGAGAGATTTGAAAGAGAAGCAACCTGCTCCATCCTTGAGACCAGATCCCGCCGGAGAATTAGACGGGCTGTGACCCATATAAGCTTGTCGGGGTGGAGAGGTTAAAGTATCCATCTGAGAAAAGCAGCTCGCAAAGAAGGAACGGGCAGGGGGTGGCGAGGTCTCGTGGCGGGGCTGACTTTTGGGGGGCTCTGCGGTTGCATCCCCCCTGGGGCCGAAGCACCTATTCTTGTCCTAAGCGATTCCTTCCCCTCAAGCCTGAGACTCCGAATGAAAATAAGTAGTGTTACATCTTCCTAAATAAACCAAGACTCTGCCTTGCTCCAAGATACAGTAAAGCGTTAAAAGCCTTAAAATGCAAGAAAACAGCCGGCGCAGGTGCACCCTGCTCTCTGGATCGAGCAGCGCCATGGGGACAGGCTGCCTGCAGAGCGGAGCCGAGGCCAGCATCCCTGCCACGGTGGCGGAGAAGTGCATCAACCCTTCGAACCTCCCCCCCCCTGCAATCTTGGGTATCAAACCAGCCTTTTTTTTTTTATTTACTTCTTCCTGTGCTGGCACCGGCCTGGGAGGAACCTGGTCTGGGCTGGAGAGAGATGTGCTGTGTCTGGCTGAGCATGCCGGCTCCGGGCGTCTGCATTCTTCTGGCCGCTTTCAGCTCCTGCACAAATTGAGGCTTCACGCTAAATGCATTACGCTGTATAACAATTAATCCCGTGCTACATATAGAAAGTCCTTACTCATCAATAATGCATGCGGGAGGAGTGATTTTCACTCTCAGTAATAAGGCTAAGACAATGGAAACAAGCAGGTAATGGAGAACATTTATAATGATGTTAATCTAATAATGAGTCTAATGCTGTTAAAAGTAAGACTGCAAACTGGACGCATCCAAAGATAGATTATTTCAAGCATTCATTAACTGATGCCTAATTAATGCCCAATTAGAGAGATGCTACATGGGAAATGGTTTGGACAGTCGGACGAATTCATTCCAATCACTGAAACCTCAGTCAAAAGCAGGAGGCAGCAGAAGGACACTAAGCAGAAGCCGGGGTGACTCAGGGCATCAGTGGGAGAAAGCCAGGAGATAAACACCCCCTTGCTGGTTTTATCCCTGTCAGCAGGGCTTTGTTTTTATTCACTTCACCGGCAGGTTTCTGTAGGATTTTTCTGTGCCGCCTTTGAAGCTCTTCCTCCCTGGTGAGCTCCGACACACATGCTGGTGACCCTCCATCTGCCTCGCAACCTTTACAAGATGAAGTTGAAAGGGCTGCATCGGGAATAACGAGTTCAACAAGTTAGGCAGGGTCTAACTCTCAGGGGAGCTGGGCTGGGACCTCTCGGGAAGCTCCCACATTGCTTTCCAGCCTGGGAAGCCCAGTGAGACCCAAGTGCTCATGGCTGTCTGGTCCCAGTGGGGCTCAGCTGCTGGCCATCACAATGCTGGTGTTACCAGCCTCAGGAGCTTCAGGGCTCCGTGACCACAGCCTCTTTGCTTCTTGGGGGTCTCATTCCCAGATCCAAACTGTGACTGAGCCCAGGGCATCCCAGGAGCAGCTTCTCACAGCACTAGGCAATCAGCAGCTTTTATGGGCTTGGAGGGAAAGCATCCTTGATGAGACCATGTGCTTTGAGTGCATCCACTGGGGAGTCCACAGGTTTCCTCTTTCCAAGTCCTGCCCACCTAATTATTTTTTCTAAGCATCTGTCCTTCTGTTTCTCCATTCTCCTTACCCCCGAGTTGCAGCACGTAGGTAGAAAGAAATATTTCAAACACAATTAATAAGAAAGCAAGCCATCCCTAGCTTTTCTTCCTACCATCGTACTCTTGGGAAGCTGAGAACCAGCAACACCCCAGACTATCCCCACCACCGTCCAGGACTGTGGGAGTCACATCTCCCTCTCCGTAGGAACTCCAGCCACTAACTTGCAAACGCCTGTTAATTAAAGACATGGACTCAGTTCCCTCTGACCTTTACCTCCGGAGTTCTCGCTGCAGGCAAGGAGCCGTTAAACACTGTGCTCCCTTTCGGCAGGAGCCTCTACCTTGGCCGTGCTCCAGGGACACCCAGGCTGCCTTCGTCCATCGCCGCGCGTTGCTAACAGCCTCCTGTCATCGCCATCCCTATAAGTGAAATCGTGTACGCTCCCAGATCCCTGCCCGGCTCCACCTCCCGTCAGTAATCCCGTTAGCCTGGCAACTGTCGTGTCACGGAAGAGCGCATAAAACTGTTGTTTGGAAGCAATATGTAATCTTCCAACCTGCTGCTTATAGCTGGGAGATGGTTTATTGATTCAGACCCTTGTGATTTGGTATTTGCAATAACAGACTCCGCATGTGGGAGATCGTCACAGCGCTTGTGCCTGGCAGGATTTTACTAATAAACATAAGACTTACAGAAGGCTTCGTACTTCAGTGTCACCGAGGTAAGATGGGGACTATGAAGCCATCCCACCTTGGCGAAGCACGTCCGTGGGTAAAAAAAACCAGCAGAATCTATCTGCAAACTTAGCTTTATCTTTACCATTGTTATCTGGCATTCGGGTAATCACAATATCCTCAGGATACCGCTGTTTCCCAGGCTGCGCTTGCACGGCGAGTTGCAGCGAGGGCTCCTGTTTTGGCAGGCAGCGCTCGGTAGTCAGCGCCGGCACGATGCTCCCACCAGCACAGCCCCTTTCTCATCTCAAAGGCATGACAGCAAAGCCAAAACGGTACAGTGGTGACTTGGAGAACGTTCTTTTTCCTACACAGCCGTAGGAGTTGTCGCGAATTAAACATTCCCGACTTACAGCCCCTTTCTGGCAGCGGCACAGGAATGAGACATCCCTCCTGGTAGCCGATGCTTAATTTCTGAAGGGCAGCTCCTAGAAGAAGTCCCCCCCCTTCTCATCGCAGCCAAGGCTTGGGCCAACACTTTGGCTAGCAATGCTATTTTTTTTTCTATTAACGGCCCAGTCAGAGATGACTGCCTCTTACCGGTGATTTATGGAGAGTCTGAATAACCCAGTTTATCTAAAAATGTGACAACTTTGCCTTGAAAGGATGGGTCCAGATGGACGGGTCACCTGCTGTTAACTAAACGGTAATAGATCTCCATACCAGGCAAAAGGCAACGGTAACCGTGGAGTTATATTTCAAACACAATTAATAAGAAAACAGTGATTTTTTTCTTGCCTCCCACTTGTATTCAGCTGTAGGCACTGAAAAGAGGGACTGTAAAAGCCCAAGGGGTCCAGGCTCCTGGACTAGCTGGTGATAATGACATAGAGTAATTAGAGATGAACTCCACTTCCACTCTCGTTTTTCAGATTATTACAAGCTGAGTGCAAGGCGAGGACTCGTGGGCAGGATGGCACCGGCAGCTGTATGCCGCTCCGATGTTACTCCTTTCCCCTGTAAAGTCCAGAGGCAGAATTCATTAGACATGAGCAAATTTTGCGTGTAAGAGGAAAAAGCCAAATCTAGGAGGAAAATCTGAATGAGAAATGACAAGTCTGGTGCAATGAGTCTGAAAAGCCACTCGGCGCAGAAGGAATAGCCTGAAAGCAAGCCTGGTGCGAGGAGTGGGAGCGAGACGGGAACGGGGCGGCGAAACCGGCACTCTAAGAGCTGAGCAGAGGGAGGGGATGATTACTGCCTTGCTCACTGCTTCTTCTCGGCAGCGAGAAAGCCCTGGTCACAAGCACGTACTGTAGCATTAGAGGATGCAATATGCTTTGCCACAGGACATCCATTTAAAAATATGTCTGAACATCCCACTTCCAAACGGGAGTTTTCAGTTCAGCCTTTTCCACCAACTGCTGACAACATATTTTCCTGTAAATCACTTGGTTTTCAGGGTGGATGGTGGTGTCTAACAACTGTAGTAAAAAGAGATGGTGGGGATGGGTCTGTGTCTTTGGGGGAGGTGGGCATGCTGTGCAGATGCACTGCACACGTGTAATTTTAGGTGGTTCGCTGGGAATTGCTAAAGCTTTTCCACTCTGATACGTAAGCGCGGGCGATTTAAGAGATGCGTTACAGGAGGGGTGGACGCCTACGTGGGTTTGTGTCTCCTCTGTTTGCTCTCACACCTTTGCACAGCGGCATTTCCTCAAACTGCGCTGCCTGCCTGCAGGCAAGGGGCTTTGCTGCCTGCACTGCCAGCGTGAATTCTCACCGAGAAAGTTTCTCCTGCCTGTTTTGAGCTGGGAGCACAACCGCCTGCCGGTTGCAGGCAGGGCGAGGAGGGAGGGAGTGCTCCATACATTGCGTTTAAACTACCACGGGTGATGAGCCCACTCATCGCAGCCGCGTGGGTCATTCCTGAGCGAAAATGAGGGCTGAGTTAATTGGGGGTGTTTTTCACCCGGAATAGTCCCCACGGCGGCGGTGGGTGGGCAGGGAGGTGCCCGAGTCCCCGCTGACACCGCTCTCCCCTCTCTCCGCACAGGGGGGTTTGCAGAGCTGCTGCTGGTGCTGCTGGGGCTGAAGGTGCCCGGCACCCTGGGCTGCCCCACCGACTGCGTGTGCTACCCGTCGCCGATGACCGTCAGCTGCCAGGCTCACAACTTCGTCACCATCCCCGAGGGCATCCCTGAGGACAGCGAGAGGATCTTCCTCCAGAACAACCAGATCACCTTATTGCTGCGGGGCCACTTCAGCCCCTCCATGGTCACCCTCTGGATCTATTCCAACAACATCACCTTCATCGACCCCAACACCTTCGACGGGTTCGTCAACCTGGAAGAGCTGGACCTGGGGGACAACCGCTACTTAAGGGCTTTAGCTGCAGACACTTTCCAAGGGCTGGTGAAACTCCACGCCTTGTACCTGTACAAGTGCGGGCTGAGCTCCCTCCCCAGCGGGATATTCGGTGGCCTCCACAACCTGCAATACCTTTACCTGCAAGACAACCACATCGAGTTTCTTCAGGATGATATTTTTGTTGACTTGGTTAACCTCAGCCATCTTTTTCTCCATGGAAACAAGCTCTGGAGCCTCCATCAGAACACGTTCAGGGGACTAATAAACCTGGATCGGCTGCTCATCCATCAAAATCAGCTGCAGTGGATTCACAGGCGGGCTTTTCACGACCTCCGAAGATTGACCACCCTTTTCCTGTTCAATAACAGCCTCTCGGAGCTGCAGGGGGACTGCCTGGCCCACCTGGGAGCCCTGGAGTTTCTCAGGCTGAACGGGAACCCATGGAGCTGCGATTGCAAAGCCCGTTCGCTCTGGGAATGGCTGCACAGGTTCAGAGGCTCCAGCTCCAGCGTCATCTGCGAGTCCCCCGAGCAGATGCACGGCAAGGACCTCAAGGTGCTAAGAGCGGAAGACTTTAGGAACTGTTCAGGCTCCGAGTCGCTCCATCAGATTAAAACACATACTTTCTCCACAGCGGACAGAGGAGCCTCCAAAATCCACCACCCTCACCACTCCTCCAAGGAGAAGGGGAAGGAAAGAGGGGCTGAGAACAGTTTGCACAGCAGCCAGCCCGCCGCCCCCCCCGGCTCCCGGCCGGGCTACCGCAAACCCGGCAAGAACTGTACCAGCCACAAAAGCCGTAACCGAACCTCTAAACCGGTATCCTTGGGGCCGCGGAAAAACGGGCAGGAGGTTCCAGACTATGTGCCTGATTATCAGCACAAATTCAGTTTCGGGGCGATGCCGACGCTCTCCCCCAAACGCAAGGGTAAGTGTACCCGGCGGACACCCATCCGCCCCCCCAGCGGGGTGCAGCAGGCAGCCGGCTGCTCGGGGCTCAGGGCATCGCTCCTGGTTTTTATGATGGTGTTAGCAGCCGTCATACGCTGAGCCCCCGGCTGCGGACGGAGCGAATCTGTACTGCCACCAATCTACAAAGGACCAGAGTTTCTTTTCTTCTTCTTTTTTTGTACGTGGAGAGTGTTGGCCTGGTGAAAGGAAGAACGTTGTCTCGGCTTCTGACGGTCTCTCCGTGCCCGGCCGGGCTGCCAACGCGGACTGTGCCGAACGCAGCGGGAGCGGATTAAAAGGCATTATCACACCTTGTCACAAACAGCCTAACCGAGCACCTACAACAAAAAAAAAGCCAACCTTACAAAAAGCAGATAACAGGGACGGTAGCCAATTCGTCGGTGACAACAACCGGACAAATGGACTGTATCCACGCTCTTGTGAAATCCTGTTCATTTGAGAGCGCTCTGAACGACCCCTCCAATTACCGAAAGGAACATAATTGCTGTAAAAATGATCACCAATTAAGCCTACACTGTTTCTCTGAAAGCGAGTGCAAGGACACTGATACTGATGTAGTAAGGACATTGGTTCTCCCACGTTTTAGCCCTTTTGGCTCCAAACCCAGAGGCCAAAGTTGGCTGGGAATCGCTTAGAAGACAATCTCAAACCCCTGAATATCTCAGGCATTACAGCAGAACAGGGCTTGCCTGCTGGGCTTGGAGTAGCCAACAACCAAAGGAAAGACTGATTAGAGGTGGAATTAAACAAAAAAAAACCCCCAACAAACCCAACACTTAAAGAAATGAGGTACCCGCAGGAGGTGCGTTTTTTTGTAACCATGTTCACACATCTGAAAAAACCCCAACCCCAACAAATGCACAGGCTCCTCCCCCTTCCCCTCAATTATCCATATGTATGTCTTATAATGTTTATAAACTATATGGAAACTATATCTTCAGAACTAAGGATTGTATTGTTGAATTTATAGCAGACCAGTATATGATTTTTTTTCTCGAAAAAACAAACCGGCAGCAGTGCCTACAGATGCTGAAAGCCATCGGGCGGGCTCAGTACGCGCGGGGGAACCACAGCGGACCAATGTTCTCAGCAATTCAGAGCACCAAACTTTGGGAGGGGTGGGTGGGGTGGTTGTACGCGATGCAGCAAAGTCCATATCCAGAGAGCCAAAACTCACCCTTACATCCTAATTTGTAACCGGGGGGAGAGAGAGATTAATTAGTCCAAATAAATAGAGCCATAGAGCTCTGTCTCCGGAGAGCGCTGCAAGGCCCCGGGGAGGAAAGGGGCTTTTTGGGGGGCTGGAGGCAGAGAGGGGCTTCCCAGCTGTGTCGGTGGCATGAGGACCTTTATAGCTGGACTAAGGTTTTCACTGGGGCAGCAAGGAGCAGTTCCCAGGCTACGGACAGTCCTGACAGCGTTAGGAGAGATTTTGTTTCTTAAAAGGAACAGCTTGTGTCACGGGAAGAGTCAGAGAAGGGGGAAACTACAGCTCGTTGAGGACCGGCGAGAAGCGCAGTACCCAGGGTTTCTGGTCCGCCACAGGAGAGAAAAATAAATGGTCCAAGACAGCCGTACGAAGGGGGTTGTGGCTAGGTGGAGGAGAGGGAGCAGATCTGCTTGTTCCCCTCGTCCCGGATTAAACCCCACAGCGGAGGGATGCGTTTGCTGGTCGGGGGAACGGCAGAGCCGGCGGCATCACCGACAGCAGCCCACGGGCTCGGGGAGGTGCTGCCCAAATTCTGCAGTCGGTGTGAATTCCCTGTCAGCGTGGATACGCGAGACCAAACAGACACTGAAGTTAATGAAACAAGGGAAATAAAAGTGATCTTGGACAAGAAAAGGCTGCTGTTCATTTCGTAACGATATCCCAGCGGTGGCACGTTTCTAGCCTGTAGCTCACGTGTGGGGCTGGAAAGCCCAAAGGAAACGGCTTGCGTTTTCCATCAGACACACCACTAGCTTCAGGAAGAACGGGCTAAGCTCGGGAAATCCGCTCTCCCAACCGCTTTGGGGATGGGGAGAGGGTATTTACGCAGCGGCAGGTTCCCTGGAGGTAGCTGGAAATGAAAAGGGAAACTCCCAAGCGAAAAAAAGAAGAAAATTCCCCAATGAGCTTATTTTTAAGAGTGGTTGGGTGCTGGGAGCACGCAGCTGGGGGGGGAACGGCCTCTTCTGTCGGTCTCGCAAGCAAGGAGGGGCAGGGGCTTGGATGCTTCACTTTTAAATACCCTTCTTGGGGAATAGCAGGAGTAACTCTGGGAGGAGAAAGGAAGAGGTTACTTCATCAAGCCCTCTCCTTTCCAGCTCCTACCCAAACTTTTCTGTCTACAGGGCTCTAAAGCTCCACTAAAGGGATGTCCAATGCAGCCAGAACAAATAATCCGTGATCTGAAATAGCTCCCTCATGTCCTACTCTCTATAACCAATAGCAACTGAATGAGTCTGGCACTGTCCCTTAGAAGTGGAGAATGTTGTTATGTTGGTTATTTCGTTTCATACTCTGGAAATCAAAGCTCTCAGTGGGAGAATGAAGAAGAGAAGCACTTTATTAATTTTTTTTAAGTCTGCGTGTAACTCCTGTAATATAGGAGTGAAATGTCAGCACAGGAGATGCTAATGTTTTATAAATGATTTGGGTGCAGCAGGCACAATGGATAGTCTTTGAGATGAATTATATTAGAACAGACTATGCCTGGCTCAAAACCATAATTGTATTTTTAGTATCTTTTCCTTTAACATGTAGGAAAAATAAAGGCAACTCCATGGTGTATTACAAGCCTTGTCAATCAAGTGCTCTAACTCCTAGCAATAAAGGCTACTGTTTAAAAACCAGAAGGGAGACATGATACACTGCTAAATAGGAGGTGTCGCTTGACATGGACTATAAGTTTCTGATGTTCCTCCTGCCTTCCCCTTAGCTGCTGTCCCTCCCTGCACCCATCCTTCCTCCACAACCACAGCTCTTTGAGGATAAACTAAATTTTTATGGCATGCTCTGACACTTAGTCTCAATAACTAACTTCCCATCTGCATAGTTCAGCTCTACCACAGCCCCTGGTTCACGCTCGTGTGTTTTTTTCCCCCCATCCCTTCATACAGCATGTCTTCATGCATTTTGAATGTTGCTCTGAGGGCTGGCATAAATCCCCTTTTCTCTAAAGCAGCACTCCCACAGCCTCAAACCATGCATCTCTCCAGTCAAGCAGACACAGGTATAACCACGACTTGCCAGAGATAGTCTGGCTCAGGCTGGAGATAAGTTGGAGAAATTTGGGATTTAATTAGAATCAATCCCAGACACCAAAGGTTTGACAGGGAGGTCCCTGGGGTAAAGGGCTGAACCCCCGAGGTGGTGGTAAGCCTCACGGCCACTGGGCAGCGGTCCACGTGCTCCGATTTGGACAGGCTGGATCAATGGGGTGAGGCCAACGGGATGAGATTCAAGAAGGCAAAGCGCCGGATCCTGCGCGTGGGTCACAACCACCCCATGCAATGCTGCAGGCTTGGGGAAGAGCGGCTGGAAAGCCGCCTGGCAGAAAAGGACCTGGGGGTGCTGGTTGACAGCCGGCTGAATATGAGCCAGCAGTGAGCCCAGGTGGCCAAGAAGGCCAACGGCATCCTGGCTTGTATAAGAAATAGTGTGGCCAGCAGGACTAGGCAAGTGATTGAGCCCCCCATACTCAGCACTGGTGAGGCCGCACCTCGAATACTGTGTTCGGTTTTGGGCCCCTCACTGCAAGAAAGACATTGAGTTGCTGGAGCGTGTCCAGAGAAGGGCAACGATGGTGGTGAAGGGTCTGGAGCACAAGTCCTGTGAGGAGCGGCTGAGGGAACTGGGATTGTTAAGTCTAGAGAAAAGGAGGCTGAGGGGAGACCTTATCGCTCTCTACAACTGCCTGAAGGGGGGTTGTAGTGACATGGGGGTCAGTCTCTTTTCCTAAGTAACAAGCCATAGGACGAGAGGAAACGGCCTCAAGTTGGGCCAGGGAGGTTTAGATTGAATATTGGGAAAAATTTCTTCACCGAAAGGGTTATCGTGCATTGGAACAGACTGCCCGGGGAAGTGGTGGAGTCACCGTCCCTGGAGGTATTTCAAAGACGTGTGGACGTGGCGCTTAGGGACACGGTTTAGTGGTGGACTTGGCAGTGTTAGGTTAACGGTTGGGCTTGATGATCTGAAGGGGGTTTTCCAACCTAAACGATTCTATGATTCTATAAACCTAAACCCTTCCGTGCTCCACAGCTCCACCTGGGCTCCCCTGGCCGTGCCACCGTACGCCTTCCCAGCGAGGGGGGATCAGCCATGAACGGGTGCCGTTCGCTATCACCAGCTCAGCCTTCGGACGTGCATCGATTCCCCTCTCCAGGGTGCAGGCAGACAGGCTGCCTGTTGCAGACGTGGTTAGACGCTGCCGATAGCTCCCCACAGCTCGGCTGCAAGCTCTAAACGCCTCCCTTGGGAAACGTGTCACTTGAGCATTTATTTGCTCATCGGTTTTCCGTTCCTTTAGCGTTCTCCGGTCTGCCACCCGCACCATGCGCTGCTCCGGCAGACGAGACGAGTCTTTGTTGCTGCGGCTGCCTTCCCCTTCTTTGCATCAGTGAGCTTTAATGCTCTAACTTTGGGCTGTTCATGCAAATCCTTTCCATTAAAAAAAAAAAAATATGGCAGAGAACCCAGAAGAGACCCCAGACTGTGCCTCTGGAAACTCACCCTTGGTGGCAGAATCCCATTTCATGAGTCGGAGCCAATTTTCTCTCCATTGTACCACTTTTCCACAGTTTCATCCCATAATTGCTAATACAGAGCTTTTCATACATGCTTTGAAAAAACAAACCATACGACACCACATCTCTTTTATCCTCCCAGGCAGGATGAAAACCAAACACCTCATGGATATTGAGAATAAATTTTTAGTTTATCAGTCTAAACCAAGACCACAAATCTGCAGTTTCTCTTATATTCCCCATTGCTTCCCAGACAACACTTGTGCCCCCCTCCCAGCACCAAATCCAAATTATTTCCTTTGTCTCAAAGTTGCTCTGCAACACGTACCCTGCTTTAGAAAGACAGAGAAGAACAAAAACATCGCTTCACATTTCTTGTAAGCTAAATAACACTTTTTGTGGTCCTTCAAAGTTCACCCTTCCCTAAATCCTCCGTTTGTGTATGCTTTCCCTGTTCTAGCTTCAGCCACATCCCCGGGAACACTTCCCAAGATCCGATTTCCCAAGATCCCATATCCCATTGCATGACCAAGACTATTTCCCTTTCCATCGCTTACTGTCTCCTTGAGGTCTTGTAGGTTGACATCATTCCTCTGTTGCACCAGCCCTCTTCTCTCCCTTGACGCATCCAGCTGCCCCCGGGCTCACGACTGCTTTGGTGAAACACGAGATCACTGACACCAGACGATGCCGATGGGAACGGTGGTTGCAGGGATGCTCTTGTATGGCTGACCGTGTCGGAGTTCATGGGTTACAGATGGAAGCAAAAGCAACTACGAAAACAGGACACGGAGGACTGCAGCGGTGCTCACGTTTTGCAATGTGTATTTTTGGGAAGGTGTCACGCTGGCATCGCTGGCGAGCCAAACCACCTCTCTACCCACATAAAAGCAGCCCCAGGAGCGGCACCCCTCCAGAGTCCCCATCCATCTCGCTCTCTCCCAATACACTTGATCCTCCCCTCTCCCGGAGAAATGGCCTTCAAAGGGGAGAAGGATCTTTCATCTCAGTGACCACCTCAGTCCCTGGTCCCCGCTCAACGGCAGCCAATTAGGCGAACAAAAGCAAGTGTTATAACGCAAGTCCCTTGCTACCCGGCTCATTGCTGTAAGGAACCGCTCACTAAAATCCATTTTTTTCCCCACCCCATGAATATGGGTGAACTTCTCCCCACGCCCAGCCACTCTGCAGACGCATCTTTATCTCTCTGCAGGCTCCTCGGCTCATCCCCACCCTCAATCCCCACAACCCGAGTCCTTTCCAGAGCTGCCCTCCATCCTCTTCCTCCTTTGTGAAAACAGAATCAAAATAACTGTTTAACAAATCAGCCATTACCTTCTCCCATGTCACCAATTCCCTGCTATCATGTCGTAATTGGCCAATTTTCTCTTTTACCTTCTCTCTGCTCTGAATACGTCTCGGGAAGCTCTGATTGTGTGTTAAAATATCCTCCCTAATTCACTGCTCAATATCTCTTTCTGCTCTTCTAATTGCCCTTTTAACTTCCTTCTAATTTTTTTATAAATCTCCTAATCCTCTTCCTGCACAAGTTGTTTACACGCACCGGAGAATGTATATGTATTAGCAGATGTTCCTGGGTAAATAATGCACAAAAGAATATTACTGCTTCACGCAAGCTGCAATTACTGCTTTCCTCAGAATAAGCCCTGTTTAACCCTCCTATTTAGGGCACACGCCCCTGCTCTTGCTGCACATCTCCAGGCTATTTCACTCCTGCTGCAGAACATTAACACCACCAGCTCCATCACAGCTCGCTCTCTATCTTCTAGAAAAAAAGAAGAAAAAAAAAAAAAGAAAGAATCGAAGGATAAAGGGAATGGTACAGTTATGTTCCAACAAATCTTTTTTTTTCAGGAACACAGCTAGAAGAAACAAAACAAAATAGCTACACGACTTGAACACAGCGGCACAACCCCAAGTAATAAACAAATTTGATAGTCTTGGTGCTTTTGATTTATGGACAGCTTACTGCGCCGCCCGCTCTCAGGGAGTCAGTTGTCAAAGCCCTTGTGCCGCAGACAGGCAGAGGGTCAGGCAGGCGCTGTTTGCCATCCGCTTTGTAAACGACTTCCTAAAATTACTCAAAATTTCCTTTCTCTTTTCCATTCCTTCTCTCAATTTGTTTGCGGTCTCCTTCTCACAAAACACTGCAGTACCCGCCAGATGTTTTGAATTCTGCATTTTCCAGCTAAAGGGTAATGCTAAATCATGGGTTTAAAGTTACACATCTCATTCAGATGAAAAGACTCGGGTCATCGCCCAGGGAAAGCAACCCTGGGTCCAGGCAGAAGTCAGTGTTTTGCAACCCAATCCTCAATCTTACTTGGGGACAAAAGGCATCGCTGGTACCGGGAAGCTCCAGGAGATGGGGGCTATTTTGTACTTACAGCTGACACTTACAGAGGCACCCTCCTGCTGCCTAAATACCAAATCGTAATGAACAATAACGTTCTGGCCACCAGCACATCTCTGGGCATAGCATCCGTGTCTGTCAGCTCCATCCTGCCAAAACCAGGTCCTGTTACACCCCGCAAGGCTGCCTGCACCCGCGCCGAGCATCGCGCCTGCCTGCAGCCACCTGCCCAGGGGACGGAAGATTAAAAAAAATGGAGAGGGAGGAAAACCAAAATCAGATGGAAACAGTAAAAGCTCACCTCCTGCTTTTCAGAGGCTGCTCTGCCATGCAGGGTCAAAAGCAAAATGCTTCTATTAAAATACAAAATTGTTCCTATGACAGACTATGGATTTCCGAGGCCATTATGGAATAACGAAACTCTCGGCTATTTGCTGACTCGCCCAGAAAGATTTCCATTTCTTCCCCACATCCGTATGCTTTATTTCCCAGAGAAGCAGATCCCACTCCCAGCAAGGGTTGCTATCCCCAGAGACGGATTTTGTTTGCTTCAATTTGAGCTGCACCAGTTTCATTTGATCCCCCTCACCCCGCGGTTCCTTCGGGCAGGTACCGCAGCATCCTCAGCACAGGACTTTGTGCCGCACCTTCCCCACCTCACAGCCGAGATTTAACACCTCTACTTCAAGCCTACCAGTGTGACTTGGTTATTTTTTTTTCTTACAGACATAGTGAAACTTTTCTCAGATCTGATTTCTCAATAGTGCATACAAATTGAAAACATTTTCCAGGGTGAGCATAGTTATTCCCTCAGTCGATTCTTCTACAGCTAAAATATCCTGTAATCAAAGGTCTTGGCCTCTCACAGGTCTTCTCTGAAGAAGCATTTCTAGGTGGGCTGTCTCATGAACTGCCTTGCATGCTCTCATGTCCTCAGAATAAGCCCTGTTCAACCCTCCTGGGAGTTCACAGAGTATCCATATTATTTTCAAGTCATGCCTTAACCTCATTCTGAAATATAAAAATTAAAAAAATAATAATTTAAAAGGAAAAGCAGAGTGACCCTTTTGCCAAAGGGTCCTGAGAAGGACCAAACATGCAAAACCCATCGGCGCACAGGGTCGGCTCCGAGTGCCCTGTCCCCCAGGAGAACCCCTGTTGCTGGAGAGACCTTACCACATTTTCAGGGGTTCCTGATAGAAGGAGACCCTGAGACACTTGCTCCTCTCCAGCTCTTACACTAACGTTTTCCTAAAGGCACAGCTCGGGGTTGCAGCCCCGCAAAGGAGAGCGGCGCGTGGAGCGGCGAAACCGCATCCTTGCCATCGCAGGAAGACTTCTCGACTCTTTCCTGCATCTACTTAGCACGTAGAAAGCAGAAGGAAACAAGAGAACACACACATATGGGGCCCCCGTTAAACCTGAACTAAATATACCGTGGGATGCTAACAGCCTGCCTTGACTTGCCGGTGCTTCAGCTGGCACGGCAGGACCCCGACCATCAGGTTCGTTGGGCAGCTGGAAGGGTTTTCCGCAGAGCAAATGCGGGAAACCTCCGAAATCCCCCTCCGCACATGCTGTGAGCTCCGCTGCCAGCACAGCACTGCCCCGAAACGTTGGTGCCGGCATCCAGATGGCAAAGAGACACGGAGTAGCCCTGCCTGACAGCATTTCCTTCTGTGATATTCCATCTCCCTGCGTGCTTGTAGGAGCCCCTTCCCCGCAGCGGCCGAAGGTGCCGGGTGGGGAGCAGCACTGGGACCGGCCAAGGGCATCTGGGTGCCTGAGCTGCGCAGCACAGCGAGGCCAAGGATGCGCTCGCCATCCACCGGGTGGGTCTCCGTGAAGGGAGATGGGAACCCTCAAGATTAAAACAGCGAGAGATGAGGCAAGCGCGCGGGAGAGGCAGGAGCAGCAGGAAGGAGAGCATACGTGCAGGCTGGAGCGGGTGCGCGCAGCCTTGCAAAGGGGGGGGGGGGAAGGGAAAGGTGGTCATATTTGACTCGAGGATGAAGGAAAGCCAGCTGAGAAATTATTAGAGGCAATTATGTGAGCAGAGTACGTGAAAAGTAATCCCAGCTGCAGGGAGCTGGGGGGGTTGGGGGGGAAGAAATCATGATGTGATTCAAGGGGGCCCAAGAGAAAAAGCACAAGAGCAGCGATGACCTGGTTTGCAGATGGATCCATTTCTATTTCTGCTCGGATGCTGAGCCTCATCCAGCGCGCTCAGCTCTCCGATGGCTTGCGTGACTTCTTCCCCGACTGGTGCAAGTGTCAGGCACGTGCATGTACTGCACGTCATCTGGGAATCACATTGGCCTTAACAGTCTGCACAAATGCAAGTGCAAACAAGAATTCACTATTAACATGAACCGTTTTCCTTCCAGCCTTCTGGAGGAACAACGTTTTTCAGTTCAATAGAATACCCTGTCTCCGAGTGTCAATATTTGTGACATACGCTAATCACTTGATTTCTATTTGCTCTCTTTCTTATTTTTCACATCTTTGGAAATAAAAGCTAATTCATCGTCTGTGCCGATTCTGATAATTTCGAGTCATGCACTAAACACAGCAATTCTCAAACAGATTCCCCCCACCTCCCCTGCTGCATAACTTCCCCCAAGTTACACTATATACAGAAAAACCAACAACAGCTTCAAACACCAGGGCAAGAAAATAAAAAGCAGCTCCTACATCAAGTCAGATCCCAGCTCCTCAGCCTTCCAGCACATCTCAACACAGAACTAGAGCAAAAGGGCACATTATTTAAAGCCATTGCATGTAGGCCAATTTTCACTGCAGTTTCTTTTGGCTCTGATTTTCAGGCCCCAGTGGAGTGGTGAAGTCATGAATAAATGCAAGTAAACTGAGCTTATCCACTCTTATTTTGAGCAGTGGAGTTTACTCGCCTCATGCTGCTTCAGCTGGAACACCAAAAGGTAAGTTTAAAGGAAAAAAGAAGGGGAGAGCGGGGGATAATCTACTGCTGCCCTCACCTACCGACTCAGCGAGTCCAGCACGGAGCAAAGCCAAGGCCAGGATGCTGCAGACCCACAGAGTTTCATGCTCCAGATATTGAACGTACACAATTATCTCCTGGTGCTGTGGAAGGGCTGGAGTTGGTCCCCCCCGCTGCGTGATGGGCAGGATGAGGCTCCTCGTGCCCCTGCTGCGTGGGAACTTGGCTGGGCGGGATTTACAGCAGGTCCTACCTAAAACAAGGCACGCAGAAAGCTTCATTTGAGGAGAAGACATCCTCAGATGATACTCTCCATCAGAAGGCAGTGTTTGGTGGAGGAAGGCTGGATTTTGACTGCAAACTGCATTACAGCCTTCCAAACTGAAAAGAAACGGAGCTAATATTTGAGAGTTCGAGAGGTTGCTGTTAGTCGCGGAACATGTCACCTGGCCGTTGGTGTCCTTCCAATTAACAAAGCAGGACCAACAACCAAACGACGCTCACCTGAGGCCTTTCCCCAGGGACCCGGCAAGCTGAATACACCTTCGGAGCTGGCCAGCTACAGCACTTCAAAGGTTGTGTAATGAATTAAATATGCTAAATACCGTATTCTGCTCTTTGTTGCTGGGACCATACTTGCCCACTTGCTTCGTCTGTCCAATCTACAAGTTCCTCTGAGCTCTGTCCAAGAGCGGCGGAGCCTGTGGAGACCCACATAGACAGGATCTGAAGTCTACAGAGATAAATCCATTATGATTATCACATTAAGGGGAAAAAAAAGGAAGGAAAAACACCCTGCAATTTTATCTCCCTGCAAGCATCCCTTCCGCTTAGCTTTGACCAGAGCGGAGTGACTGCCGCACTTGTCTCCTTGTGGTCAAAACAGCAGCGAGAGCCAGTTTACTCAAAGTTAAAAGAAAATAGTAATAATGGAGTCCCCACATTCCTGCTGTGTTTATAAAGAGATGTTTTCTTCCTGAGCTATACAGCATGGCGGGCTTAATCTGAAATTTCTTTTTAATCATAGCAGGAGTCCCAATTAACGTGTTGGGTAATCGTTCAAGTAGAACTGGAGTTTTGCGGCTGCAGCAAGGCAAGGAAAGGCACAGGATCAGGGTACCAGGGGATGGGCAGGGACCGGGAGCACACCCAGGTGCTGCCGCTGGCCTCGCACCCTCCCCGAACCACAGATGGGCTTCTGGGGAACGGGAGCAGCTCCCCCCCCCCAATATTAACATGCAAACAGGTCCCCGAGCTCCCCAAGCATCGGGGATGCAGCAGCTCCAAGAAAAACCGCATGGCGAGAGCGACCGCACCGGCATGCCGTAACGCACCGAATTGCTTTTACATGCACCTTCCCAAAGGAGGGGGAAAAAAAAAAAAAAAAAAAAAAAAACACAGTCCCCCCCGCTTCAATCTGCAGGCGTGTAATCCAACACATGTGCTTCCAGCGCGCAGGCGGGGAGGGGGACCTGGCAATGACCTACTTTCTTTTGTTGCTGGAAGTGCTGATCTCTATGCAGAATTCAGTGAGCAGGCAGAAGCCGTCATTAGGGTCTGGCTTCACCTCTGCCTTACACCACTTCTTACATCACTGCAACCACCAATTCCAGCCCAATTATGCTCGATTTATACCAGTCCCGGCGACAGGACGCTCCGACCTCGTCCTGCCTGCAAGCAAAGAAAATTGCCGTCTGTCACGCAGCAGATTTCGGCCAGGCAGGGGGGTTACCTGCAGCCTTAGGAGCTAAACGCTATACTTACCCGGAGGATGCTGCTGCGGTCAGCATACCCTAACAGCCCAAACCAAAGCAGCACGCAGATGGCCTTACTCTACATTTTTTTATTTTTCATTCACAAAGAAGTTGGGTCCGAGTTAGGCACCACACTGACCTGGAAAGCAAAGCTCTCTAAAATTCAAACGCATACACCCAGGGTGAATCTCATCGGCAAGCATTAGAGAAAACATGGGCACACAAGCTCTTAAACGCGCAGGCTTCCATCTTCAGGTATAACAGGTCCGGCGCACGCGGCCGACCCTCCTCCAGCTCTCCTCGTGGTCCCCGCAGCATCTCCTGTTAGGATGCTGAGCCGCAGCCCTGAGGTTTGGGAGTTACAGCCTCACTGCAGTCACTGGGGCTTGTTTAAATTGGTCTTCAGAGAAAACCAACTCCACTGCCTTATGCAAAACCACTCTTTAGTAACCTAGTAAAGAGCTTCCCCTGAATTTCTCTTCCCTGTGCTCCCAGGTACCTGGGTAAAACATACTGCCTTGATTTTGCAGATCTGGAGATAAAAGACTGTTATGTTTAACTCACATCCTTCAGACCTTGTAAGGCAGTTATTTGAAACAAGCCTTCCCTTCTGCAATGGCTTAAGAACGGACCATTTTAATTGATTAGTTTGCCCATTATGGATAAGCAGAATAACAGCCTTGCAATTGAACTTAGGTCCTTGAAATGCAGAAAGACATCAGCCTGCAGTGCATTTGCAAGCCTCAGAGGCTAATTTCTACCCTTTCTGCTGTTCCACTCTCTCAGTCTGGGATTTACCTAAGCACACAGGGTACGTCTCTACACCAGGCGGGGGGAATTGCTTCGCATTGACGTTCAGTCAACAGATTCTAATGATAAAACAGTTGTAAATCCACACTTTGATTAAAACCAAAGCCATGGAAAAATCATGCTAAGGTTCATCTAATGAATTTTTCTTTCCAAGACTTTAGCAGCAGCCTGCCAAGGACTAAATCCAAGGGGGTAAAGCTAAATTTGATAGTCTGATAGTCATCTTCACCCCAACTCCTAGAGCAGGCTTAGCAGTATAAATAAATCTGGCGTGGCCACCAAGAAAATAATCCCATCTATTTAGCAGCAACAGTCTACTGAAGAGAGGATAAGCGGCATTTGAAGACAAAACCAACAATCTCAAACTGTATATATATGAAATTAAAGGATGTAGGTAATTAATTGTTTGATAAGATAATAAAATCTGCACTAAGCTAGGGCCATATGAGTCAGAGAAATAAGAGAGAGAAAATATGTTCATCACTCAGTCCACCTCTTTACCACCACACATTTTCTAGCATTTGTCCAGTGTAGGTTTTGTTTTGCTTTTTAAGTCAATGAATCAACTTCTTTGATATTCAGCCCAATGCCAAACAGGAGCTATTGGCATTTGCCGAGGATGAATAAATAACTAGTAATGGTGCAGTCTCGTGAGATGGTCCAGGAAAATCCTGGGAGAGGTTTCCCCAGGACACAGCTAGCTCAATCACACTACTCTCTGCTTTCTAAAAGAACATATATACTTAAATATATATATATATATCTTGTTACGCCGACGATGGCCGCCCATCCTTCACCTCTCCACTACTGCTTTTTTGCCTGCTGCTCCCATCTCCCCTAAATACCAAGTGACTTGTTTTGAGAAAGCTCATTTCTCCTGGCACCCTTACCTCACTCTTAGCAACCTTCTATTTAAAGTCACAATCTGTTGCAGCAAACCAGCTTAGGAGTCTATAAACAAGCTGTTATGACCCCGCTGCAGGAAGGGGAGGAAATGGCCTATGCTTTAAAGTCAGCTGCCTTCAATAATTAGAAGCAAGTAGACAAACATGAAAGCAATGACACTTCAATGTTCTGTTATTTAAAGGGTACGCTGGCGCTCGAGTCCCTCGTTACCACCTAGCTATGCAGACCCAATACAATTAGTCAAGCAAAGAAGAGTGCTACCTGCCATGGGAGGGGGTCACAAGCTTCTTCACCATTACTGGGAGAAGTACGCGGGGCTTTTTTATTTTTTTAAAAAACCAGTCTTTGTTTCTTAGCATGCAACATCAGCTGCTTCTCACATCAGAAACCCTGAAAGGTTTTTATTAGTCCTAATGCTCCACAGAAGAATTAAGAGGTAACAGCACATATGTTCTGCTTTGCCCCAAAGAGTGGGAAAGGGAGGAAAATGAGCTCCTCTGCAGCAATACTGCTAAGCTCGTACGCCTGCCTTATACCACAGTCAGCCGTTGATGAAGCGAACACATCTATGCACAAAGCACTCCCTTTGCAAAGAAGCAGTCTCTGCATTATTGGCCTGAGAGGGGAAAGCTAAAGGTCCCATAAAGAGCAGCGGGAACGTTTCTTTTGGAGCTGTCAGCAGAGGAGACAGTCTCCTTGCGAAAGGCAAAGCGGGGCTCTGCTTTATTCCATCTCCCAGATGGAAAGTGGAGAAAAAGGCAAAATCAGCACTAACATCACACCTGGGAAGCTTACAGTGCTGTGCAGTTTAAAACTGAGCGGGGCACATATCTCCCATTAGGCTGTCTTGACATTACACTCACAAATAACCCTCAAGTGCTTTTAGGGTAAAAGCCTGAAACTTGTTTGCTGAGGGACTCATTCACATCAGCATCCTGAGCAGGGAGCCGACTTCTTCAAAGCATCTTTCTTTAGGGAAACACAACGCCAAGGAGAGCAGGCACTCAGCTCTTCCAGGAGAGATTAAAGAGGAAAATTAGCAAAGCTACAGTTTATACCCATACCAATAAAAGCAGGCGTTTACCACCACTTAAATAATTAAAAAAATTTTTCACTAGTGACCAGGTTGACACTGACTCATCTCACAGCCACCCATGGATGCAGCAGCAGAGTGATGGCTGGGGGCTTTAGCAGGGCTCTGCTCCGAGGGGATTCCGCAAGCCTGGTAATCCCAGCACAGCAATCTGCAGGGAAGAGAGGAGGAAGAAGAGAGGAGGAAGAGGGGCTGGAGGAAAAGCTCCTTGCTTTTCCCAGGAAGCTCTGACATAATTTTTTTCTGGGATAGGACCCAAGGTTTGTTTTGAACAATTTTTAGCTAGACCATGCAATACCGACTACATTAAAATGCTGAGACTTTGGGAGCAATTATCCCAAAAAATAGCATGTCAGGCAGCGCAGTGCAAGTAGGCAATTAGGCTGCATGTTAAGAGGTAGAATCCAGGCATTAGCACACAAGCCAGCACGCACGGGATGCGTACCGCATTTAGTATATTTACAACACATGACCTAATAGTAAAAGCAATAATTAGCTACTATTAATACCAATGGAAGAAAATAGAGGGAAAGGCAAGCCACATAGCTAAACCCAAGTTATTTATATGGAAGTGGCTAATGCAAGACAGGAGTAAAGATGGCACGGCGTTGCGGCGCGAGCATGCTCGTCCCAAGCCCCAGCTATGGAAAGCGGGGATGGGATGGTCCACGGATGAGGGATGGTCTTTGGAAACCTCTGCAGCTGCATCACAGGCACTCCTGCTCGCCAGGAGGAGGGTACTCCAGGCTGGAGTAGGCAGATTTGAGTCCCACCTACATCGCCACTCCACGTACCGCGCTTGCACGTAAAAGCCGCTTTCCGTGGAGAACCTCTCCCAGAATTTCCAAACGAGATTAAGTCATACACAACCTGCGGAGGGTAAAACAGAAGGATGACGTTCCCCCCCTGCTTTTTACTTATCCAAAATATTTCCAGGCAGTCGGACAAGGCAACAACCGCAATGATGCAAAGCAACACCGCACCATCTCCTAGAGCAAGAAACAGGACTGGCTCAAAGCTTTTGTTAGAAAGAAGAGGGTGCTTTCATAATACAGCCCTTTGTTCTGCCAGAGGAATTCAACTGCTATAAATTCATTCCCCTGGTAAATGCAGCAGTTATCAGGCATTTTACCACAGGATTCCTGGTCTCCTAGTGAAGTTAAATGCAGTGCCATTACAGCAGCACTTTAACGTGTAAATATTACATTCCCAGTTCTTCAGGAGATGTTCATTTAGTGAAATAAAATCCTGCTAGTAAAACACCTGATCAAACCCTTCAGCTGAACTGGCCCAGTAATTGCTCTAGGACTGGAGGGAGTCCAATGACTGGTTGCAATTTATGACCACTTTAGAAAAAAATCTACCTTGAAGCATCCGCTAAGGACTGAGTTGTAGATGAGATCATGGAGTACATTTACATCGCAGCTTTCTCTAACGTTAAGTGGCCACTAATTCGTGCTGAATTCCTTTGTAATTCTGATGGAATCGCATCTGACAATCACATAAATAGCAAAAAATTCCTCAGGAATAATGTTACTACAACAAGGAGTAAAAGGCAAAGGAATGATTCATCTTTCATGGTGAGACATGCCCTTTTCTATCATCTCTACTCACCCAAAATAATTTGCCCAGCCCAAATTTCACAGCCAGGGCTGACAGACACCAAGTTGTAAAGGGGTCACTCTCCTGAGCCACACAACCAAACCACAGTTGCAGTTTGAGGGAAATACAGTTAAAATATGAAGCTGTGAGAAAGCATAAAGACAATTAAGCAATGAGATGAGCTGCCTGAGGGAGGCTGCAGGAAAACCTTGACGAAGATTTTGCTGCAGGCAGGGGGCTGCATTAAATGACCATCATCTCCGCTGTCATTAAAAATCCAGGGGTCGTGGCTGGAACCAGCCAGAGAGAACCGATGCAAAATATGACCATTTTAACCCTTTCAATTCAGCATAGAGAACCAGGATTAGAAAAGGGGGGAAAAAAGACCAACAACGCAGGAAAAAGCAGAGTCATAAGCGTATCAGAAGCTTATGATCCAGCTGGAGATCTGCAAAATGGTAGACCAGAGTTCAGAATCATGTCGAAGAGATGGAGTGGTGGGATCTGTACAGATTTTAAGAGGTTTGGTGTTTTCTCCTTCCTGCAGTGAGGGTGCCTCCTCTCTAAACGCTGGAGCCAAGGAGTAATGGTGGGCTTAGGCTCTCTGCATCTCCTGGGCTCCAGAAAGCAAACACACTCATTCTGCCCTGGGAGGAAAGAGGTTTCATCACCCCCAACAGCACAACCTCACTCCAAAAGGGCTTTGTTAGAAAGGCCTCGAATAGCACCAAAATGAAAATGCCTGCTCAGCTCCTCACACTTCGGAGACAGCAGATTCCCCTCCTCCCTCCACATTGTCCCTAGGAGAAGAAACGCCTGGGGAAGCCACCGGGACATCTCCTCATCTTGCTCTGCGGACCCGAGGAGCCTGGAGATGATGAAAAAGAAGCGGTATCTTGACTGCCTCAATTAACCAAATAGCTTAAAACTTCATTATTTGCCTGGCACCAGCAGAAACAGGGTCCATATGCTGAACTAGAACAAGAACTTGTTTGAGGAATCGCTGCCTCAACCATGAGATGCCAAAAGCCAGATGGGGGATTTATAGCAGTGCAAGGCTGGCTTAATGGGCAGGGGCAGCTACAGCACAATGTGTTCCTGGAAGAAAGCAACAGTCACCAAAGCTGTGGGAAAGGGTTAAAAACAAAAGCGAGCAACTTTCTTATCATGCACTCCTTGCCTTCCACTAAATTAATGTCGGAATCAGAAATCAGACGACACTCCAGGCTGCCTGAAAATTGTTTTTACACTTCTAGTACGCCCATGGCCAAAACCTAGACAATATACGTTCAGTGTGAGGTGATTATTTAATGAATTAAAGGAGCAGATACATCAGGAGGAGCCGAAGCTCTGTTCTGCTGTTCTCCTCCTGAACAAAGACTTCAGGACCAGCTTCACCCAAACAGCAAGAGCATCACTGGAAAGATGACTGGCTGATGCTCCAACTCTTTTGGAGGGCAAATACACCCTCTGTCTCTCGCTGAAGCTAAGTGGCATGGGTCTGACGCAAGGCAGCAGGTTATACAACGTGAAGTTGCATTTTCAGCTTCCCGTTGGGTGCAATCATTATGGGTAGCCTCTCCTTAAGGCAATTGATAAAGTTCACCTTCGCCAGGTAAGCCCATTCCTCTTTCCTAAAGACTGGAAGAGATCTTATAGCAGATTCATCACCTCCACCCTTTAATTCTATTTTTGGAGTCTATTGAACTTTTGCATATGTTGAAATGAAAAGAGTCTATATTAACACAACCACTTTTTTGTTACTGTAATGAGAGCCTTGAAACCACCACAAAGAGAAACATGCCTTTTAGCAGCTGAAACAAATTATTACAGCAACTGAGTCTTAAAAGGAATTTCAAGTAAAAATATAGTATTGCATGAAGTTGTTATGGCAACTGATGTTGTAGAGTAACTGCGCTGGGGCAAGTTTTCCTCCTTCATCCTGCTCAGCAAAGTCTGGGAAAAACTTTATGATAAAATTGTGCCTTAATTAGTCAAATAAGTCATAAATATAGCTTATCCCAAAATCCTTAACATTCCAGCCTCATGCAGTCTGTGTGCAGTTAGTCTACTAATGAGAAAATATATCTACTAAAGCCCCACTTACCATTAAAAATCCTATCCAATATTTTTCTAATACAATTTATCAATTTAAACACATTGCACAATGTAATATTCTGCAGCATTCCATTAAAATGATAAATAGCTATGGAAAAAACAAGGGATTAAACCTACTGTAATGTAATCTAACAGTATTTAAACATAAATAAAAACTTAAACATGGACGGGGAAGCATACCGTATTTGAGAGCAGAAAGAACGCAAGTTCAGCTACCGCTCTCTGGATTGGAGTATTAATAGGGCAGAGGAAGCAGGGCAATGAGAAATGACAGTCAACTTCAGAGGATATAAAATTTCCATTAGGCTTTGTTATAAGATTACATCAAAGCAGTTCATATGTTTTAATCTGGGGAAAGAGAAAGCAGCTACTTGGGGTCTGTGCCTGGGGGCTGCCTCTGTGTACTGAACCAGACAGTTTGCATAATGAACAATTTTTATTCAATCAGGATTTCAGCACAGATAGCTCCCACTCAATGGGCTCTAGCACAAATGGGGTTGGAAATTGATGCTATTCTTCAAGCTCCACCTGCTGGCTCCGGAAGAAGTGCCGCTGGCTTTCCGAAGGGCCACTTTTTGGAGGGACACCAAGTTAAAGTCCCCGCATTAAGTTATTGGGATAAAAATCCACGCCCAGGTTCTGCACTTCTTGCCTGAGTTATAAAAAAAAAACCACAACCAAACACCCAAACCAATACCCCACCCCCAAATAATAATAAAAAACCACCACCCAAACTCCACCCAAAATCCCCAAACTCTAAGCCCATGTTTTCCTTGGGTTGTACCACTAATTTAGCCGATTTAAGTTTGCTTAGGCAGATCTTGAGCAGCGACAGTGCTCCTAGAGCAAAGGTGTGCGAGCTGCCTGTTTGAACCCACCTGATTACCGAGGGAGTTGTCTTGTGCTCAGAGTGCAGCCAAAAGGGCAAGGCAGCCAGGGAAATCATTCCATTTAGCGTGCGCCTTCTGCACGATAATTACTTATTTAAATTTTACTCTGCTGGTTGAGCCATTAGAAAATGCACTATAAACAAAGGTGATTTTATGCAGACAATAGCTGAGCCAGTCATTTTCAAAGACAGGCGCACGGTGACTTATCTCCCAGGATGAACGGCTCTTATGAGATAGCTGAAACAAGGTTTATAGCCTAAACCCTATTTCCAAGGGTTATTCCAGTGGCTGCACTGCCGGATCACCTTCAGCTTTAGCAGCAGCACGGAGCTCGCTTGCCCCGCTGATGCAAACCGGGGTCACTAACAGCTTTATGGAGAGGAATAGTCCAGGCAACACTTAGCTGCACGAAACTGTTTGCTAAATCCTAGGATGATCATTTAAGGGTTTCAAATATATACCTGATAATTCAGAGTTAATTACCGCCGGCGTATTAGTGATGTTTCTGCCAGCACCTCTGGATTCTGCCTATTGATTAGGCACTGCGGCTGCTCTCTGGCTCTTAGAGAAACTTGCAGTGAATTTAGCTTCCTGCCTGAATCGGGTAGGCTTTGCTTCTGACTGGCACCAAATCCCTTCTTCCTATTTCCACAAGAAAAATAGCTACATTTTAATCTAGACCTTCCAAAGCTCCTGCCATGCCTATGACGTCCTGAATGCAAAATTATGGCTTTCCCTGGTTTTCGCTCATTTGTCTGGAAGCCTGTAAATTGTTGTATCTTACTCCCAGTACTTTTTGGCTCAATCCAGAAATACTCTTTCATCAATTCATCTGACAGCGATCCAACAAGGGTATGTTGGAAGATGATGCTAATCCAGAGAGACTATTCTTCAGTTGGAGCATTCATGAAGTCTAATGAACTATTGGCAGAAAGGGACTTCCGTAGCGCAATTAAAACTTGCTTCTGCGAGATACAAAATATTGCAACTAAAAGTTAACTGTGCCAAGCAGGGAAGGTGGATTAGCTCAAGGAACATAAATTGGTGAGAGAAGCCACTTCCTTCTCCCCCCTCCAAGCCTTGTACATTAAGCAAAGCCGAAATAATGAATATGCATTGCAAGGTGTTTGCTACGAGCCAACTTATAAAGTGCACAGCCAGGAACTCCTGGGAGGGGGATTTATGGGTGCAGTCATACACAGCTGGCACACTCTGTTCTGCAAGCTACAGTTGGGATATATACCCCCCCGCCCCGTAAGCACTTAGCACCCACCACAATAAACTAAGGTGTATAAAGGGAGTCTAGAGTTTATTTGCAGGAGCATCCCTTAGGAGGAATGCTAAATCATCCACCTTAGGTTTGGCAAATTCAACGAGAAACCTGAGCTGGGAGAGGGGACGTGGCACATCGCCTGCCCTGAGATACCAAACGTCCTCAAACTGCTCAAAGAATAGGACGCAGAGCATGGGAATAGGTTGCTGCTTGGGGACTGGACCCATCGTTAACACCAAATGACATGTCATTAGTCATAGGAAATTACATTAACAGGGATCATTAAAATGCTGTGATCTTTCACCAGTTTTGTTAACTGGGGGGAGGGGGGGGAACCCCATCAGAAAATAAGTTTTAAAGTTTCAAAAAGAAATTCACATTCACTGCTTTATCTTTTTGTATTTGTTTCCAAACATGGTAATGAAAATGCTAATCGAAATACAGTTACTCTTTTTCTTAAAAAGAAAAAACAAAATTACTTTTTCTGAAGTCTTGCTCAGTAATGAGCATGGTCTCTTTGCAATCTGATACAAGACTAACGTATAATGAGAACAAGTCAAGCAAAGCTTTCTACAAGGTGAAGGCAGCTCCTGGAGCTTTAGCATCAGCAAGAGCTGGAGTGATACAGGCTTCCTACTGCAAAGGCTGGCTTAAGGACTGATGCTAAAGGCCATGTCCACTGATGGGTGGTATACTAATGCCGTTCCTTTCTTCAAACCCCGTAAGTCTGCATTGCTTCATGGGAGAGGTTTGAAAATTAGGATGTATTTTTTTGTCTTGTTAATCTCTTTGCAGAAGCTGTACACTTGGAGACAGCACAGAAAATAGGTTAAGGCTCACAATAAGCTGAATGAGTTAAATCAGAATCAGGCAAGTATGCTGACAGCCAGTTATTGTGACTCTTAAGCTTACGGGTCAAGGTATGAGTACGAAGGAAACTGCAGTATCAAGTCAGATAAAATGAATACGTTGGTTTTGACTAGTCTGTAAGGAAGGGTCAGGTATTGGCTTGCTGGTGGGACCTATTGCCAACACGAAATGACTGGCTGAAGCAAGGAGGACTGACATTACTTCTCCAAATTATAAATTCTGCTTCCCAATCTATCTGAATGGATTAACCTCAAAACATGAGATCCGGAATTTAAAGATTCAGAATTCAGAAGCTATTATGAGTCAAGAGCAGGAATTAGCATTTGAGTTATAAATATGCTCTAACAAACTGACAGGAGTCGGCTTGCTGTTCCTTCCCTTTTTGAAGATGGTGGCATCAGGCTCGCAATATTTAGAAATATAAACCTAGAAGTGATTTTCACATCCCAGCTGGATGTTAACAGCGTGGCTTGTTGGAAGAACAGTGCTCCTCATCTTCTAACCGGCGCTACCGTGCAGTAAGCCATTACGGCAAGGGAGGGTCTTTGTTCTCAGCGCAGGGGATGGGGTTTGTCCGAAGAAAAAGCACTTTCCCGGGACATGAGGCTGTGGCATGCCACCGTGAGCTCCTACAGTTCCTCACCTATCCAAAAGACAGGCAGAAGAGAGGCAGACACAAGCACGCCATGAATAAACAGGAGCCACTAATATCAGAGAAAGTCTCCAGGCAGTAAGTAATGAAGGCACTAAATAACTGTACCCGCTATTTGGATTTTCTGCCAAACATTAGCCAATTTAAAAGGCAGCAAGAGGCCTTTTACACAGAGAGAATTTCTTTGAGCGCCGACTTAAAAGCTGAAGTTTGGCAGGAAAGTGTCTGAGAAGAATGGGGGAGAGGTAAAAGCCAATTTTACCTGGTAATCTGCTACACTATTTGTGTCCTACCCAGACCACACTTCATGCATTAAGAATACACTGCAGCTCTCCTCTGCGCCGGGGTAGCGGAGAAGCTAATGGTTTCTATTACAGGCATGTGCGGAGGGTGGCTGTGGCATGCACATCTGTCTGCAAAATAGATGTTAGCTTTGGAAACTGCCTAAACACCTTCGTTCCCCGGCAAACGGGGACGGCAGCGGAGCTTTTTGGGCTCCCTCCCAGCGTGACAGGCAGGTGATTGACAGGGCTCGGAGCTGAAAGCCTGCACGTGCTCCTGCTGTAAATAGTAATGCTTAAAAGCAGCAGCCCTAACAGACTATTTCACAGACTTAAACTCAGTTACTCTAATGAGGATTTCCACACACACACACACACACACACAAAAGAGTCTACACATTCTCAGTGCAAGGGAAAAAAAAGAAACAAACAGCGAAATAAACAGCTGGTGAAGTGAAATACGAGGTTAGAGCCCTCTCTGTTTCAAGAGAAGATTATTAAAACAGCTATAAAGATGGTGTTGGCATCTCTTGAAATGAGTTTGTTACATTCAGAAGAGGCAGTTACACATGACAAACCATTTTCTGTTTAATTAGAGGGCTCTGTGTGGAACACTTCCAGGCGGAGGAGGGGAGCAGATTGCTACCCAGCATCTCAATTATGGGACAGCGCCTTAACGATTCAACATGCAAATGTTTTTAACTGACCGCAGAGGGGAAGAAAAAAAAAAAAGGCAAAAAAAAAGGCTTTGTTTGTTCAGCAGGGTTAAGGACTAGGAGCTTTCTGCTAACCTTCAGCAAAGTTGGGCTTTCTGGCAACATGTATTATTGCTTAAGGTTTATTTCTGCCCAAAGGATGGCTTCTACTTGCTGGTTGAAAAAAACTTCTATGGGGAAAACCACGGCAGAGATACCTGGCTGTCCAGCCCTGGTTAAAAGCTTTCAGTTCTTCCAACCAGGTAAAATAATACATGGTTCATGAATAGAGAAGGACCTCGGTATTCACACTAAAGCTCTGAAAGTAAGCAAGCATGGAAAGGAAATTCTAGCTAATACAAGTTAAATATAGGTTATGTTAGCTGCATTTTACAAGCACTAAGAATGTTATTGGAGAAAGCTGTCATTTTTAATGACAGCACAAGCTCCAATTACCAGATAGCTGATACACTTGGGATTTGGAAGTTTTTTTTAAATCACTTGAAATCTAAAAAAACCTTCATTATCAGCTTCTGAGTTTGATGTAAATAACTTCACCTGGTGCTAAGAAGTTTAACATTTCACAGGGCACACGAACAACTTAAAGCCATTTATAAATGTAGGTTCAGCTTCCTGGCAATTTAAACACAGTTTATGGCAACTTAAGCAGCAGCAAAGAGCACAAGGCTGGGCTGCAAGCAGAACCAGCCAGGGAAGACGTGCAAGGCTAAAGGAGATGTGGCGAGCTACCACCCCGAGGTCAGCCAAGCGACGGGGACACAGCACCACTGAACCCTGGAATAAGGCAGGAACGCACATCGGGCTGCAGATCATCCGTCAGTTCAGGGAGAAGTCTAAATCTTGCTGCTAGGCTTAAGAAAGGCCACTTTAGCTGAGAACAAAACCACGTATCACCCTGAGCCTAAACCAGAGCATACACTCCCCCAAGCATACACAGGGGCTGCTTTAAAAACACAAACGCAGCTATACTGATAGGAAAACCCTCTGTCTGATAGTACCCTCCCAGGTCTATCAAGATGTCCCTTGGAGTTCCCGTGTTTTCGCCACTCGCCAAGGTCAGCAAAACCAAAAGCAAGTCAACAAAGTCTGCAAACTTGCTTCAAAAAGCAGAAAGCTGCTTGGAAGAGTCTGGTTTCCCAGCTGCAAGAAACAGCGCCGCGCACACGGACGCTCCAGCTCTGAAATCTAATGCAATAGGCAGCAAAGCTAAATGCTGAAAATTTTAGTTCCCCACAGATAATATGAAAGCCTTACAGTCAGCAGGAACGGCAGCTTTCTAGCTTGTGGCAAGCAGAAAGTGGGACTGAATCATTACTTGAAGAAGAACGTGTTTCAATGTCTATAAATAAAAACCTGCAAGGCACGTTGCCAAAGAAGCGCAAGTCAATATAGCTTTTCTATATGCGCTGTCAAACTTTACTTTTAGACAGTATATTAATTACATAGTCAATAATTGTGGGTTTCATTAGTGTATTAAATACCTCAATCAATAATATTTATCCTTCTCAGAGACAGTCTTCACCAAAAAAAAGGGAGGAGTATTTTTTGATCCTGCAGTTCAAAAAGTCAGTGCAGCATACCAGCAAGGCTTTAATGGAAAACATAAAACACTAGAAACAGACAAAAATCAGATTATTACTCTTATTTTTCAGCCTTTTGTACAATAAGCCATGAGGGAATTCCAAGAGCTAAACTGATGGCAAAAAAATTAGATTTCTTTCTCTTAATTGCTCAACGGTGATGTCAGAGTGGACATGACAAATGTTCCCATCTTTCTTTTCTACATCAGATAAACCAGCAACCCAGCTCTGCTCAGCCAACTTTCCGAGGATAAACTCTCACAGCAAAGAACCCATTTCTGGTGCATCCCCGCATGGTCGTCTGCTGCAGTGCAGCTTTCAAGGTGCCTTTATCATAACCTGGACCATCCCCTGGAAAATACATCCCTATGAGAAGTAACAGACACATGGGGGACCTTCACTGAGCTCAGCCAGGCTGAGCCCAAAGAAAAATCACATCAGGCAACAGAAAAGGAGCTCAGGAGGATTTTTTTTTTGCTTAAAATCTCCCTTTAAAGGACAAGACATTTGGGACAAATTAAAAAAATGCTTTTGCAAGTGTCCAGTTTATTTTAAATAACTTGCAAGAACAGTTATATATAAGGATGGAAAAAGAAAAGTACTACAAGCAGCTTAGAAACACTCCCAAAGGCACGCTTTTGGCATGGCAGAGAGGCTGAATTTAACAACAAATCAATGCACTATAAACAGGAAAAAACTAAAAACAAACAACACCCCACCCCCCAAACACAGACACCTAAGCATTCAAATAAAATACACAGAAAAATGCGTAACAGTCCTCATGAAAAATCCATCTGGCGATTCAAACCACTTTTTTTTTTTTAAATATGCATATGAATGAAATGTAAAAATGTAAACATGAAAAACAGACTAAAAAGATGAGAGAAGGTCTGTGAGCCTCTTGCATCCTCACAGATAATATATTAAAGAGAATTTCCACTCCCTGTAATAAGATTACTGATATTTACTGCACTACTCCAATATTTATAATGCATAATATGCTGCAGACCACTCCCTTCCCCAAACGCAGGCTTTGGAAGTAGGCAGCCTGCTCCATTTCACGTTTTCGTGAGCCTTTTGTGTGAAAGTGATATGACATTTCTCTTTCTTTCCCATCTGAGTCACCTAAGCAGCCCCACCACTGCCTGAGAGGCAGCTCCTCCAGCTGGTGAGGCCGGCCATGGTGAGGAAGAAGCCCTATGGGGTGGCCGCTCTCCTCCAAAGCGGCTAGTTCGAGGGCTAGAAAAAAAAGAAGGCAAAAGGAAATGAAAGATGATGAAACAGGACACGGAAGGAAAGTACGTCTTCCTCCCCCCCCTCAAGATGTTATGCTGCATCTTGGGCAGCAAATGCAAATATCACCGAGAATTAAGAATCAAAACATCAGACTCATCAAGTTCCACTCTCACACCCGTTGCACTAAAAGGACAATCCCATTGTGCTGGAACACGGAATCCCACACACACACTCATCCAAGCTGCCAGGCATAGCGTACGCAGCGTAAAGCAACCAGCTACCAAACACACGCACGGATCAGAAGCGACTGCTCTGCAAGGCCACCATTTATTTTTTACAACAGCTCTTAGAATGTATGACTCCTCAAAGCTTTATTTTGGAAAAAAAAAAACCCCAACAAACCACCTGATGCATCTTAAAAACCAGATCTGACTCAAATGGAATCTCCCCTCCAGACACTCGTAAGGGTCACTAACAATTTAAAATTCATGTACAGTGAAAACATAGTTAAATCCTAACAGTGGGAATTAAACACAAACAACAAACTACCTGAACGCGGCACGTCAAAGCACGTTCCAGATCTTCCCTCGGCCACGCAGAACTTGATGCTCTCATGTAACTGCCCTTGCACCTGCCTGTCCGAAACCGGCAGCCTCCCAATTTCATCTTCGCTTTGTACATTTAATTTAAAGCAAAACATTAGCAGCCTCAGGAATCTTCACCTCACAGAGATCTAGTTACGAAGTATTCCAGCATCCTTTCAATTGAGCAAATGCATATTCAGCCCAGATAATGACTGAAGCTATCCAGCAATAACCTGGACACTAGCAGGGGGAGATTTATGATGAAGGGAAGGAAGACACAGGCTTGTTTGCCAATAATCCCAATTAGCATTGTGAGTCCACTCACTTCTCCTTAATTAGCACAGTCAAAAGAGCCCAGAGCCTTCTGGAGAGTCCCGTTTTCCACGGCCCGTGTCAGTGGCCGCAGTGATCTACCAAGGCTGGGATGGCCGTGGCCACCTGGCAATGAGGTGGGAGGAGAGAATGGAGAGACCTCCACAACTTCCCTGCCCTCGCTCCTCAGCTCGATGGCTGCTTCAGAACCTCGCTTTCTTTTGATTAACAAACTATTTATTAACCAATTATCTTCAACAGTTCTAGCCTATGATCAGGGGAAGGAAGCAAGAGAGATAGATATATGCAGATATATTTTATGTAAGTGGGAAATCATACCCCCCCCCCAGGATTCATTTTGCTAAATTAGCTCTTCTAGGCCCCTCCTAAAAAAGATCTTCATTCTCCTACTCAGCGGTGTAGTCCTCCTCTGTACTCGCCCCAGCTGAGATTCTTTTTTGCCTCTATACGTAGCCGACCAGAACTGTACATAGCATTCGAGATGAGATCTCACAGCAGAGGCTTATATAATCCTATGGTACTTGTATAGCTATACTAGAAATACCTTGCCTTACATAGCTTGATGTTTTTATCATATACTAGCTGATTAAAGCATGATTAAAACCCTCCAACTCTTCAGTCACTAATGAGCATCCACTTTATAGCAGAGGGTTGGGTTTTTTTTATTAGTCCTCTAATAAATGACTTTTCACACAACTGTTTTAAGTTGATTTTCTGTTCCAGTTCTCAAGGTCATTCAGCTGATCCTGTAAGATACCTTAATACTCTTGAGTATTGATACCTTCCATCTCCAGCGCTCTGGCTGATGGCATAGTAAACCCAGCAATATGGATGCACAGCGATTCCCTCTGGGAGAATGAGCTGCCCCAGCAGAGGCAGGTGTGCAACATCGTCTCATAAAGCTGCAATGCCAGCAAATACTTGCTAACACAAATGCCCATAAAAACTTCATAGTGTATATGGGCCTGAGAATCAGAAATAGCCTCAAGGAACATTTTGCATTACCACTTGTTACCAGTCCCCTCAAACTGGGAAGGAGGGACAGGAAGGGTGGAGCAGAACCAAAAGACTGGTTAGCAGAGTGGAAAGATAGATTATCACCGCTAACCTACCATTTGTCAATCCGGAACTGTGCTGAAGACTGTAATTTTCTAGTCAATGCTTTATAAGCAAGGTCAGAGGGAACAAATACTTCAATAAAAAATGCAAGACATCAGCAGAAGAACCCAGTCATGATCCTCACAATCCAAAAAAGAGGAAGGGGTTGTTTGTGCAATTTAATGGGCCCAGAATAATGTTCTTCATGTCCATCAAAGGAAATGGCATTTACAGTTCTTAAAGACTTAAGATGACAAACAGGAAATCATGGGAAATAAAGGGCACCAACTGAATACATGAAGAAACAGTGCTCTACAAAGCAAAATAAATAAATAAGTTTCAGTTTTGCTACCAGAGACCCACTGCAGTATTGCCTGGATGCTTGGAGCTGTGCAGCAAATGCCAAGCTGTGAGCTGCAGCCAGGGAACACATAATTAATGTGATTAGGAGCACACAGAGCTAGCATGCTCTGCTGACTGAAAAGCCCAGTAGCATAATTACTGTTTTCTGTACTAGCTCTATGTCTGAACAAATCTCAAAGCCTGGTTAGTTTTAGACTGCTGTGTAAACGTCAATAAAAATCCCAGAAGTGCCAGCTCATCAGCATTCTCAGGCACAGAAATGGTGAAAATATCACTGCATTTCCATGCCGTTAACACCAGGCAAAGAAGTCTCCATTCTTCAGTCTAACCTTAGAGTTTGTAATAAGGTAACATCTCCCCCAAGTGAATGCTTATTATGAAAGCTAATTAATTGCTTTCCAGTAATGAGAAGTCTTTGGTGTTCAAAGAAAGCAAAATTCACTACATAGGAATTAAACAGTGTTTATTGAAACAAAGCTCCCCCCCATTTAAAGACCTGTTTCTGATTAACATCATTACAAATAAAACCAAAGCGACTGAACATACAAACATACAAAATATGTATAGGCAGGAAACGTGAGCTAAAAATCAGTCAAAAATCCATAGTATTAATTGAAAAGAAAACTAAAGCAATGCTTTGTAGTTGCCTAGATTTCCCTGGGGGATGGAGAGTCAATGCTTATCTGCCTTCCTCAGAAGAGACAATTTTGATTAATATCAGACCCATCTGACTCAGTCTATTAAACCCTGAAGGAAGGATATTCTTCAGATATAAGAGATATGTCTTTGATTAATAATTCTACCATATTGCCATTCCAAGCATTAACAACTGCATGGCACCTGTGGAAAGAGAAAGCCTTTGAATTCTATGGAAAGGAACTAACTTGCGCTAATAGACCTGTTCTCCTATGTCCATTATCTGAAAGCTGTATGACACTCTTCCTCCTACCCTCTGCTGAACAAGTCCAAGTGTCAAGGTTGTCACTACTTTCTTGCAAAGAAGACACAATGGTTATATAATTCAGCTTTACATATAGTAAGAAAGCAAAAGTTACTTCAGACATTCTGAATGGTTTGTCTAAAGACCCTGGCAATCTGTCTAGAGACTCCTCTTTAAAGCTGTCACAGCTTAATAGACCACAACAGCCTACAATATCCTGGCCATTAGAGTGCACTCTTACCTACCAGGGGCATATCTTCAGAGAAATGCATTAAATCACTTAGCCCACTACACTGGACTACCATGCACAGTGTAACTAATGCCAAATTGTCACACACGGGGTAGGGAAAAAGTCAGTGTAATATCATCTATGGAGTTTTTCCTGGAAGTTCTAGCTCCATCAGTCAGCACCAGCCTCCTCACCCTAGCTGAGCATTTCTCCTGATGCTTGCGATCAACCTCTTGCTGTATTCCCTGTAGTTCACAGGTTTGACATCCACTGCTGTAGCCTTAATACGAGATTCATCCTGTGAAAGAGAAACATGGCATGTAAAAGAAGAACGCTAAGCACCCCAGGCATTTGGTTCTAACCTCCTTCTGCTCCAGTAACTTACTGATCTTGGTATCAGGGTTATCTGGGAGTGCAAACTTGACTCCCAGAGGAGCTATGTTGTTTTCATTTGAAACAAGCCAGGCTTGATGAACCTGAGAGGGAGCAGTGTTAATGACAGTGGATCCTTCCTTCAGTGCTCAAGACTGGCAGTATTCGCTGTGAGCAGGTATCTTTGGAAACTTCTCCCCACAAACGTAAGAGGAGGAAGCACCTCCTATGGAGACAAGTCAAACTACAAAAGCCAAGTGCTACGTTACATGCCTTTTGGGGGATACTTACATTGTAAGTCTCCAGTTTTACTCGGATCTTGAACTCATATGTGTTGAAGTTTGCATTTTGGAACACTTCTTCAAATGCCTGCTCATTCTGTGAGAAGGACAAAGACAGATATCAGCTGCAAACACTCCAGGCTTCTGGGAGTACCATGAACTTTCAGAACAGCACATCTTTTGCTTACATTGGCAAAACGGGTGAACTAACCGGATCATGTAGGCAGAGCTGAATCTTCCCTCAAATTTTAGATGCCAAACCATAACTTAAAAGTTTTTAAGAAAAAGTTTAGGTCAAAGTGAAAATGTCTTAGCTACCTAAACAAAATAATGTACAGTTGCACTGAATCTGCAACCAAGTGTACAGAACGAAAGTACTATAAATCTACATGAGATTCCTTCACGCTGCTTAACCGGCTAATTCTGATGTTCTGCTACAATCACAAACACTGACAGAGTTAACTACTTCCCTATTAATCGTCTTATTAGGCATTCTGTTTCTCTCGTTATCCATCAAGGCTGTATGTATCCTTCACATGCTGACACAGACCTATTTAAGAGGATGTTCTATAAAAAAGTGGATACATGTTTTGAACACGCTTTTATAACCATTAGAAGACTCTGTCATATTTATGACATAAGCTGCTTCTAATTACCATATGAACACTAAACATCATCATCACTTAAAACTGACAATTTGTCAAAACAGTAGAAAAGAAGCAGACAAGTTGTGGAGACTGTGGAAAAAGTTTATTTTTGTAAAAATTAGTTGTAAAAACCTTTGCTGACATTCCACAAAAATCCTGCAGCCCCAGGATGATACAGACAAGTAATTATTAATGCGACTTGATCAGTCGCTCCAGCAGCAGACAGAGCATCTGATCTGGAATTGAACCCACCTCAGTTTCACTCATATTCAGTGTAACAGCAGTGTTACATCTGCTGTTTTTAAATGCGCGCAGCACTGTTTTACACTACACAGTGATTCTCCCAAGGTTTAGAAAAGCACAACAAATGAAGGTGAACAGGAGTAGCTAGTTTCACAGACTGCAAAAATTAGGCATATCCTTCCTGAATATTAAAAAGCCCTTCTTCTGACCATCATATGGATTAGAGGATAAGAAAACTTGCTTAATAAAGCATTTGGCTTCTGTTTCCAGCTCTGCCACAAACTTTGCTAACCATTAGTGAGTGGAAAATACTGTTAGCATACCAGTCATTGCTACCCTACACTACCTCCTTTGGTAACAAGCACAGTGGAGAGGTAGATGAAAAACATTGCATGCATATCTATGCTTAGCGTGGTCACTGCCTGTACATGGACTCACTACATACTATGAGCAGTGGAAAGACTCCCACCAACTTCACAGGATACCGCATCAGATCTTCAGAGAAAAACCACTAAGAAAAGCTTACTGAAAATGCATCAAGTACCATTCTTAAAGGCTCATAAAAGTGTCAAATCAAAAACAATTTCTCCTGGAACACAAAGCATTCCCGCTCAAGGGCTCATTCCATATTATGTTCCATTTTCTATCCTCAGCCATTTCCATTAGGCAGCTCTTCAAAAGACATTACATGTTTGTACTGTTACATAGGATCTGCTGTCTCTCCTTCCACACCCAGTTCTCTGCAGCATTAAAAGTGACTAAGAAATTTTGTTTGAACTCTAGCAGAGATTAAGCATGGCTAAAGTAAGAAAATATTGACAAGTTAAGAATGTCTGAAAATGGAAATGCAAAAGTGCAAGCACATCTAATTAGAGTGCCCTAGCAATACATCTTCCTACAGAACAGAGGTGTGCAGCTTTCACAATATCACAAAAACTTAGCATCCCAGAACCACAAGCTTTGTACCACTTACCTTAGACCGCTGAAGTGCAGGAAATTTCAAAAAAAACATTCTTGTATGTAACCTACAGGAAAACCAGCCCTACTTTGCAGAAGCAGATGAGGTCTACAATAGTGTCTCAGGACAACCGGGACTACAGCCTCAGCAATCCCTCCTGCTTCATTTCCCTCCCACAGCCAAGCAATGGGTTAAACAACTACTGGTATATCTATGGAGCCCTAGTATCAACCAGCCTTAGCCTGGGAGCACAGCAATGCTCATATGCAATTCAAGAACTTATTATGCTTTCCATATCATCAGTTAAAAAAACAAAACAAAACCACATAGATTTTTACACAGTAGACAACTAAAACTCAGGAAAATATTATTTTGGTTGGAAGAAAGGAAAATGCAGCAGAGAAGCATATAGTGACAAAGGGAAGAAAATGCTGTCTGTTAGTGTTTAAAGACTTACAATCTTAAAACCTAATCTGTCAAAGAAAGATCGCTTAGGCATCTCTGCCAACGACCCATTTTACAAGTCACAGTTTTCATATGACCGACAAAATTTCTGATTATATTTGGTGGGGAAAAAAAAGAGCCTTCAGAAATGGGCTAACACACATTAGTTCAAAAAGCTTCCTGCCTACTTACAAAGATACATACAAAGTGTTCTGGAACTTTTTGGTTTTGTAAACAAATTTTTGGAACACATTAGGGATAGTCTTGTTAGCATTCATGGCTAAACCAGGTTTTTTTGCAGATTCTTCCAATCTAGGTACAATGATAAAACAGCCTGTTCTTTCTATTGGAGTCAACACATGTTAAAAGGCTGTAGTATTGTCCTCAAGTAATCAGCTGTCTCTCAAGGTCCAGGTGATAAGGACAGCCTGATCTCCAGCTTTTAACAGCCAAAAGAGCTCAGAGGTAGACAGACTGACTGTGGGAGCAAACTATGGGGGAAACCAGGCAAATCTCTGTTCTCCAGGCAGATGGCCTGTGGAAAATAATCCTGAGGAGAGTAAACAAGTCCCTGCCAAGAACTTCAGACTAGGGAGACGCAATGATTTGTGAACTTGTAAAAGATACTGAAGTCCAACATCTGGAGAACAATCTTGGGCTGCCAGGTCCCTGAGCTGGCCTATTACCCAGGGAATGGGCAAGATCAAATTCTTGCCAAATGAAGTAGCATATCCCTTTCTTTCATATGGCACTTTTGTATTTGTTTTAATAATGCTGTTAATTTCCACAGCAACTACATGAACATAACCCACTGCCTTTGCCACCTCTGCTGACTTAGGAGTGCTATACGCGTGCACACAGGTATGAGATCGTGCTCTCTGATGAATCAGCACTGGTGTTACACACGTACCTTACATCTTTCTCCAAGTTGCCTTCAAAGTCAACATTACAAGAATATTTCCTTACCAGGAGGATCAAAAAAAAGCAAGAAATTTGAGGGCAGCCCACCAACAGGATGTGTGAAACAGTTCAACTTCTAGACATTTACTAAAAATACAATAAGCTAATTGACTGACCTTTTCCTTCAGTTCTCCCAGGAAAGCTGCGTTTTGCCCAAGAATGAATTCTGCTGACTCTTGGAAACAAGTCACCCACTGATACTCTAGACAGTCTGCAATGGTCACCTAAAACCCAACAAAACCCAAAAGGTTATTTCATCCAGTTGCCTATTCCTCAAGGAAGACAGAAGACAGTACAAAAGAAAAATTTATTTCACAGCTATATAGAGTTTTAAATTTCCAGTAACTATCAGAGCCCTATGTACCGTAGGTACTTTCCATCACTGAGGGTGGAAGGCAGTGAGTTTTGGTTTGTTTTTTTTAAGCTCCATAGAACGTCACAGTAACTTAACATGAGTTAATATTGACAATACATTGTGTCACAGGAAAAGGCCAACAAGATCACAGTGGTACACCCTGATGGATATTCAGCTCTGTTCTGCTGTCACTGATGAGCTGTGAGCAAGAACAGGTTAGCCCAGAACAACAACCACCAAGGGGGACACCAACAAGACTGCAAACTGCATTTAGTTTGTACACACCTGAGTACTTGAGCACAAACACATGTAATACTATGTTATGAGGAAACTATCAACATATTCAAGGACAAGACAGAGCAGTAAAAAGATCAAATGATAGCCTCACATGCATCTCCTGGCTGCTTTGACAATTAGGAATGGGAAAATAGGAGACATACTGTTCTGAAGGCCTTGATTGTATCCTCAGTATCTCCTTTATATTCTACAAGAATGATTCTGCTATGTAAAGTAGTTCATGCATTCCTAGAAGTTATCCGCTAGAAATTATTCAGAAGCAGTTTGTGTTTTAGTGAGACTACAGGGATAGTTCCCTTCTCTCTGCATGCCCACCTGGCACAGCATTTCTAAGAAGCAGATACAACTCTAACTTATAACGTAAAACAGAAGAAGGTTCAATGCTTATGGTGTAAGCGGGCATCGCAATAATAATCCCCAGACAACTTTCTGAAACAGGCTCCATTAAAGCATGAGACAGAACAATACCTACCGAAAAAAATGTACTAAATATAGGTAGCAGCTGTAAAAGTGCAATTACTGCTCTCCAGAAATGCCATTTTACTTCAGTTTATCTTCACTACTGAAGAGGCGTAGGCCATCTGTACTCTGCACTGCATAGTACACTTGGAAACCAGAATCAACTGAGCTAGCATCAACTTTTTGGCAAAGAGAAAAGCTTTTAATTGGAGCACTAGGAAAACAAACTGCTAATCAGCTCAATGAAACATCCCTCACTCAGGTACAGTATACAAACCATTTAAATATCCTCTAGCCCAAAGGCACCACAGATAGACAAACAGCACTCTAACACCCCCTTCTCTTGAAAGATTTCTATTTGCACTGTACAAGGAAAACAGCGAGAAACACCTCTCCTCTAATTCTACTTACCAGAAGCATCATACGATACTTGAAGTTGGGGAATTCACGATCACACTTTTCACAACGATACAGTCCATTTTGTTGGTCTATCACTTTCTTATTGCAATCCTGAGAGGGACATGCCTGGTACATACAGTTCTCTTTGCGCAGATGTACAACTGTGCCCACACAGCTAAAATAATCCGCCTAGGAGAGTGAGTGTGCAACATTAGCCTCAAAATACTCAATGTTTTCCAATTCTGAATTAACTACAAAGCAAGGCATCCATACTTGGATATTTAGGATTAGAAGGCTTAACAGCTATGGATTATTGGGAAACTGTAAATCAGCCCCTCTGTTGCAATAATTTTCAGGCTTCCATTATGTTAAATAAAGCCCCTACAGCAAGATTATTTTGTGTTTCCATTGCAAGAAACTCCAATTGCTAGGTTTTCTTTAGATAAAGCATATTTGCTTCTCCATTGTGTCTGTTCAAATCTCTACTTTTTCACAGGATTAAGATTCTGCACTTTCCTATGCTTCTTTTAGGAGCCAATAGAAAAAACAGAAAGCCTACTGTGTAGTATTACAGATAAGCATTTGATTAAACTATAGCCTACAGAACAAAATACCCACTCACCATACTAAAATAATCATCCTAATGGTTTAAGACCACGGTCAAGTCTTTCAACAGATAAACAGGGGTTGCTTAAGAAGCATGTGCAAAAAAATCTCACAGAAAATAGCTGAATGACAGGTAAAGTTTTTTCCTTAGATAGAAGTTCTTGCACATCCCAAATGGCTTAGCACTTAAGTTTGAAAAAAAAAAAAAATAATATTTAAAAATAAGTCAAGAAGCAGTATAAGCCTAGAGAGGTTACTGGACTGGAATGCCAGACGCCTGGGTTTTATTCCTAGCTTTTCTATTGACCAAGTGCGCACCCTTGAAAACCACTTCCTCCTAATGCACCTGTTTCTCCTAGAACACTTTGTGCTATTTATATTAACACCTTTGGGATGAACTCCCCCCCATTTATACAAGGCTTAGAATTCTCTTGTAAACACAGTAACTTGTTGCAACATCAGCAACAAGCTGGAATTTATTTGAAAAAAAAAATACTTAATAACATAAATTCTGACAGAGTAAGCACATACTGCTCAACAACTGTACTACTTCAATAAGCAAAATGCCTGCATAAAGTCTAGCTTTTTATTTTCTCCCCAATACATAAGGCTTGCACTCAGCGGCCGCGCTTTACCTTATCTCCTTGTCCCAAGTTCTCAGATTTGGCTTCAAACAAAGTTTTCCAATTGGTATTCACCCCAGATGCTGGCCCACCCCTCACATCAGAGATTGAGGCACATTCCAGAAGCTGCCCCTCAGAGTCAAACCTGGAACCACAAAGATGCACTTCTATTTTTGGATAGCAGACCATACAGACTTATCAAAAGCTTACATTTAGTTTCATGTACTTAATACGTGAGGGATTTTTTATCAATGATTGCAAGGGAAACAATTACAGTAATTTGTGTATATTGCAAACAAAAATAGCATTTCAGAATAAGTTAATAGTCCGACTTAATTAGCACAGTATTTTATAAACCCACAAAAGGAGGACAGCTTTGTTCTATATAACTGCAATTTGTTTGCCAGCTAGTGGTCAAACCACGCACTGCATGCTTCTTAAAGGCAGTCAGATAACAAGATTTAAGGGCATCAAGATATTTCCGTAATTAAAATTAAATTACATGGTACCATTATCTTCGCAGCAGCTTCGAAAGAAAAAGAAAATAGCATTGAAAAGATTATTCTTCCTCTGTTAAAATAAGAAAGCACAGCTTTTCAGCAAAAGGTTGTACTACCATTCCATCGTGGTGTTTTTTGAGATTTGAAAAACACGCCAACAAGACTCAAAAACTGAGCTTAATTAAAGCGTGACAGTAATAGCTAAGACCCACAATCAATTTTATCTGCAACAACCTTCTGAAGTATGGGGGAACCACAGCTCAATGACAAATGGAGGATGCCATTATATTTTATCCATGTTTGGGTGATTTAACTAGAACCTGAAAACCCTGGATTCACGAATCTGATGCTGTCAGCACTTGACCCTATTCATACATACACCACATCTCGCCATATTAGTAGTTACAGCAGACAATTTAGCAACTACCTACAGTGGAAGCAACAAACCACCAAGAAATCACTTTGCTTTCCTGACAACAATAAAAATAAAAATGTTATTTTGCTATCTGAAAAATATCTGATCAGGAATAGACACTGGAAGAAGTCAGCATAGTTCCTCCAGCTCATACTAATATAGTGTGTATCAGATTCCACACAATCAAAAAAGCCTGTGAAAAAAATATTGTTCTCTCAGATCATGCCTCAGAAAGTGGAGCTGGTCAAGTCTGATTTCATGCTGCCTTCCAAGGCTTTGGGTCAGCATGCACTACTCCTATTTCAATTTTTCAAGGTCTGTCAAGGAATTACAAGTTTTTGAATTGAACAACTTAAGAAGGACAGCCTTTCAGGCTCCACTGCTTTCAAGAAAGGGAAGTTTCTATAATCCTGGAACCCATATCCTCTGCTACCTTTCTTCAGTACTATACAAACTGCTCAAGTACAGAGAAACAGAATAAAACAAACACTCTGCAGCAGGCTGGAATGAATCTACATAAACACACACTCATACCATCCTCGGAGCTTAAAAGCCTCTGGGCTATCAGGGTTGATGACAACTGTACTCGAGGACAGGACAGACAGGCTTCTACCACCAAAATCAGAGACTCGGGCTCCTTTGATGGCTATCACAGGTTGTCTAGAACCATCAAACTGTTCAGCCTGCATGTGTTGAAAAAACAGAAAACATTAGTAGCACGCTACAGTAAAGGTACTGGACTTGCGGTCATAATTCACAGATCATGACAAGAGACAAATCTGAATCAAACTATCTTACTGTATTTAGAAGGTAAGGTTTTAAATGGTATCACTAGGACTTTAAGAAAAGGCAGCTAACAATTAAAGCTGTAATCCTAACACCCCATTTCCTGGGGAACCAGAGGATCCTTAAGTCACACCACTGGTTTGGAAAAAAAGGATTGGTTCCCTCCATTAGGAGTTTCACACAAGGATTTTAGAAAGGGAGATGGGTTACGGGAATGGAGGTTTCTCCAAAGCGGAGAAATTATTTGGTCAGATTAGACTCTTCAGGATATGAAACAACTCACTTGGCTTGACTGACCCAATCATGTCTACTCTACTACAACTTAAAAAGCAGAAGTGTAGGTATGCTGACCAAACACATTTTCTTGACTTCCCATTTTCTGTTTTTAATCTCATAAAGCTGCTTTAATGCCGTTCAATTGCCATCAGTTTGTTATCTGAGTAAAGTCTGACACTAACAAAGAACCTCTTGCCATAAGAGAGGTTTTGAAAGGTATGGATTTTCTGGACCCCACACCACTTAGCAAGCAAGGGGAGGATCATGTGCTTAAAGATTACAAACGAGCTGGAGTTACCAGTAGCATTCACTGTATCCACGAGATGCAAAAAGAACACAAAACATATCCCAGCACTTAGGGTAATGACTATTGCAAAGGAGATACAGATTCTAACCCTAACTGTGCCAGCTGCAAGCCATACATCACTTCTCCTCAATGCTTGTTGTCATCTCTATTCTACAAGCAAGCAAACAGATTTAACTTTGTAAAATGCAGGCCCTGATCTCTGTGGGAAGAGTTATGCCAGGAATTACCAGTAGCCTCTCCTATAACAACCTGGTCCAACCTCAAAACTTTGTGATATTGAACTTCAGTTTACTTCATTTATATCAGCAGATGGTTAATGGTGTTTAGCTACCTACAATATCAGTGCACTTGATCATTTAGCCATAAAGCATCACTGTCAAGCTGGCAGGATCACTTCTATTTTATAGACTGGAACATAAATCCCTAAGCATCTACAACACTGGTGGAAAACAAAAGTAGCCTGTTAAAAGGATAAAGTAGTAGTTTACTGCAACTACTCAAACTTTGAATTCCAAGGCTCTGATGCTTTAAACTCTAGTCTGAGATACAGCCTCTCAACCCCCCAGTTAATCAGCAATTTATGCAGGGTAACATGTATCCCACCCTACAAATAAAATTAGTCTCAAATGAGACAGCCATAGCCACTGGGCTTTTCCATAATCAAACTGCAACTCGTATCCTTTCCTAAACTAGAAGCCTGTTACCTTCAGTCTTTGGGCTTGAGACATAATGTCTGCAGTTGTTCAGAACACATTAGTCAGATCATGTCAGCAGTTTGTCAGAGAAAGGTTAAGAACATCACACCTGAATGAAACCAGACAGTCTTTCACCTTCTCTCTGCCCCTGATCCTTAAACACCCAGGACCTGTCTCAGTGCTATGCCCATCTCTGATGACAACAGCACACTCATTTCCTTACCCTACACAAAGGAACCTTTGCTTAAGAACAGGTAAGGGAGCACATACCTCATTTCCCCATAGCGTAGCTGTCACTAGTTTCCCTGATATATCCATCAGGTGCACATTCCTCTTTGATACCTCCCTATTGTTAGCTTTCACTGTAATTTTAGTGACATCTTCGTAGCTCTTACAAATTCCAATTACATCTGAAAAACAGTTACAATTTAGTTAGAGTTGCTCAAAGGTCACAATTGGGGAATACAAGATCACAAGAGAAGAATTCAAACCTACTGTCGGATTTTTACCTTGTATCCTAGCTCCCTATTCAAATCAAATCTGATATGGAAATTAAGTGTATTATGGTACGAATGCTCCACTACAGAACTCTTCAGTGCTTTAATTTTGTTGACTAATTCATTAAGATATTCATGAATGCAAGCCTCACCACATTAGTGAGATCAAGGCATTGTACTATCTTTTCCCATCACATTCTGTCAAAGGAGTTCAGCCCTGATCCTGTAACACACACTCCCTTGCTGTTTAAGCACAAGTCTCTCAGGCAAGGCGTTTTCAAAGTGACTATAAAACAACAAAGCAACTGGCTAGTGCCTTCACTGTAGCCCCATGACTGTAAGCTGCAACTTAAACAAGTCTGCATGTTTGGGTAGTAAGAGCTAACACAACCCCCTTTGCACTCCCCAAAAGTACACCATTTTTAATAATTACAGATCTACCTTTAAAATTCCTAGCTGAATGCCTCTGAATCACAGGCATCTTGTGCCTGTGAAACCTGAGAACCCTCGCCCCCACCCAAGCCTCTGATTTTTCCGGAGTACTCTGCCCAACAAATTACAGAAAAACAAACCTCCAATACTTCACAAAGCAAGCCAAAACAGTCATGCAACTTGGACTTGGATGCAATGAATTATGCCAAAATCACTACAGAGATAATTAGATAGTGAAAGAAAGCAAGACCATGGAAGGTATGAAATGCACACGTGCTGAGCAAGGACATTTTTCTTTCAGCCCTTTTCTGTGGAAAACAATGATCATCATAAAATAAACAAGTATCATTTACTGTCCTTAGTTTGTAGCACAAATTTGAAGAAAAGTCGTTATACATTGTTAGCAGAACAGGGCAAAGACATCTTAACAGGAAAACCACCCGAGGTATTTTTAATGGCAACCATCACTGGATAACTTCATTTAAGGGATCACAACACTCAAAGCCCTGTATGCTCACTACCTCCCCAGTATTCAGGACACAAAAGTAAAACTTCAGAGCTTTAGAGCTTGCCATTTTGCTACTTAGACTGACCAACAATTGAGTCTTTGGGTCTGTTCTCCAAGTCAGCAATGGATACAAACTCAAACTGAACAGATGGAAGATGCTGGGCATCATCACAGGGCACAACTGAAGTCTCATTAGTGAATGTAATCTCATAGTCATTCTTAACAGCTGTATATTGCTTGTTAGCAGTCTTCAAATTGCCTTTGGTAAAATAATATACCTACAGGAGAAAGCAGTGAAACAGAGGATATTATCAGAAGTCAGAGAAAATAGATTGTGTTCACCTTTAAAAATCCTTGCTATGCTGAAGCTCCTCTTTTCTAGCTCATGTCAGTCTATGAAAGCACAATGCTACCATACCTTGTTCAATTCAATGAGGGGAAAGAACTTGTCTGCTTGATCATTGAATGCAGTAGCTCTAATCTCACCCTGCAGGAAAATAGGAGAGCTGGTCAGAACTGAAATTCGGAATGAAAAAAAATAAAAAGAAATCTTTGCAATGTTAAGTGCCATCCGTTCTACAGACACAGCGTGGTCTGCCAGGCTAGCTCCAGGCATGTGAGAAACAAACAACATTCTCCTCACATTTGTAGTTATAGCTAAAACAACATATTCTATACCTGACCATCAAATCTCATATTCAAGTCTCATTAGTATATCTAGAGTTTCAGAATGAAATGAGTAAGAACTGCATATATCCTATATACACCTCTGAAAAGGTACTCGTAAAACCAGCATTAATTGCCATTACATGAAAAAAAAAAAAATCAAATAGATCATGCAGCTCCACAAGATAGCATACAGTATATTGGTTTATCTCCCACTCATACGTGATGTTAAGTCTTTAAGTAAGGATTAATAACAATTATAAACTCACTAGATATAAATTCTGTTTTAAAAAAAAATGTGAATACAGACAGTATGCACAGAAAACAAATGGCTGATGACAACATGTTACATTATTAACCTCACATTTTATACTAAACATAATCTAGCAGAATCTTGTTTGTTTTCATGACAGAAGGCTGCGATTTGATAAGAGGTTTGACAAACTGCAAGTTTAGTTAGATTAACCAGATACCGTTCCCCAAACAAACCACAGATGAAATTTCCTACTATTACAATAATTTGTACTCCCATTTCCCCATGAAAATGAAAGCTTCTAACTTGGAGGCAATGCTCCTCTCACTCCTTGTTTTGTATCGCGTATATAAGCAAGGATGAGACCTCACTCTCAATCTAGAGGAAACCACCACAAACCTCAGTATTAAGTTGTCAGTTTCCATAAACAACTATATTTTGAAGCTGCAAAAATTCAGTCACACACTGTAGACTTTGATGAAAAATAATCAGTAATGCCATACATTTAAGACTTCATTCGGGATAAAAACTGGGTCGTTGATGCTCAACTTAATGAATACAGGAATACAAGCTTCAGTGGTAATAAAAAAAGCCAAACCCAAACATTTCCTATAACACACTTTATTTCCTCTATTCTGTCTTTATGAAGGGTTCGTCAGCATCTGGCATACATTATCTTTTTCTCAACATATGACACTTACACTTTCATCGACTAGCTCTATAGAAAAGAGCTTTCCTTCACCACGGGAGTTGCTCCACGTGCGGATCTGGCCTTTTTGGGTAACACGAGCACAAATGGTCCACCTGAAATTGTGCAAGAAATCACTCTTCTGTGTCTTTTTTCTTTTTTTCCTCCAATAAAAGATTGAATTGACAAACCTTTGGAATTGGAATGTCACCATTTAAAAGCCAGAATCTTCCCACTGCACCTCAGCAACTCTACCTGCTTTTCTGCTACTTTCTATTTTAATGGCCTAGCCCATTAAAGGCAGAAAGTTGTAGAGAAAGCAACAAAGCCAGCCTTAAAGCATCTAGTATGATAATAGTAGCGAACAATCCTTCTGCATAGAATCAAGCCTCAAATCTTTTACCCTTCTAGGGTACATTTCTCATGCAGCAGTTTGCCTGTTCTGAAAAGCCATGCTAGAACTCAAGAGCTCAATTATAGGATTCACATTTAACTTGGGTAATCAAATCAGTTTGCGTAACTTAAAAATGTCATTCATGAAATAATTACATCCTCATGCTTGTCAACAGAACAGTAGTGAAAGCGAATAGCTTACTGAGCTGTTTTATCATTAAGTTACCAAAAAGAAGGTTGCTTTAGGAAAAAAAATTGAAGTCAATTGATTTTCAACTAAAATATTAAAAACCTCTCAATCTCAGCAGGGTAACTTCACCAAGACCATGCAAAGGCAAATATCAGATTGTCGAAGTGTTGATGAAGTTAAAAAAAACAAAACAAAAAACCCACAAAACCCCCACAAACCACCAAAAAACCCAAGCCAAACCAAAACCCGCAGAGCTGTTTCTATGGAGGGTTTTTGTTTGTTTGTTTGTTTATTTCTCTGGGTAGTTTTGTTATTATTGCTGGTTTTGTTTGTTTGAAGTTAACCAATACAGTCAAAAGAACTCAAAGAATGATTTGACAGAGATTCATACACGAGAAAGCAAAAAGAAGCTATTGTTTCCTCATGCCTGTGACATAGAGTAACACCTGGAAAACCACGATAACTCACTTAGATTGGTATGGGTTCAGGCTGGCAATCGGCACTACTTTGGCCTGCGATCCCCCTGGTGTCTTCACTGAGCTTGGAGCGCTTACTTTACCAAACTGGTTTGAGGGAGGAGCATGGTACTTCGGAGCAGCAGGACCTTTCAAAAACCACAACAAAGCATAAAGCATTTCAGCCTTGCAGTCAAATGCCAGATTAAAACCAACTCGTGGTGCAAGGTCAGGCGGAACTTTTTCCACCACGCTATGGGGAGCTGCATAGAAGGCAAAGTTATACTTAACACTGGGTAGTGCACTTAAAGCTCCATTCACTGTGCTATGTGAGCACCACACAGTGTCTAGAAGTTTGTTGAATCACTTCTGCTCTTGGTCACAAGTATTTTCTAGGCTGCAAACTGCTGCAGAAGAGACAATCTCAGACCTTTAGAACACTTACACTGGAAGTGGAGATGTGTCCAGAGTCAATCACTTAAACATGGTCTAGAGGGGGAAACAACTAGTTAGCAGTAAATTCTCTAAAATACGGCACACCAAGCTTTACATCTACGCCATTTGGGGGAAACAACTAAGGAATGGTAGCCCGCACTCAAATAATTTCCTGACATAAAGCAATACTGCTAATTCTAAACTGAATCTTGTCAATGTATAAGCATAAAACTCTCATGATCAGCTTTAAGTACAGGAAGGAAGAGACTGTTTTCTGCTGCAGTAAGCAAGTGTCAGAATTTTACTATTTCAAAATACTTCTTAAATGTAGGGATAAAGAATACAGACGGGTTAAAGCAGTACCAAGAGCTAGGACTGACAACTTTTTGGCTTCAAAAATAAGTTTACAGGCTGACATTTAAATTGACTGCCTTTTTCAGTATCTCACTATTTAAAGTCTTGATCAAAAAACTGTATTTATAGATGTACTATTGCTGTGGTTTAACCCCAGCCAGCAACTAAGCACCACGCAGCTGCTCACTCACTTCCCCCCCACCCAGTGGGATGGGGGAGAGAATCGGGGAAAAAAAAAAAGTAAAACTCGTGGGTTGAGATAAGAACAGTTTAATAGAACAGAAAGGAAGAAAATAATAATAACAACAATAATAAAATTACAATAATAATAAAAGGAATGAAATATACAAAACAAGTGATGTGCAATGCAATTGCTCACCACTTGTCGATTGATGCCCAGTTAGTTCGTGAACAGCGATCCCCACCCAGGACAACTCCCCCCAGTTTATATACTGGGCATGACGTCCCATGGTATGGAATACCCCTTTGGCCAGTTTGGGTCAGCTGTCCTGGCTGTGTCCCCTCCCAACTTCTTGTGCCCCTCCAGCCTTCTTGCTCTGGCTGGGCATGAGAAGCTGAAAAATCCTTGACTTAGTCTAAACACTACTTAGCAACAACTGAAAACATCAGTGTGTTATCAACATTCTTCTCATACTAAATCCAAAACATAATACTGTACCAGCTACTAGAAAGAAAATTAACTCTATCCCAGCTGAAACCAGGACAACTATCAAGTAATTTCAGTCCGGTACCACCTAAACTGTTTGGCCTCAATACCTCAGCATCAATAACACACCTGCTGGCCAGCTCCAAACTGTAGCCTCCTTGGGTGCCCACAGAGCACTGTTTCAAGAATGCAAAATTGCATCAGACAAGATGTTCAGTTTACACTGCTTCATCAAAGTTGTGTCCAGTTTTGGTTTTTTTTTTCCTTTGGGAAGAAGAGGGAAGGGGGACAGATTTCCCCCCCCCCCTTTAAAAAATTTATTATTAAACCCAAGTGTACAGTAGCCTCTTGAGAGAATTCACCCTGTCAAGCTATGGGTTAGTCTTTAATGGAGTGTTTGTTGTGCAAGACCGTTATAGTAAGGATCTTTTTTAAACTTAAGCTGTAGTTTCGCACTACACAAAGGGAAACCAGAATTCTTGCCCAGGATTACTCTTACCTGCTACTGACAAATTGCCATTTTGTTGCTGGGGTTTGCTGGGTGCTGGGTTTGCTGCTGGAGCTGAAGAACGTTGCTGCCCTTGCCCTGGTAATCAAATGGAAAGAGACCATATACTACAGTAGGGAACACAGTAATTAGCAGTACCCTTAAGCCTTTTTAGGAAATAAGACTTGCATGAAAAAAATAATTTAAAACACAGAGAAAACACACTAAAATTCAGGTCTTAGAAGACACAGCAGTAGCAAGCTATCTGTTGAACAATATTACCATGGAGGAATTTCAGTCAGATCTCTTTCCTCAAGCAACTGCTTTCTACTTTGAAAGAATTCAGGGTTGACAGTTATTTAGAAGGACAGCACTTAAGTAATCTTGACAAATTCTCAGTTTTTATAGGCTTCTATTGCTCTGACAGGTAGTTTCTGCTACTACCTAACAGCTAAGATAAAAACTGTAGAATTCCCTCTTAAAACTCAGAAAGGGCCAAAAACCCACTGGGTAAAGTCAAACCTGAACTTAACACAAAACAAAGAAGATACCTGCTACATTTTATTTCCAAAATATGAAGATATTTAATGTGGGGGTGATGGAGTCATCATTTCAGCATTCACGCAGGCCCCTCTTGGGACACAGCAGTATATTGCATAGGAAGCAAAGTGATGCCATAGTTAAGTACATACCGTGCATTTTTTTGTTAGATTCCAGGACTTTTACTTGCCTTATATTGATGATAAATTACAAGAGAAAGAACAGAGTGACATGTCTAGAGAAATAGTACATTAGAAGACTAATCTACCATTCAAAAATTTGTATTCTTTTACATAGTAATTGTCCTATCATATTTTGCCTCCAGATGAGAAAATGTCCAACATTTTCATCTTTTTGGATGCAACTAATTCTTAAGCCATTGGTTTGCAAGAAGTCCTAGGCCTGAGTAGGCAAAGCGCCCCTGATTTGGGATGTGAGGAGGAAGGTGGTCAGAGAAAGTGGAAAAGAAGGTCAGACCAAGCCCATAAGCATCACAAGGAACAAAAGCAGAGAATCCCAGAACAGAAGGGCAAGAAAGGATGGCAGAGAAGCAAGGTAAAGGAGCAGAAGCAACACAAGGAGACCCTGACGTAGTGTCACCTGATGTTGTATAGTCTACAGAGGTAACCCTCCGGTTATTTTTAATCCAAAACAAGGTCCTTGCACAAAAACCAATCTGCTCCTCTAACTTGCCGCAGTAGAGTCACATCGGTGAACTGGTGACAGCAGTCTCCCTGGCAACAGAGTGACGTCAAACAGCAATTTTGTGTAGTGTATTTACTGCAGAATCCACTAGATGGAGAAGCCAGATTTCACCCTCGCTCAGCTGCCTCAGGTGCTCTGAGGACCCGGTCAGGGTCAGTGCTCAACACCCCAAATTCATTTGGTGTAAGAGGAGAATGGAAAAAAAATCAACAAAACATATTAAGAGAAAAATATGTCTGGTCAGGGAAAGAATATTCAAGAAGAACAGAAACGTGCACAGGAAACAGCAAGAGATTTCCTTGCTACTTCTGTTCCAAATGTTTTTTTTCCCCTAGGTTTTTAATTAAAAAGAAAAAAAAAAAAACAACAACAAAAAAAACAAACAAGAGACCACCATATACATTAGAACATTTGTGCATTATGAAACACAAATTCATATTTTAATGGCTGCCTACCCATAGCCTAGTGTTTCTCAACAGATTAAGAATATATTAACACATCAGTGCATGTGTTCAAATACAGAAGTAGCAGAAATAGCTCTCCAATTTTTTCACTTAGAGTCTAGGGACTCCTAAAATATGATTTTTGGTGGCTGGTGATCACTTAAGGTGCTCAGAAAACTGAGTCCTCTGCCTAGTTTTCACTCTTAGTTTTCAGAAGCTGAAAAAACACTTGAAATACCTGATCACATTTCTGCTATATATACTGGGTTAGTCAAATCCAAGACCTTTGGCCAAAGCTAGCCACACAGCCTACTCCAATGTCATAGCCATGTAACAGTAGTTCTCTGCCTCCAATAGTTTGTTGCCGAGGGGTACTGCTACAGTGCCATGGTGACAGAAGACCAGCCCCAGAACTGAGCAGCAGCAGGGGGGTGGGGTGGGAAGAAAATGCACTTTGAAAGAATGCACACCAAATCATGTGTGGTAGGAAGGACAAGAATAAAGAGTTCAAGTGAATGTGTAAGTATACAAACATTTCAACATTGAAAGATTAATGACAGAAGTTAAACATAAGTAGCAAGTAATTGTCATAGTAAGAAGAAAGTCCAGCATCAGAGTAATTTCAATGAGATTAATGACAGTAATAACATTATCATCTAGTTTTCAACAAGAACTAAACTGCTCAATCTTAATTTTCAATACTATTATGAAATGCTGCCTGAAAAGTTTTTATGATATGTATTAAGAAGATTGTGTCTCCAGCTTCCTTGTTAGGCAGATTAACCACCTACTGCTCAAGCGTAAAGTGGCCAAAAGCCAGCTTCTCACTCCCCGGGTCCTACTGTAGTATTACAGTCTAGGAAAGGATATTCCTTAATCCTAGGTCTAGTAATTTGAGATCTGTATTTCAAGAAAGACCAAAAGTAGGACTAAACACTCTTTTAAAAATAGCTGAACTTTTTTTCCATGAAAACCACAAAGCACTCTTAGATACTCATTCTGCATTAGCTGAATGTTCCTCAGAAATACCATCTCTCTATATATACAGGAACTTAAAGAATCTGCAACTTGAAATACACCTTTGCCTTCTTATCAGTCAAGGCCTTCATGACAAATCAGGCAGCCCTGCAGAGCAGAAAGGCCACATTAAGGATACTTAATCTAAACTATTACCGCCTTCTGCAACTGAAACCTTATTTAGTATCAAAAGGGTATGAAGCCTGCAGAATAATGTCAGTGTTAAAATGAAATACATATCACATCAAATTCGGCATCTCTTAACTATCTAGTACAAGACCACACTTACTATGATCATAGACCTGTAACATCTCCAAAAGCATTTAGATTTGAAAACTTCATTGCTGAGTACTTTTGTAAGCCCAAATGAAGAATACAACTTTGATCAAAGTTGTGGTAATTTTACCAAAATTTATAGTCTTAAAGGTATATTTTCAGCTCAGTTTTGTAAAATATCACATTCCTAGTCGTTTCTAAGCAACAACATGATAACTGAAAAACACTGTAGTTCACAAGCTCTTGTATCACACAAGCGAGGGAAATGGGAGAAAGCCACAAACCAGCCTGCTCAATAGCTATTCTGAAAATCTTGGTCTCTACAGCAACTGTGGGATTGAACCATAAAATCTGAGATGTCAACACATTTTTTAAACAGCAATTAGCTAAGTAACTATCAAAGGAACAAAGGATTCTTTAGGCTCATTTAACAAACGCCCCTCTAATTCCCTAGGAAAAAGAAGTTAATGAAGAAAGATATCTTTGCCTTTGCAACAAAGTCTAATTTCTATTTCGATTAGTAAAGTAGATTTTTAACCAGAATGGCAGTGTACCTACCACCACTGTTTGGCCAAAATATCCTACAGAAAATTGTTGCCACTAACATGTGGTCCCATAGTAATAAAAATATATTAACTCATTTCCACCAGGAAAAAAAAAAAAGTTCTTCAAGAGCAGCTATTTGCTATTAAATTTCAGCCATTATCTGTATATATGTCAATGACAGAGCTGTTCAAATATTTTCTTTAAGTGCTTATTATCCTCTCTCTTTTTAAAGATCAGAACTGGAAGAACAGAACATAATTTTGAACGCATCTCAGGGGAAAAAAATACATTAATTCAAAAAATGTTTGCCTCAGAACTGTAAGCTCAGCACATGAAAATGAAGAACGCAGTTACTTATGCAACATAATAAAAACAAAAGATCCATGGCAGGTCAGATTAAGGTCTACCCAGCGCATCATTGTCTTTCAGATGTCAGGATAGGAATGGGTGCTTAGGAAAGTCTGTATGCTGGCCATGTTTTCATACCAGTCTCTCATCTATGTACTTGGAGCAATCTAAGTTTTAGTGCTTCCTGAATCTAACATTCATGCAGAGGATGTATTGTTATGTTTAACAGCCTTTAATGGATTTTTCTTTCATGTCTAATTGCTTTTTGAACCTGTGCCAATTCTTGGCACCTACCTCAACAAGTTCCATAATTTAACTATGCACTGTTTGGGGGTGCAGTACAGCCTTTGTTTTAAAACCACTATCTGACAGTATGAGAACTAAAGAGCATCAAATGAATGTTGAAAAAAAAAAAAAAAAAAAAAAGAGATTCATCATTCTTTATTCATCCCCTCCATGCCATCTTATACTTTCATAGATCATTATTACATTTTCCTCCTGCTGTTTTCTTTCCAGACAGAAGAAATTATAATCTATTTGATTACTCATTATGAGGAGACACAGAATAGCTTCCGCATACTTACTGGAACTCTAGGTAGAGACCACTAACATATAATAAAAACCTGTCAATGTTATCATAATGTATAGATACTTCCCAATACCATGTGAAGACTGAAGCTTCAGCCATGGCGTAGTTCATTAAAATATGAACAAAACCCATTTTGTGTTACACAAAGAGAAAGGATTTTCAAGATCCGGACATCACTGTTCCAGGCATAAGAAAGCTGAACATGTCTGACCACTTCTTTTTAAGTGAAAGAAACAGACAGCTGAAAGGCTATCCTAACAGTCTGTTCAGAAGGGTATTTGTTTACAGAGGACACTCACCTTCATTGTACGGCACTGGATTGCCAATATTCCCACCAACCTCATCAGCAGTTTTCAGAACATTTAAATCCATCAGTATAACCACTCTCCTACAAACACAGAATAGACAGCGGTAAAGACTTTCACTCCCTCTGCAAGTCTATCAGACTCTGAATATCCTTTGCAGCAGATAAGAGAACCAACCATTAGGGGCCGATTCTTTGGATGAGGGATCTGGAAGACAAAAGCTCTCCACTGTCAACTTAACCCTCTCATCAGGTACAAGTAGGCTTGAAACAGTATCACATTTCATCAGGGATAGCTGATGGCAGGCTGAATGGGCACACAAAAATGGCTTGAAACAACATAGTGTTTTAAAAGTATCAAAACCATGCCAGATTTTACAAAAGAGAATATATTCCCTCCACAAAAACGCTGAATAAAGAACATGAACCTTAGTTCATATTCTCCTAGACACATACGTAGTTTTTATATAATCACTTCACTCTGATCCCTCCTCTCAAATTTTCCTAAAAGACCAGATTCCACAACACCAAAGTAACAAGAAATCTTCACTGTTTTTTTTCCACAGCAGATAATTGTAAGTGAATTTTAATGAAACTTAGTACAATTTGAGTATTCCAACTGGAAACCTTCAATTACTAAATCACTGTGCTAGGCATATCTGCACCCACTGCAGTCACAGTCCGTTAATTTTTTTATTTCTGCTAATTGCTTGTGCTGTGTACTTTCCCTCCTGCACCCTGAAGACTGAATACTGTCAGATAATCCCAATCAAAAGCATTTGGCCTCTGCTTAGTCACAAAGGACAGAGCACCCGCTAGTGTGGCTACCTTTCTGTAAAACTGTACTTAAAGAAAGATATATACCTTCCATCTTTCAGGCTGTTGACAATGAATCTGTTAACCTGGCAAATACATTGGGCTGATAAGTGTTCCTCTTCCACCAGAGAGTTCAGCTGTGTTGCCAACATGAATGCTGCAGAAACAGAAGAAAAACATTGAAACAATGAACACATGCCAGCCTTAAAAGGGGCTGCCATAGCTGGCCACAACTTTTCTAGCCAGCCTAGTGTTGCATTAGATCTACAACTTGCTCAGTTAACTAGCACATAGAAAACAGCATAACTGCTAACAAGTCACCAAACCTGTGCATACGCTATACTGTATTTATTTCCCAAACTTAAGAGTGCAGTGATAGCTAGAATAATCATGTATCAAAGAAGTCAGAGAAAGATTAAGCTAAATTCCTTTAAAATTACCGTTACAAAAACATGTATATGTTTCTATATTTTCGTTATACCCTGTAGCAAGTTAATTGCTTGAAGCTCACAAAGAAAGTTCCAGAAGAGAAGGATTTTGTCTAAATGTTAAAATGCAGATGCACACTTCAGAGGTTGTGCTCCCCAAGCATGCCACATTCTCCTTATTTCATCACTTTACACCTAGACACTAGACCAGAAACTTTAGCACCATTAGTATCTCCACGCTTACAAAAAAAATCTCACTGTGACTTGCCATACTTACAGGAGAGTGTGTTAACGCCATCACTCATCAACACTCGGTAACGCGGTGGCCCATTTCCTGTAGCAATAGCCCGTGTATTCTATGGGGAAACAACAGATCACTAGTTCTCATTTGTTCAGAAACTCTTCAAAAACATAAGGTGACATCATTAGCAAATGACCTATCTATTCAGCTTTTTTTTTTTTTTTTGAGCACTGCTATCAACAGCATAGCCCAAGTCATGCAAAATGAAATTGAAAGTACATCAGCCTTGCTCAGCTCCTCTGCAGAGAAAGTCTGTTTGCCCTCAGAAGCCTGCGCAGAAGCGCACGCAGTCAGGCACAAGAAGTAACGGAGAGTACTCACGATAACTTGCAGCACGGGCTTGGAGACGTACTCCCCCTGCATTATGGCCTGGAGAAAAGAAAGAGACCCTCAGAAAGCTGCCACCACCTCACTCGGGAACGCTTCCAGACCCACAACTGAGGGGGCATTACCGTTGAACGGCCAGAGACACGGGAGGGGAACGGCCGTCACCGCTGAACCCGACCAGGGCCCTCCCAGGACCGGGCCCAGCTCCGGGCCTGGTTTCTCCCCTCAGGACCGGGCCGGACTCGGCGCCCAGCTCCCTTCTCTCCCAGCCCAGGCCCCCCCAGTCCCTCGGGCGCCCCGGGCGCGGAGCCCTCACCGCGATGGCCCCCTCGCTCAGCCGCACGCTCATGGTGCTGCGTCTCCCGCCGCTCTCCGCCGCTGCCGCCAAATCCTCCCGCCGCCCAGAGCCGTGCCCACTCCTTCCGGCACGCACTTACGTTAACGCCGCGCGTCACCCGGCCGACGGCGGTACAACGCTCCTATTGGCTGCTCGGCGCCGTACGGCGGAAGCGCTCTCCGGCGCGTCGTGGAGATCCTACTGGGCGCCGCCATCGCGGTACCGGTGATGGCGCTGCCGGTGGAGGAGTGGCGGCTGTACGCCGCCCGGTGCTGGGCCGCGCTGGAGCCGGTGCTGCGGGAGCGGTTGGCGGCGGCGTCGCTGCACGACACGTTGCGCCTGGGCTGCGGCCTCCTCCGGTGAGTGGCGGGGCGGGGGTGGAGCGGAGCGGAGCAGGGCGGTGCGCGGAGCTGACTCCCGTGTCCCGCAGGCCTGAGGCGACGGCGGTTCTGAGGCGGTTGTGCCGCCGGGCGCCCGCGGGCAAGGAGCCGGCGGCCGCGCGCTTCTACCGGGAGGAGGGAAACCGGCTGTTCGGCCGCCGCCATTACGGTACCGCCGTGAGGCTCTACTCGCAGGTAGGTGAGGTGCGGGCAGGCCCGGGACCTCCGTCGGAGGGTTCCTGGGGAAGGGGGGGCCCGCAGCCCCCGCTGAGAGGGTCCCGTTGAGGGGTCGTGTCCCCCCCCGAGGCAGCAGCTCTCTGGTCTCCACAGGCGGCATCCCACGAGCCCCCCGGCAGCCCCGAGGTGTCCGTTTGCTTCGCCAACCGCTCCGCCGCCCTCTTCCACCTCAGGTGCTTTGAGGTAAGCGGTGGTGGGACCCGCGGCAGCCCGGTGTCGTCGTGTCCCCCCATAGCTTCTGGGTGCCCCCGAGCAAGTCTGCACACCCAGAGGGTGGCCTGAGGCCCAAGAGGGGGAATTGGGGTAAGGAAGAGCCCAAGCACCACCTGAGGTGTTACCGCGCGACGTTTGCGCGCAGGGTTCGGGTGGGTGATTCTGCAAACCCCGCAGTAACGGGTATTGGATTGTTAGGGCAAGAGACTGTGGATCAGGTGTGCTTCCGAAGCTGTGCTTAAAGCATCCGCCGTTACTTAAACTTCCTGAAGGCTTTCCCTCTTGTTCTATGTCAGGAGGCTTTATTTGGCCAACAGATTGGCTATGCAGATGGAATTTGCTGATTAACATAGCCTTATTAAAATATTCTGCATCTTAGGTGGAATAAAAGAGCATGAGTCTCAGCTGGTTTCCAAGTACATTTAAAAGGCCTTGTCTTTGTTTCTAGGTTTGTTTGGAAGATATTGCCAGGGCTGAAAGTCATGGCTATCCAGACAGGCTGCTGCCCAAGGTCTTGCTGCGGAAGGCTGAATGTCTGCTGTGTTTGGGGAGGTTACAGGATGCAGCAGACGCCCTCAGTGTGGTGGAGAATAAAATTGCTATGGATGGCATCATGACTAGTCCTACACACCAGACACTGCTAAAAAAGTTAAGTCAACTGAAGATTAAAATACATGAGAAAGAGAGCTGTCCAGAGCCTGCACGAGAAACATGTGGTGACATTCAAAGAAAGTCAGAGATCTGGGAAGAGAATGACAGTATTTCAGGCGCATCTTCATCTTTGAGCTTGAATTTTGATAGAGAGAGAGGACGTCACTTGGTGGCCTCCCAGGACATCCTGCCAGGACAGAGCCTGTTGAAAGAGGAGGCCTTTGTAAGCGTGCTCTGCCCAGGGGAGAGCCGCCTTCTGCAGGACAGCAGTGAAACGGTGTGGGATACTCGAGTCACTAATGCAGATCTTTATTGCCACCGTTGTCTGAGGCAGCTCTTAGCCTCAGTGCCTTGCCGTGGGTGCAGTTATGCAAAGTACTGCAGCCAGAGCTGTGCAGACATGGCATGGGAGCAGTACCACAGGACAGAATGCTCCCTGGGAGCACTGCTTCTCACATTAGGGGTCTTCTGCCATGTTGCCTTGAGGACTGTTCTGCTGGCGGGATTTGCAGAGGTTAGCAGGATGGTGGAATGTTCCCATGATGATGACAGGGACCTTCATAACCCTGAGGCAAGATGCAAACATCTCAGTGAGGCACCAGATACAGGAGCTGGTACCAGAAGTATCCCTGGTTGTAATGACAATGGTCAGTACCAGAGTTCTTACCAAGCTGTGTTCAACCTTTTGCACCATGCTGAGAAGCATAGCCCTGAACATAAGTTCCTTTGCATGCTGAGTGCAGTAGCTGTATGCAAACAACTGCAAGAAGCTGGCCTAGAGGCTGCTGTTTTGAATCAGGAATCATCTGAGAAGTGGTCCAAACCAAAGACATGTGAAAAAACATCGGGTGAATTGTCTCTAGAGCTGAAGACTATGGCAGAAGCAATGCTGAGGCATATGTTGCAGCTGCAATGTAATGCACAAGCGATCACTGTAATGCAGGAGTCAGGTAAGATAAATACTTTTAAGCCCTTCTGTGTTGTCCTTGCTCATCTAGCTTGTGTGAAGAGATTGAATTATCAGTTGTAAAAAGCTCCCACTGCAGATGGGAATGACATGCTTAAATTTTAATGGCCTGTCCCATGCTGGCCTGTTCTCTGGTGCACATGTAGAGGGTATTTAGCTATTATTTATTGCAGCAATATACCAGAAACCTTTCTTCTGCTATCTGCAATCGGTCACAGTGCTTGTTGCATAAGTTGCGTGGGTTACTGAGCATTCATTCTCAACCTACTTGTTTTTCCTCTGTCTTTAGGATCCGGAGATAGTGCTGTTGTAAATAAGAAGCCTGTACGCCTGGCGACAGCCTTATTTCCTGTCCTCAGCCTTCTGAACCATTCGTGCTGTCCCAATATCAGCGTGTTATTTAGTGGGACAGCTGCCACTGTCAGGGCATCACAGCCAATCCCAAGTGGCCAAGAGATTTTCCATTGCTATGGTAAGTATTAACTCTCTGTTTGTCTCAAGGCACAGGCATCCTTTCAGGTCTACTTGGCGTGCTCACTGATTGCTATTAATATCATAATTCCCAGTATAATGTTGCTAGAGTCTTTGTTTATGTATTAGCCTTGATCAAAGTTGTCAATGCAAGATTTTATCTCCTGAGCCCACTGTTACATTTTCAGTCTCCAGTTATGTCCTCTCCAAAAGATGATATATCTAGTCTCAATGATAACAAAGATAGATTTAGTCTGATGTGCCTGTTTAGAGATTTCTACCCTTGCCATCCCTTTGCAGGGCCTCACCGATGTAGAATGAGGGTTGCTGAGAGACAACAGCTTCTCAGTCAGTATTTCTTCGAGTGTCGCTGTCAGGCATGCCTTGATGAGTTAGAGTCTGATGTCAAGAGTGTGGTGTCTATGAGAAACTCATTCTGCTGTCCTAGCTGCCGGGCTCCAGTGCAGGTAGTTCTTCCATAGTTATGATTGTGTAAATTATCGGGATGTGTAGTGTTTGGGTCTCTGGGAAAGTCAAGAGTTAAAGACCTCAGTTCATGATCTCTGCGCAGAAGCAAAAGCCCCTGTAGAGTCAAGACAGTATCTCACTCTTCTTAGCAGCTTTCTTGTGATGTTCTTGTATGTCAGTTTTCCAGCATTATAGGGAAAATAATGCCTTTAACAGCAAGTTAAAATATCTTTGAACTTTACGAATGAACTTTAGAATATGAAGGCTATGGACTAGGGGAAGGGGGATATTTATGAAAGAAAATGGAGGCCTGGAGTCTAGAACAGAAAATGTACATACAGGCACTGTATGTAAGAGAGTCACCCTCTCTGCAGTTCACATGATGTAAATGAAACCAGTGTGTAGTGTGGGTTAGATGGGGAGAAGTCAACATAGTGTGTATTTTGTATGGACATTAGTTGTGTATCACATGACCCTGCTTTGGCCTAATCTATAGCTCACACAGTCATAGCTATTCCTGGAAGTTTCTCATAAAATCGAATAAGCTAATAGCAATTTACAAGCAAGTCACTTTGTTTAGTGAATGCAACTGAGAAACAATTTAGCATCTCTATAACACAATACAGAAATAACAGACATGGAAAGTAAGCTTCAAGTTGAATGTGAGCAGGAATGATCACAGGGATGATTTCCACAGGGGGAAGAAATGCTTTCTTGTTCAAATGAAGCTTGTGCAATCTCAGTCAGCAGAGAGAGCCTGTCACACCGTTTACGGGACCTTCAGCAACAAATCAAGAAAGCGTTAGAACTGCTAAGAGACAGGAAGGCTGGTAAGGCTCAGCTTTCTACTTTAAGGTCAGCAGCTTATGAGTACACATCGGGAGACGTAGTTCTAACCATGAGATGGCACTGTTGCTTATGCAGTTGGGGTCTTCTGGCATGCAGCCCGGTGTCCCTGGGGACTTGAGCTTCAGGTTTTTTATACCCCTGATGCGGGTGTTAATCTAAGTCACACGTTGTTCCATAGTAACTGAAAGAACTCAGGGTAACATTGGAGTTATGCATTCCCAGGCCTTGCTTTCCTGGAGTGAGTCAGGCCAACACTGCGTTAGAATAAGCAGGGTTGCAGATGAAGTCAATGTTGAATCCTAACCAAATCCAAATCTAGCTGTGTAAGATGCAAAGATGAGATTGGACTGATTTTATTTCATGGATCGTGGAAAGCTGGAGAATGGCCAGTAGGATGAATTTTATACCCTGTTTTGTTATAGATCAGGCTATCAAAATGCTCCTGAAGTGTCAGATGGATGCTGGAAACTTCTTGTCTCCAGGGCATTTGCTGATGGGAGAGATGGAGGATCATCTGGCACAGGTCTATGCTACTCTTGGTATGGCATTGTCTTCTCATTATCTTTAGTTTTCTGAACTTTGAATTTAACATGACTAGCTTTTTCTCTGACTAGCCCTTTCACTTTTTTCCTACTGCATTTCTCTAGTTTTGACAAACAGAAAGACTACTTTAGCCAAAACTGGGTTCCCAGCAGCCAGTGAACAATAATGTGATCTCATGTTCTTCTAGATTCCCTGTCCTGGTTCTGAGGTCAGCAGCCTCCCAAGAATGCTGTGGACATAGTTTTTCACTTTTTGCATAATTCTCTCAGATTTTGGGTGGCAGTAGCTCTAGAAAGTATTTATTCATGACTCATGTTTTGTTTTGTTTTTTTTCCGTTAGGGAAGTGGCAGGAAGCAGCCAGACACCTGGAGAGGAGTATTGAAATTGTGGAAATGCATCACGGGCCATCAAGTGTAGAAATGGGTCATGAACTTTTCAAGCTAGCACAAATTCTCTTCAATGGGTAAATCTGCTTTCATTCTCTGTCCCTTCCCTGCACCACTCGTGTGTGTCTGACACAAAATCATGGCAGGTGGTCCTGGGTACCTTGCAGGGTGTCTCACAGGACCCTGGGCAGTCTGCCACAGGTACAACAGTCGGCCATTACTCAAGTGCAAGTTCATTAACCCCTTTGGGATTCACTTATACCTCATGACTCTCTTTGAACCCATTTCTCTGCTTTGTGCCTGTCTATTCTTTTCTTCCTGCTGGCTCCATTTATTCCCTGTCCTATTGTTTTACTTTGACAACTAGTCACCCTTGGTGTTTATACCTCAGTTGTACAACGTTGCTGACATCTTTCCAAAGGGGGAAATAAAACCCTCTTGCTCTATTTTGGCCCTTTTTAGGCAAGCAAATCCTCTGACTGCTTCTGAAAATCTTCTCACAACACCTCCCTTTAACTGATTAACTTTAGCAGGAGCTGCAGTGAGGAAGTAGTGGGTACCTATACTCAAAGATAGTGTTTCAAGTTTTTGTCCGTCTCTTTACCTTTTTTGCCCCCATCCTCCCTTTGCAGCTGAAGTGCATGCTATTTGCCTGGTGCTGAGAGGCAGTGGAGGGTAGGATCTGTACCTATGAACAGGTTTAGGTTTTTGTTGGGGAGGGGTTAAAGGTTGTGTAAGTCAAGGAGCTGAATTAAGTATTCTGTATACTCTGTTCTTACTCTCTTCCTATTTCAGATTTGCGGTTTCTGAAGCTCTGAGCACGATTCAAAGAGCAGAGGAGATTTTGTCAGTGCACTGTGGTCCTCAGAGCACTCAGATCCAGGAACTACAAGAGATGAAGACCTGTCTGTCAGAGCTTCCCAGAAGCATCCTTCAGAGGACTTAATTTCCCTGTCAAAGGAAGCTGCAATGTGATCTTTCATCAAAGCTAAGTTTCATGTGGTAAGGTAGTCACGTAGTACAAGCTGGAAAATCATGTGTAACAACGACTTGAATGAAATCTGAAATGCTCTTTAGTGAGACTGTTGTAAATAAAATGACCAATTCTGACATGAGGGGTCTGTGCGTGGTATGGTGGGAATAGATGCTGTTGTATAATTTCTGCATGTGGGTTTGAAGCAAATGTTTGAGATGCTTGCATATGCGTGTGTTTCTAGAGATGTGAATCTCCCATGTGTGATACCCTGACGGTTGTGAACACGCAGTCATCCAGACCACACTGCCTTTTATTTCTAATGCTATGAAGCACTTTTCTTCTTGCCAGTGTGAAACATAAATGGTTGGAATGGGTGAGGCAGTAGGCTGGGAACTGCAAACTTACAAGCTATAAGAGGGGGCACTGCAGAGCTTGGATGGCTACCAACGCAGACCTGTCAGTGATGAGGGATTCAGTATAAACAACTGGTGTCAGGTTGGAAGACAGGATAGGGAAGAATGCAGTATACACCAGATGACGCTTGCATATAGGACACAGAACTGCATCATGGCTCATCTGGGGAAAATGGGAGTGTGAATCCGCATGATGTAGGCAGACAATCTTTCAAGGGAGAATACTGGGGCTTGCTGAGATTAATAGCAAAAGCTCTTTTATTGCAGTATGAAGGCATAAGATTTGCAAGTTGTGTCTTTGTGCAGCGGAGCAGGGAGCTAGTATCCCTCCCAATACCACCCTTTCCATTTGGGCCCTACCATTGCAGATTATTGTGAAGGAATCTAAACACTCCTGGGATCCAGGATCTTGCCAATGAAGAGGAGGGTTCCAGTGGTATCATCTCGCAGTACAAGAAGGAAAGGTCTGTCCACGTGATATTCTATGGGGAAGGTCAGACGAGCAGCATTCACCCCAGGATTTGGTGTGGATCTTTCCCCATCTTCGCTAAGCTCCAGAATTGCCTTGTGTTGCACATGAGATAGCTTAATAGGTTTGGCAGAAATCATGGTAAAATCAGGTGATGTGAAAAGTGATTGGAGCCCTGGAGGAAAGAAAGAAAATTCCATTAGCTGAAAGCATAGATTGCGGTGGGGGAGCAGTACTGCTAATACTGTGATCTAGGAGGGCATGTAGCTGCTCTGGTAGAGGTTATTGGGGTAACAGGGAGAAGATTACATCTGTTTGTACTGAGTTTCTCCCTCTCAATCTCAGAAGCATTGTATGAGCTTGGTGGAGAGACGTGATAAAAGGTTGAGGAGTCCTGGACCAAGGTGATTTAGTTGCTGGTGAAATCTCTACAGACTGACAGCAGGACCTAACTAATAACCCACCAGCTTCATATTCTGAGAGCAGGAAGTAACTTGCCCACTGCTTTGAGCCCTGGCAGTCTGTCGAGGGTGTGTGATGTACATACTTGTCTCCTTTAGTGTGTTGCCAAGTGCCTCTTCATAGTTCAGCTTTAGTTTGGGCAAGCTTAGCACAGCGTGGACTGTCTTCAGCTCCCTGTCTACATCGTGGATAAATTCAGAAGTAAGGCTTTCCTCAATCAGACTCATATTCTGGATCACCTTCGTAGGCAGGAAGAACATGGCACTGATTCCCTCTGTCAATGGCAGCTGGGCAATCTGGAAGGCCAGTTATAAATAAGAAAGGGTCACAGCAATAATAAGCAGTTTTACCTGTCCTGTACCAGGCACAGGCCTCAATTTTGACTGCCTGGTCAGCTTTTCCAGTTAACATTTGGTCGTCTTCCCTGTTTGCTTTTATTGGACATGATGCATCCTGACCCCTCAGGTGCCCAGGCTTTCATCAACTCATGCTGCACTCTTTCTGCTATTACATGGCAAGTGCTCTCTCTTACCTGTTGAATCCTGTAATGAACTGCAGTGTTGCTTTCGCAGGTTCTCAGCTGGAACACCTTTGAGCCCATGCTACAGTGAAAGAGTGGTTGAAAGAGGTAGAAATGGAACAGTTTTGAGGAGTGTGCCCTGCCGTTCTTGCCCAACTTAAGGTCAAGCAATACAGGCTAGTAGGACCTGTGCATTATTTAAATTCTGGACTGCTTGTCACATAGCCAATGTAGAAGTAGGATGTTCTTAAGAATCTTAAGAACATACCGCCTTTCAAAATAGGGATTGCAAAACTAGCCTGATGGGAGAAGCAAAGCTGTCTTCTGGAATGGGTTAACAGGTAAATGTAGCTGAACCTGTTCCTCAGTAAGTTTAGGAGATCTTGTGCAATATATGCTCTCTGACCTTGCAGTTGAGTTCTGAGTCAAAACCATATCGCAGTATAGCTTTGGGGTCTGACATCATGGACACCTTCACAGTTCTGTCCTCATCCAGATGGAAGTCCTTCAGGGCAGTCTTCTTGGTGTCAAACTTGGTTTTCCATGTCCCTATTTTTTAAAAGATAAAATGGAGGATTTTCTGGAATAATAGCATATGAAACCACGCTTGTGTCTGTGGCTGAGTAATCTGGCACTTTATATATACAGTATTTGTGCTTTAAGAGTTGAGGCATAACTGAATGATGATAGAGATGGAAATAGACTGATTGGAGCTACTGATTTACTGCCACTCTTTGGCCCCTCCTTTTCATCTGAGAATTGGCTAAATGGGAAATAACAAATCAAGCCAGTGTATGGGTGGAGTAGTTATTGGGAAGTTGATGTCTACTTATGTAATTACAAAACTATTTTAAAGGGTAACAATTGTGTCAATGCATATAAAGTGCTCCTCTCCCCACCCTTTATTTTGCTCCTTGTCTCTAAGCAATAATTCTCCATGACACTGGCTTACAGCATGTTCTAGAACAGCTCTCTAGTATCTCTCTCCATTCCCTCTACAGTGGTGAAAAGGGTCAGTACACTCGTTAAGTTGTCCCTTCCCTAAATGGTAATATTCTGTCTCTTGCTGTGGAGTTTTGTGAGCTTGAACTTTCTTCTCTGGTCTCTTACTGCAAACAGGTCAAGATTCAGCTTCCCAAGAGTAATAATTCCTCCCTTGAGGACTATTTCTGTTTAGGTAGCATGCATTTTTTCTTCTTTACTAAACATTCTCAAACACTTTCTTCTTACACTCTGTCTCTTTGGCAGTCTGTTTGCTCTATTGGAAGCGAGAGCATTCCCTCACATCTCTTCTAACGCATGCTTAATAGACCCTCTCTGTAACCAAGTACACAACATTCTTACCCTTGAAGTAAGCAGCCCCAGCAAGGAGAATACTGACATCTGTGGGCATGTCCTTCATAAACCGCATAATCCTTCCCTTTGTCTGCTGTCGTACCCAGTTGTTGATTTCTTGGAGGTCTAACTGGGTATTGCCACTTAGGGCCCTCAGGCGCATCTTGTAGGACTTCTCTAGTTGGCTGTGAAAACCAGGCTTCACCCTCAGTCCTGGGGAACAAAAACATCAATATTGCAGCTAGCTCCCTTATCAAAACAATCTCAAGGCAGCAGATTGCAATCCAAAGCCCAGCAGCAGTTCTCTCATAAAACATCTGTGGCTGTGCATATACAGAAACCTGCTTTGAAGAAGAATGACTGAAGGCACATGGAGGAAACTGATCCAAATCCTAGCGCCTCCCATGCTGGAGTATGGGATAACTCTCTTCTGAAAAGTAAAGAAAGGAGATAAGAAGAGAAGGCTTGGACACAGCTATCCCTGCATCAGTCTTTCTTCTTTCTCCAGCTTGCTTTAAGAGTATGGCTTACTCGACCTATCGGATTCTTGGAACCAGCAGGTTCCAAAAGATAACTCTTAGCTTTCTCAGCAGATGTTTATTGCGTGCCAAAAGCAGACATTTAAAATAGTTCTGTAAGGTATTAAACAAAGGAATATGGCTGAATGCTATCACAAATAGAAAATGCAATTTGTGGTTCCTGGAAGCTGGCAACACCTGCCAGAAAACCTAGAGTGAAAGCAAAATTCTCAGCAAGTTTCTTCTAGGTCTTAGTTGCTCTGTCACCAGTGTCTTTGTGTGCATAAGTCTGGTCTTTTCTTTATGTGCACACAAACTTTCCAGGCTTTTTCTGGAGCTGCAACAGCATTCCATGCACAGTCTGCATCCTGGCTCAACAGTACGTCAGAGCCAAAGCTGTTAGTGTGGTGTTATTCAGTGTGTTCTACCTGCTGCTAGTTATTCAGGTGAAATTTGATAGAGGGGAAGAAGGACTTTTACTTTTCTCCAAGATGATACGGGAAGCACTTTTCATGCTCTTTTCTGGTGCAGACACGCTGGTCAGTAGGTCTTTGTAAGTGTTGTGGACCTCAGCTTTGTTAAGCAGATCATAGAAGAGAGCGCGAGAAATCACATCTTCTGTTCGTTCTCCAGCCCCTGCCAACAACAAAGACAACAGTATGAGGGAAGGCCTGTCAAGCCAAACAGCATGTGAGGAAAAGGGGCAAGAACTCACCAAGTGAGAGACCAGAGAGTGCTGTAGCCAGGCTGAATGGAGACAGTAGCACATTGGCAGTGGCTGTCCGGCTAGATTGCTGACGGTACAGGTCATAGCCAAAGTTGGAGACTGCAGCTGCCAGCTTGTTTACAGGGGTCTTATAGAATGGATCTTCCTCTTCAACCTCACCAGCATTAGCTCCATCAGCGGTGGCAGAGTTCTAGCAGGTACAGGAAGCGCTGTGGTTAGACTTGCAGTTTACAAGGGCGGGTACAGTTGTGTTAAACATTTCAAAGGCAAGCAATCTACAGATAGTCTCCTATGATCTACAGAAATAGTGGGTTAATCTTATTGATCGAGAGTGTAGGAACCATTACTTTACTTTAAAGTGTCCCGGTAAAGCCGAAGGCAGCACTTGGATTGGAATCCACTATTTCTGCCTCACAGTCATCCCCTGATGTAACTACTGTGGTTTTATCTAGGTAAAGCAGGAGTTAGTCTCATTATGTTGCTAAATAAAATCCTAGTAACTCAGGAGGGTAGTGCTTAATCCTTCCGTAAGATTCTCTAAAATTAAATTACATGCTCCAAGTAGCTCTTCCTCACTCTCTGCATGTTGTCTCCTACTCACCTGCTCGGTAGCTGAGTTCTGGGATCTGCTTGGGACAGTTAAGAGACCCAGGAAAAGGAGAACCACTGGAATCCGCATGCCTGAACCTACAAAGTAAGAACATGACACAGGTAGTTTGAGCAACTGAGCAAATACATCTCTACCACTACTATTCGCTGTACCTGGTTGTGACAGGAACTGCAATGACACATGCTGCTGCTTGTCCTTCCCAACTGTGAAACACACACCTGATATTAGCTGGGTTTTCTTTTCTAGTTTGAAGTATTCAGCCAGCCTGGCCCCAATGACTTCAAAACGGGGCAAGCACACATGCCTGGGTGTGCCTGAGTGCAAAAGCAGATGTGTGTGGCCCAAACCACACTGATGCTGGCAGTTACTGAGTGCCAAGGTCCAGAAAAGCACTAAATCATATCTTTGGAGTTTTAGACTTTAAAAGATTCACTACTGCATTTATAAAAGGTAGCAAATCCATATTGTTGAATGGGGCAGAAGATGAAACTGACTGGTTACTGCTCTGCTATACAAGTTACCTGCCTCAGGCAGCAGTTTGTCGTGTTTCTTGTGTCTGCATGTACCTGAAAGGCTGTACAGCCTATATGCATCCTTTGCTGCTTATTTGCAATTTGATAAAGTAGAAGAGCTTTCTTAAAAGACAGTAAGAAAAAGGGCTGGGAGTAAATACCTAACACTGGGCCAGATCTAGAGAAGTGGTGAAAGACAGAGCCTGGCTTATTCAACATTTTTAATGGTGGTGGGAGAAAAGTACCAAACTCCCCAAAGCTGTTCCTTCTGTGGAATCCACTTTTGGTTGCTCCAGTATTGGCATATGTGGCCCTTTCAGACAGATCTGTCTGGTCCAAAGGGCAGTGTGTAACCTAGGGTTTCACTGTGGGTAAACCAGAGCTACTGCAGAAGTGTCATGCCCTTGAGAACAGACGCCACTGAGGCTAGGCTGAAGCAATGTTTATATAGATTCCCAGAAATTAAAGGAAGAGGGTTGTATTTAACTAACCCCTCTGATCCAGGCATCCAGTGAAGTAGGAGAAAGAACATGTGTTTCAGATTAACTTCAGCTATAAAGAAAACATGCCTGCTGGTAGAAATACAACTTAAAGCCACGTGGCTACAACAGCCCCAGTTCAGGACCCAGTCTGTTCAGGCAGAGGTTTTACTTCAGTGAAAGGCAATTCACCGTTTCCTGCCAACCCCCTTTTCTTCTGGAGGTAGTTCTGCCTTGGAGAAAAAGATGTCACCGTGGAAGTTTTAAGTTTTCATCTATGTTTAGATAGTGTAACACAGAAGTGGTACCCTCTTTTCCCTGTGCACTTGCATCCTATGGTCTGCTGCTATCCTAGCTGCCAAGTAGATGAGGTATTCTGGTGCAGAAGCAGCGTATCAAGAGGATTTACTATACTGAAAAAAACCAATGCATTTAGTGGTATGATAGTGGATATGATGTTGGGATTGCTTATATCATTGCAGAGTTTTACAATGAATAGGCACCATGCTGAAAGAGAGATGACAGAAGCCCTGCGTGAGTCTAAGTTAAACGGGTCTTAGCGAGGGCTTTGTGAGGATGCCTGCACCAAGCAGTACTCTTAACATGCTGAGCGGAAGAGGTTTGGCCCAGTCTAATGTAGAGATGAAGGTTTTCCATGGAGCGTAACCTTTTCTCTGAAAAAAAGATAATCATCTCAACACAACCTCTGCTTCCAACTACACTGAGCTCCTGGGAGCATGAGAGCGGAGATTGGTTTTGCAGATTTGCATTGTTTTTGCCAGTACTGTCACCAGCTTCATATTTCTCAGACTTTGCCAAAAAGCAATTTCCATTTTAGAAAGACAAAGCCTTTTGCGTTTAAATTGGCCTCAACATCTGGATTCTATTTGCATGTGTCTCAGCACACAGCCAAAAATTCAGAGAAAAGAATTTGGTTGAAGCAGAGGTGGGATGGTTTCAGGCATGGTATTAAAATCTGTGGCAGCGTTTAAAGAGAAGAGAAGAAGCACCAGCATGCAGCATGTGATGTTACAGTCAGGAAGGTACAGGAAGAAAACTTTGAGAAATGAGCTGAGAAGGAACTCTGTGTCTGGCAGCTGTCTATTTGTGAAGGCCCGCAGGTGCAAATGAAATATTTTGCTTTCCATCTATAACGGTACAAGTCTCACATCATTTATAAACCCTTCTGATTTTAGGGGTGCTATGAAACACCACCCACGAGTTCAGACTGCTCACTGTGATCGCTCTACCCCACAGCACTAACTCCTGAAGCATCTTGCAACCACTAGCTCTAGAGGATTTGACTATCACCAAAATTGTTACCATTGCAAAGAAAAAGCATGTTCCCAGCTGCAACACAGTTGCTGGAAGGGCAGAAAACCAGCCCAGCTCCCAAGCACAGCTCAGCCCCGGAGGCAAAGAGGTGGTGCCCTAGGATGCTGGTGGCTCCCAGCCCTTGGTGAGATCTCCCATTTGGTGGGACTCCCACCCTTCAATACCTGCAGAAGAACCGTTTTTCCCATTTCCCAAGTCCTCTGAGAGCTCCCCAGCCTCATCCCCTGCCCTCTGCTCCCCTCGCTGCTGGCCCTGAGCGAGGGTGAGCTGCCCCTTACCTCTGGCTCCTCTCGGCCGTTGCTGTCCAGGCTCCCGGCCGGTGCGAGTTGGGGACACTGTGGGTTTGGTGCAGCCACATCTGCTTTTTGCTGCTTCCCCCAGCCCAGCCTTCGACAGGCTTCAGGTTACAGCTTCCCAGGACTCTCTTAAAGTGCTCTGCTCCCATTTTCCACTCCTGGCACCCTCCCACTGAACTGCACTAATTTTTTAAGCTTCCAAAACAAATGTGGTCCCTGTGATAAGGGCAGTCCAGCAGGTAAAGCACAGGTCGGAGAGGCAAACGCTCCCTACCCCTGTTTGAGCAAGTCTTTTATCCCCGCAGTTTTGCTGTGTGTCACATGAGGGAACTTCTTCTGACTCAGAGGTATGGTTAATGCAGCAATGTTTAATGGATTTATGTCCAAGATTTAATGGAGAGACTTATAAAGTGGAAGCAGGATTCTGTTGCTGTTTAAGGCAGTTAAAGGGAAGACCTTCAGAAGTGGTTCTATCCAGTGACAGTTACTAGTTAACAAGAAGTTATTAACGTAACTGGCTTAAAGTTCTTGGCTGACAAGAAAGAGACTAAAAAGCCAAGGACTCCTGGTAAAAAATGATGAATTAACCAAATGTTGTAGGAGCTTACAGAACTATAAATTATCTGGAGAAGGGAAAGGGGCAGAGGGGTTTCATTATTTTTTGCAATAGAGGACTTTAGGGGAGCACTCGTCAGTGCACATTTAAATCAAGAGAGTGTATTTTTCATAAGTATTAAATTGTAAAACTCATTGTAACTAGATGTTGCAGAAGATGAAAGATAAACAGATTTGGGGGAAAAAACCAACCCAAATCAAATTAGTGGAAGACAGGTCCATTGAAGGCTAACAATGGTCGGATGTAACGTCAAACTCAGCATCTGGGCAATACAACCAGAGAACAGTTGTTTTTCCTTATCCCTAGTCATTCTTGGCTTTTTTTTCCCCGGTCATTTGTTACTGGCTATTGGGAGAGCCAGGATACTGGGCTAACTGGACATGGAGCTAGCCTGATCCAGGGCAGCTGTTTGTCTACTTGGAAATGCTGAAAGTAAATTGTAGCCAGTAATATCAGTGCCCCCGGGTCTAGGCTTGCATTAGGACATCTTCTTTTTGGGCTCCGAGCCTCACCGCTAACAGGTAATGAGGAGTTACTCAGGCATGCTGGCACTGAGCTCATACAGTCACTCAGCAAAGAGGAGAGGATGGTTTTAGAGAAGCATTAGCTGCTGTTTTTGCAAGCTGGAAAAGCAAATCAGGTAGTCTGCCCTGTGATTAGTCAGTGCTTCAAAGGTGACCCTTTCTAACATGAGCAATAGCTCTGCTTTCAACTGCTTCTCAGCTTGCTCTGTGAGAAATCGTCTGCAAAGAGATGTTTGTACTTGTTAGTCTTCCATCATCAGGCCAAGAATGGGGGCGTTGGCTGTGGAGATATCTTCCAGTGGTTTTCATCTCTTTTTGATACCTTATTTGTGGTATTAAAATGCCCTTTATGGAAGGACCACTAGAGAAGTTTTTATATCTCGTCTGTATCTTCAAATGAAAGTCCATCTGTTTTAATACAGGTTTGGTTTTAAACTGTTTAAATCGGAGTGGCAGTTGTATAGAATGTTATTATAGACCAAAGCAAGCTTTATTCCTGTAGGTGAAAGGTATCCCTGAAATGGTGCATAATACTCATCTAACTAGATGCAAGAGCTTAAATCAATTTTGTTAAATGTATACAAACATTTTACTGTTGGTCTGGTTTGGGTTCAAGATAGTAGGCAATATGCTGTCTGAACAGTGTTCACCTCTGCTATGGAAGTACTGATCATGTTCATATGAATTTGCTCTAGTAAGGAAAAAATACATCTAATATTAAAGACATTGAGACTTATTTGATATTCTCAGCCAGTGGTGCAGATGAGCTATAGAGCAGACACCCTGTGCTAGTCATGTCTTTTCAGAATAGAGCTCAGTCAAAATGAAAGCTTAGCAATGCAAAGTAGAAATTCCTGAGCAGAGACATTAATATTACTTTGCATTTTACAAACTGCCTCTTCTTGAGAGCCAGTGGAGTGAAAAAGAGTCTTAAGGTTGGTGTAACTGATAATTTGTTGAGCAAAGCACAGTCATGGAGGGCTGCTGTACTGTCAAATAAGATGAAATTAATAGTTTGACAAGAATAGCTTGGGGGAGGAGGGATGGCAGAAAGACGGAAAATAGGAAATCAGAACCAAGCTGTTCAGGAAACTGAGAATGGGGGGGAAAATCTTTATAGAAGAGGGGGAGCTGGAGGGCAGAGGCGTGACAAGGAAGACTTGCACTTCAAATTTTGCACAGGTTGCAGTGCAACAGCGTGGAATTCAGGGAGGTTAGCACTGAGGCTGCAGTAGCCAAAGCAAGACTTACCTAAGGCATGGGATGGTATTTCTGAATGTTAGGAATGAATCTGTATAAATAAATAAGCTCAAATGTTCCCTGTGAGCTAGAGCTATGCCCTCATAGTAGGGCTGAATTCTTGTGGGTTTACTTGTTAAAATTACATGGCCCTGTAATTACACCCTCTTTTTGAAGGGTACGTGTCATTGCATTGGTTAGAGGGGTAGACATTATCTTTAGCCGTTCTTCCCCTTTTAGACTGCAAGAAATGTGTAATTGCAGGTTTGAGCCAGGACTTTTATTCCCCAAAGTCTCCTGCATCCCCAAAATTCATGGTTAGTGAGTCAGTCCTTCTCTTATTCCAGCAGATGGTGCAGACTATTCAGGGACGGAGGCTCCCAGAAGCATTCTGGTCCTTCCTTTGAGGGAAGGCAGACTTCCCGATTGAGGAAAACACTGCCAGAAGGATGGCCCTTGTGCTCTGTAAGTGCTATTTCGCAAAAAACAGAGCACCATCCTTGTTACCCAGAAGCTGAGGGAGTTCGGAAGCAGAATCTACTATGGACAGCAGTTGTTTTGTACAGAAATAGCTGCAGCATGGCAGGCTATGGTGAGTTAGACCAATATTTTTAAGTGGTAGGATGGCTTGGTTGGGTGGAGGGTTCCCAAGATTCTTTCATGGTAGCTTATTTCAGACGTGCACTGCTACCTCAGAACAAGGACCCAGGGAGCTGTGCCCATCTCAGACAAAAGTGAAGCTGTAAAGGGACATTGCCTTTTGCCAAAACAGGGCAAAAGCAGACATTCAGCTACAGGCGTCAAAATCTGCCCCTCCTTCCCCTGGAAGCTGTCCCAACCATCCATAGCATTGTGCTGTGGAGCCAGGAGTATCCCTGCAACAAATTGCAGATATCAGATGCCAGATCAGCACTTTTGAACCTCCTAATAGATACCAGCAATGGTCAGGTTTTGCCTAAGAGAAAGGTTAAGGACTGTCACATCACTGCTTATCACTGCATTGCTGCTCACAGGCAAAGTACCCTCCTGTCCCTATGCCACTGAGCTCATGCCCTAATTCAGGGAATTCTGTCCATTCCACAAAGCCAGTTCTGACCCAGTGAGCATTCCCTCCACGCTCTGCAGGTGAGATGCCCAGAACTTATTGGACTCGGTCCTTGGACAGTCTTTACAGATTAGCCATTTCACCTCACAGCCCCTGTTGTCCTCTGTGATGAGGTGTAGCAAAAACCAGATCCTTTGCAAGAGCCCCTCCTTTCCATCTGTCATGCCCTGACTTTTTTCCTCCCAATCTTTGCAATTATTCAAGCTGTGTGCCTTTTTTCTTTCTCTGTTGGGTCTTTCAATGCAACACCTTAAGCAAATATATTCTGCTTTACTCTTTATTATTCTGCCAACATAAAAATTACTAAAAAACACTTTATAAAATACGTCTCAAAATCTAGCATCACCCAAGAACCTAGAGTTTCCCAGGAAAAGGGCTGGAGATAAGGATCCAAAGGGGTTTCCCACTGCAGACCCTCCCACATCAGATCCCAATAGCCAAGCAGTGGGAAAAGGGAATCTTTGAAAAGAGCCTGTGCCTGGAAATGGCTGTGATGCATCCTAGAGAAGACAACTAGTTACTAGTCCAGTTGATCTAGAGATTGTTTTCTAGGTGGATACAAATGGTTTTCAGAGGAACACTTTGAGGGAGACTTGTTCACAGGAACTGCGGAAGGAAGAGCCATATTAATATCTCTGGCTGTTGTCCAAGCTGCCAGATGCTAATGATGATTCCAGGCTACGGGGGCCTCTAATAAGAGCTTAATAAAGACTCTAATAAGAGTCTGGGGACAAGGAAGTCTCCCTTCCAGGACTGAGAGCCCTGGAAGGGAAATCCAGGCAGAGCAAGCTTTTCAGGTTCAACAGAGGGGAACCCCAGCCTGGAGAAGCTCGTCAAGGCTGGAATGGGCTATCCCAGAACTGGTCTCTAGGAATCTGTAAAGGAAAACAGCAAGGGTTGCCTTCTGTGGCCTCAGAGGGAGGTCTCCAAGGACAGGAGGCCTCTTTTAGCTGGTCCAAAGGGTCAGGTAGCAGTCCCAGAACACTTAGCCTCTCCTCCTCTCTTATTTGGGCATGGGGTCTGTTGCTTCACGTGAGTCCCGTGGCTCTTTTATCTGGGGAGCAGCATTGGGGTTAGGGTTCTGGACACTGCCTATAAAAAGCGGGATGCCTGTTTCATCTTCAAAGATAACGAAGATGAAGGGCCGATCAAGGCTGAAGGCAGAGACCGAGCGTGAAATTGCAACACTGGTAGCAGCAGATGCTTCCACCCCATCTTCTTTAAGCTCCAGGGCAGACTGATGCTGTATACTGGATACAAAGAGAGGTTCATCTGCGATCTTCTGGAGATTTGGGCTTGTGAACAGCTCCTGGAGGCCTACAGAGAAATGAGACTAAGTTAACCTTTCCCAGTTGGTACCACCAGCTCTGATTTTTCTCAAAGCTGTGCAAAGAAAGCAATTGCCTAATTTGTTGCTATGTGTGTTGTCCACCGTGGAGGACCGGAGAACTGGCAGGCAAGAGAAACAAAAGCTGAAGTCCAGCTCTGGGGAATATGAAGAGCTGAGGGTACCAAAACCAGAACAGTTTTCATAAGCTTTGTCCACGTCTTTTAGAATAGTAGTGTAAGAACTTAGAGCCTTCCTTAAAAAGCAGTAGCAAGTTTGAAGGCTCTTTCTTGCTAGGCTGGAAACACTTTTACAGAGATTATTTTTTTAAGCACTTCTGCAAAACAAAGTAAACTCTTAATTTATTCTCATCTGGAAATGCAGTGCGTGGTGTTTTATTTCAGTAAGCTCTCAGTTCCAGGTTTTGTGATCTGCGTTCTCTCTGTTGGCAATTTCTATGTCCTGGACAATATGTTAAATGACAAGAGGTAAAGGTTGGTGCATGGGAGGAAGTTGGTCTTGGCTACAAATAGGGGAATAGGAAGAACCTGTAAAGATTGTGAGGAACTGTGAAAGCTGCCTTCTCCATAGTATCATCTTGTTGGAGCAAAACATTTGGTGCTAGGCAAGCAAAGAGTAAGGAGGAGGAGAGGAATAAGAGATGAAAGTTTGGATGTTATCTGAAGCAAGCTGTGAGGCACAGCTTTAGAAACAAGGATGGCAGTTTTTAGTGTCAGTGAACAGATGCCATATAGATTGATCAGCTTCACTTACTCTGTGCAAGTCTTGTTAGAGGCCTTACCCATTTGACTGAGAACCTTGTTGAGTTCCAGCTGGTAGTCCAGTTTTATTTTGGGGATCTTCACTGTGGTGGGTACCTCGTTGGGGAAAAGCTTGCATAGTTGTTCATAAGGGAGGTTCTCCAGCACATAAGAGTTATTCCAAGTATACTGGTTTGGTACAATGACCACAAAACTCATGTTACTCTTAAAGGGAAACTTGGCCACCTGGAAATAAAGCCAACCAGAATTTATGGAAGAGGAAGGAAAGTCCAGAAAGTGATGCTTTTAATTTAGTCTTTTTCTAATTGGTCTACAGAGCCAGTCTAGGTGTCTGAGAAAAACAGCCTAGTGGGAAGGAGGTATCTGATTTCTTCAGGGGAGAATGTTTGTTGGAATAACAGCATCGGATTTTAGTTATTTAGCTATTGACTGGTAAAGATTGAACACATGGTGGGGTGGAAGCCGACGTGCACTAACATTGTACCCACTCTGGCTGTATTCTGAAGGGCTCCAACAGTACATATGCTGTCTGAGGGAACTCCTTTCCATATTTCCTCATTTATCTTTAACTCAGGGCTTTAAATCTCCATTAATTCCCACTTAGTGGGAATCTCTCCCTGTGGTTTTCCCTAGAGATTGAGAATGAAGATTCAACATTCTTACTAGAAGCAAGGACAAAGGATGCTTATTAAATTTTTCTGTGCTATGCCTGTTAAAATACATTTGGTTCTTGGAGAGAATAGTTGCAGTCAGTGAAATACAATAGCGAGAAGAAATTCCAGTCAAAACTTGCAGTGCTCCTAATAGAGCCCTACCTGAATGTCCTGAGACTCCAGTGTAAACCAGCTCAGGGGGTACTTCTGGGCTTTCATCATCTCAACTGGGACCACGAACTCATTGTCAAGGTGGAATACATCTGGCCCAGTGAAGCTAGCATCAAACCGACTCCTCCAAAACCCTATCAAAATAAAAGTTTAGAATTCAACAAAGTTAAATTTAGGTAGGAAAACAGAAACTGCCTAGCTGACACTCCTCCTATCATGAGTTCTCCAACAAGGCAGATAGTGACCAGGCAGGTAGAAATACAGCAAAGAGAAGTCAGTACCAAGGCTGGAAGACCCTTAACAGCACAAAGCTCTTCTCTTCCAGAGAGGGACTATAGAATAGCAAAAAGAATGAGGATTAATCCTCATGCCTCAGTGTGGGAGATTACTGAAGGCTATGAAGATAAAGTAATGGATGTTTGCACTTTGAAAAATGGAGTATTGCCTTTGTGCTGTCTAGGGTGAAACAGTGCTCTAAAACCAAACTAACGCATTTGCAGATTTACCCCAGAAGTAAGTGTTCGGTCTGTTTCCATGCACAACCCTCAGGGAATTAAAAGAGGAAGATGTGCCTGACCACTGTGCTGTAGTCAAAAAGAGATCCACAGAAGCTGCCTCCAAGCTCTGTGGTTGGTGTGTAGTGAGTTGCATGTGACCTGGTTAAGAAGAGCAGTGATGTGCCGCTGTCTGGGATCCTGAACCACGAGGCAAAAATACTGCAGGTTCCACCTGCTGCGTTCCAGCTCTGCTATCAAGTAACATTTTTAGCACATGTGAAGCAGTTTGGAATCATTACTGTAAAGAAATCTAAGCAAGAGCAATGGCAGATGTACAAGGAAAGAACAAGCAGATTGACTAGCAGGAAGCAATGAAAGGAGATGCCATTCAGCTACAGTGCTGGTGGAAAACTAGTAGATTTTGAACTATTCCTCTGGATGATCAGGCTTGAAAAGTAAGGCCTGTGGAGCTCACCGTGGAAATGGATTGCATTGAGCAAGAGCATCACTGTGTTTTCAGGGAGCTGCTGTAGGAAGGTGGGTATTTGCCCATTAGTTGCTTCCTTTACCCACTTGTTTATGGCTATGAGGTCATCCTCACTGATCCCAGAAAGGGTCATGGGCTTTGCCTTGTAGAATTTCTCTGAATCCTCCAGGAACTTCTCTTTCACCTCAAATCCTGGCAGAGGGGAAAAATTCCACAGAAAGTCATCAGACCTTGAAAAAAGCAGAGACATCTCCTGGTATGGCAGTGTGCTTCCATCACTCTCTGTCACCAAGAGTTTTATCCTACACCAGTACAGACCCTCCTGTGCCAGCTCTCACCTTTCTGCAGGTACAGACGCGACGCAAGGCTGAGGGTGGATTCTGCGAGCCTTCTGCGAAGGGTGCCCAACATGTGGTGGAGACAGGGCACCGACTCCAGATGCATCGCCTGCAGCAAATGCTTCTCTGTCTGATTTGCTGCTCCTAAAAAGCAAAGTCAAATTCCTGTTAGTTCATGCCCATGTAGTGGAAAACAGGGGTATTACCCAAGCTGCCTCCTGTTAGAAGTGTACTGTGCCTTACAAAAGAGGCTGGAGAAACGTGACAGTAGGAGCCTCAGCATGGGCCATGGAGGACAGCTTCAATTGTAATCGTACCTAATTAAAGCCGCAGGAGTAAGATTAAGTGGAAGGTGCCATATTTAATCTTTGCATTTTGCACATTGGTTCCTGGTGCCTCCAGGATGGGCAGGGCAGGAACCAGTGCTTTTGTAACTTAGAATTTACCCAGTGCCAGGTGAGACAAGGCGAGGGCGATGCTGAAGGGTGATAAGATCACATTGGTTCTGTTGGACTCCAGCTGGACCTCTCTCAGGAGATCGATGCTGAATCTCATCAAGCCATCTGCTAGCCTCTGGCTCTTCTTCCAAGTCATCTCACAGTTTTTATCTTCAGCCTCTCCTTCCTCTTCAGAAGAGGCAGTTTCCTCAGATGGTTGCTGTTCATGACAGCCCACAGCCCCAGCTATGACTTCATCTTCTGGGTTCCAGTCATTCCTCATGCCTGGCAGTGCGGTGGTGAAAGGTAACATGGGTCCATCAATCTCCTGGAAGTTGTCATAGGTAATGTCTGCCATCCCTGCGCTCGGCATGGGTGGTATGGCTTCCTGCAGAGCAGACTGTACAACTCCAGCACTTTTCACGTCCTGTGGAGAAACAACCTCGTGGGCTTTACTGCGCATCTAAATGGACTGAGAAAACTCTCCAGCTTCTCTACTCTGGTGGTGTATTCACTTCAGTTTGCCTTTTAACCTTGAGGTTAAAAGCACCTCAATGAATATGGAAAACAAGGTCTTGTATCCTGGGAAAATGGACCAAGTGAGGGTCTTGCAGTGGTTGCCCCTCCACTTGCTCTTGGGGCCTGCCCCAGGCAAACAAGCCCAACAGTCATGCTTTGAGGGCAGGAACCACCACCCGCTCAGCACGTCCTGTGCCTTCACCGATCTATAAAACTAAATCATCATCCTCAACCTTGATTTCACCACCTCCTCTCACATATTTTAGGACTGCCAGTCTGCCTCATGCATCGGTCAGCACCCTCTACTGCTGTCACAGCCTTGATCCATTTTGGCTGAAATCCTCCTCCAGGCATCTGTCTCTTCTTGACTTGTCTGTTCTATTCCATCCCTTTTCTCTCCAAATCCCTCATTTTCCAGTTTTCTAAGCTTTAGCCTATAGCACTGCTGCTACTGTCCTCACATTTGCATGGTCTTAAACACATGCTTTTTACCTCAGATCTCTCTGTTCCCACCAGCAGCCGGATGACATTCCTCTACTGCAGGAGCTCTGCACTGTCAGAGCCAGGCTCAGTGCATAGCATCAGCTATGGGTCTTTCTCCCTGTCACCCTCATAGCTAGTTTTCTTCATCTTCCCTTATCAATCAGAAATGAAATAATCTACCTGCCAGTCCCTGTACACACCAGCTACTGGTGTTTACTCCACATGCTGCCCAGATATTTAGGCTGGAGCTTCCAACATGAAGGAGCACAGCGTTGGGAGCAGCTGTGAAGTGTGGAGGGAAGCCTGCACAAAGGAGGACTTTCTCATTGCTCTGGCGCTGCTAGATTGCATTGCCTGGGCTCATCCCATCTCAGGACAAACTGGAAAACCATTGCAAATACCACAGCATAAGTTCAGTCCCCTTGGGTGGAACCAGTCATTGCTTACCTTCAGCTCCCCATCCTTGTCTAAGAAGAGACGCTTTTGCTCAATGGCATATGCCGAAGAAAACTGTAGAGGGGGGGAGAAAAACCCAAACAACAAACAGTGTCAGATCCCAGATAATTTCCTCTGAATTTCCAGAGTCAAATCTTTTCTGCCCCCACTCCTAACACAGTCCTGTGGGGCCAGGTCAGAGACTGGTACCAGCCTCTGCATTGCTACAGCACGGGTAGGGCTTTAGGATGCGGACCCAGAGGCAGAGGAGTCCACCGTGGGGAGGTGGAAGTGAGCAGGAGCTGGGAGAGACTGCAAATGCTGGATTTGTTTAGAAAGGGACCAGGTCAGAAGGGTAGAAAAAAATAATGTATCCTCTAGAGAGTGAGCAGTGTGGTTTTGCAATCTCAGATCTGACGGGGATCCAGATTTAAAATGGGAGGGAAAAAAAGCTGTTATTAAACAACCTCCTGTTAACCCCTGAAGGTCAGGGTCACTAAATACAGTTGAAGCCAAGTTTCCAAAAATTTTCTACAGTAATTCACTTGAATAATGAGCATATCCACAGCTGTATTAGCTGGGAAAAAGATTAGAAACCTTGCTGCACTGGGGCACAGGCTAACCCCATGGCAGAGAAGCAGTGTCCTCCACCAGTTTGCCTTCCAGGGCTTCTCAGGCAGAAGCATCGGGCGGTATTTGCCCCATGGTCCGGTGCAGGAGAGCCACCTCACTCCCCCTGCCCTTTGCTGACTGGAGAGGCCCCCACCATCACTGGAGTGAAGGAACTTACCCTTAGGTGACTGTGCAGAACAGACAGGCAGAGCAGCCACAGACCCCAGAGGAACACCATATTTCTGGAACAGAAGGACCAGCCGAGAGAGAAGTTATTTCCAGCTGCCTGGCAGCAGCAAACTGAGCCTATTCAGGTCTACAGGGAGAAAATTATCAACCTGGCCAAACAGGTTGGCGCAGGAGCTTGCAGAAAGCAATAGGGAGATGAACAATGCTGCAAAGAAACAACACAGGACTCCTGGGTCCAATGCCAAGGCAGCAAAATCAGAAAGGAACAGGGACCCGCACCGGAGCAGAGCTGTAACCGCAGCCAGGCTCCTACATGACGCTCTCTTGCTTGGATCCTGCATTTCTGACCCCATTGCCCTTATTTCTCTGGATTGCAAATGGTATTTTCCTAATCAGTCCTGCACACACTGTGCCTCTGGAAGAAGACAAGAGCCTCTGCTCCTTTCCCATGCAAACCACTGAGGTAGAAGCACAGCATCCCCAGCTGTGCCGCGGGCTCTTGGGAGAAGGGATACTAACCTGCCTCAGAGGGGTTGCAGGCACTCAGCAAGTGCTGTCTGGGAGGGACTTTGCAGGTAGAAAATGCAATACCAGAGCAGTTTCTCAGCAATATGTCCTGGAATAGAGTCCTCCCCTTCCCAGCACTCGCCTTCCCCCTTTGCTGGCAAACCCAGCCTCTCCCACCCCCGCATTCCGATTCCTGTATGGGACAGTGGGAGCAGGGCTTCCAGGGCCATGGATAAAACCCCACCCATACCCTGGCCACCGCTTCACACAGCCACTTTTCCCTTTTAAACAGAAATAACATATCTTCTTCTTAGCATAAAGCCTCCATGCCAAAGCCCGGCCCTCAGCACAGCTGCCATACACTTAATTCCTGGGGCTGCTTTCCACTCTCCAAGCAGTCCTTGCTTTCACCCGAAACTGCTGGGTTGTGACCCCAGTTGCCAAGTGGAAGAAGCAAAACTTGAGGCCATTTCATTCCCCCTCTTCCCTGACCCCAAATCCTGCAGCCACATATAACCCTGAATGTCCCTTTTCTCCCTGATGGTGCCCATCCTTTAACCCTCTGCCAAAATCACCCCCCTCTCCCGGAGAGGCACTATTGCTCGTTGGAGGAGCCCCCATTTACTGTCAAATCCTTGTTCATTTGCCTCTTACCTGAGGTTGTTCATGTCCACATTGGAGCTGGCACCTGCTTTAGCCCGGCCGATAGCTCTGCGCGGGGCAAACACAGTCTCTTGTCCAGCCCACTTCCCCTACCCGCCGGCAGCGACCTTCGGCACCACCCTGTTTGAGAATTTGGCAGGCAAATATTGACCTACAGCATCCGGTTAAACATTTGTTTGGGGGATAAGAGTGAATTTGTGCTGCATTTGGAGATGGGGAGACACTTTGGGCTGCTGTACCCTCAAGACAATATTAACACCGAGTTTACCAGCTCCAAAACTCCCATCAGCAGAAGTGACACGCAAAGTCAGTTGTCCCTAGTAGTGGCTCTGCTTTCCGTATACTCCCTGTGCTGGGAATGTGCTCTTTTATTCATAATCTTTAGTGAAAACGTAGGGCTTGGTATTTATTGCCACAGGGTGCTCTGGTTTTGGAATTTTCTTTGCAGAAACCCCCAGATATTTACTCCCTGTATCCCAGCTGCTTCTGCTGCAGCAAGCACAAGGCACTGGTTTTAACAGATGGCTGCTGCCCAAGGCCCCGTGGCCACATACCCGAGCAAGAGGCGGCAATGCTCAGGCTGGACTGAGCCAAGAGCAGCTGGTACCTCCCCTGGGGCACAGCACACACCAGAGCTCTGCTGAGGGAGTTGGCCCCGGTGCCGGGCTCCACGGCACGCACGCACTGCTGTGGCATGGAGGAAGAGTCTCGGGGATGGGCAGAACTCCAGCAGTCCTGTCCTGTGCGGGTTTTGTGCCGTATACAGAAGTGATGGTGATCCTTCTCGGCTCTGTCCATGTCCTCAGCGCGAGAGGAGTCACTAAGGAGCAGTGGGGAACACTAACGGGACTGCAGCGCTTGCAGTCATCCATTCCTCACAGCAGCTCTTGGTTCCCAAATTCACCCCAGACACTGGGAAGGAGTGGAAAGGAGACAGGTCTGAGCTCTGCAACCAGAAACTACTTTGGGACACGCTGCTGCAACACGGGGAGCTACTTCCCCTTGGAAAGGAGATCCAAGTCCCTGTGCAGCAGAGTCCTACCTTACATCCAGGGCATCTTCACAGCATCCCTCCTCTGGCTCACCCAGGAACACAAGAGGTGCCTGAATGCAGAGCTTTAGCTTTGGCTGCGAGAGCAGGGGAGCTGCAGCCAGCACACCCAGCCCTGTACCGCACCGCACGTGGACCCCTCCAGCACAGAGCTTCCCCACACACCCATCTGTGCATCTCTTTCAAAGAGTTTATTAGAAGTAAATATTTACATCTATTGCAAATGGTTAATAGGCAACAAGGGACTGAGAGCTCCCCTTGGGTAGGGAAGGATAGCAAGGGCCAGCTGCTCACCTCCCCACCCTACCTGGAAGCGAAGGGCAGCTTTCCCAACTGCAGGTGGCTCAGGCAAACCGGCGGCTGGATGAAAGCCCTTTCCCTTCCCAGGACAACCCACGGCACGCACCTCCTCTGCCCAAGATAAGAGCTTCCCGCTCCCCTGATACTGGCTCTGACTAGGCTGAAGGATGGATGGGAAAAGGGCTGCAATAGAAGTGAGGCAACTGCTCCTACTGTGGGGTCAAAGAGCACTCTCCTTGCCTTTGGGGTGGGAACAGACGGTGCTGTCCCAAAGGGAAGGTCAGAAGGAGACCATGCTGGATCATGCCTCCTGGCTCTCACCCTGCAAGGGCAGGAGGGGACAAAACTGAGCACCTTTTTGCTGTCCTGTCTTCCCCAGGCATCTGACCAGCACAAAGGAGAGGATTTCTTGAGAAACGCCGCCAGTGCGTGGCACACAGGACACTCCTCACCTCTTAGATAATCAGAGGATGCAGTGCTGCTGGGGCAGGAACCGACAAGAGTCCATCCCTACCCTACTGCTCCAGAAGCCAAAATCCTCATGGAAGCATCTAGTTCTGGCCTCCCTAGAGGGTCGCGTTCCCATCCCAAACTGTCCCTCTGCAGCAGCCCATTCTTAAATGAACTGGCAGAGCAGATGGAGTTTGTGCCTTGGCTGACTTCCATTCCAGACTGTGCCCTGGAGCCTGTAAGGCAGCAGAAGTGCTCTAGTTAACCTCTCCTCCTCCCATACAGGCCCTAACTCAGCTGGCAGAACCTAAAGTTAATAAAGTACATCCTCTGGGCTTTGAACACAGACCACAGGAGGAGGAGATGCCTGGCACCACACAGCTCCGAAGGCGGCAGTTTCCAGGCCCAGCTTATGCTATCCTAATAAGACTGTTTAGTGGTTCAGGAGTGGAAGTGAAGGGCAAGTGCAGATGGCAGTAGCTATATTGTTGTGTTCTTGTCAAGGGGCACCCCTCACTCCTTAACTGAAGGAGGGAGGATACCTGTGGTCCATATTACTCTGGAGGGCAGCTCACAGTCCCCTGGGGATCAGGCACACATGGTACAGAAAGCTCCAGGCCTCTCTGCAGGGGTGACAGTGACCTACAACGCCCAGTATCTCTCCCAGCAGCAGTGGAGGTTTCTCAGTTATGGCTTTTTTCATTTTAAAGATACAGAAAGAGGTTAGAGATGCTTTACCGAGTGCTCACTAACAAGTACACCTCCCCCCCCACATCCTCTGTTCAGAAACATCTAACTCTCCCTCCTCCGTAAGCGATGCTGCCGACTTTCAGCTCTACCACCAGTGCTGTGGGACAGCCACAAGCTCCTGGGCCGGAGGTCACTACGCCAGGAGGCGTATGACGCCGTTGTCCGAGCCCAGCAGGAGATGGCATTTCGTGGGCAGCACCGCCAGGCTGGTCAGCGTACCCCGAAAATTCTCCGAGCTCAGCTTGGTCGTGCTGATGGGCAGGGCTGAGGACTCCAGCATGGAGTAGACGCCAATCTTGTTGGCCACAGTGCCAGTGACCACTTCGTTGCCATAGAGGTCAAACGCATGGATGGGTTCAGATGCAGATTTGTAGTGGCGCACAGGTTTCTGCTCCAGTTCCTTCCAGACAGTCAGGGAATGATCCGAAGAGGAGCTGATTAGCACATTGCCCTCTGCAGCCTGCAGGAGAGGAAAGGCCAGTGAACCAACATGCTGCTGCAGTAAAAACTCCCGCTCTCATCCTGCAAATGAGATTGGCAGGTAGCTGCCAATAATCCAACAGTCCCAGTGCAATCCCTTGGGACAGTCCCAGCCATTTCCAAGCAACTGATGGTACTGAGCAGCATTAACAAGGCATCTGGGTGGACACTGGAAGCTACAGGGCTCACTGGTAGCTGGCAACCTCCCCTAGCACTATCCTCCAAGAGACGGGCTGCGTCTCTTCTCAGTAACATCCTGATACTCAGCACAACTAATTTATCATCTGTTACTACTGCAGTGGGTAAAGAGGTTATCATGTGGTCTCCCTCTCCATCAAACCACCTGTCAAATTATTTTCCTTCTCGGGAAAAGGAATTGAGAGGCTCTGTCACAGTAGAAAACACTGCTGATGGTAGGAGAAGCCTGGAGCTGCTTATTAGCAGGGCTAGTGAAAGGGTAAACAACCCACACTGCTGAACTTTGCTTAACCTGCATTTGGGTCGAGGACACTGGAGCCCCAACGCTGCTCTCTGAGGGCGGGTAAATATGGACAAGAGTTACTCATTAGAGTGACGCTCTCCCAGGGGGGCTGAGAGCCCTGCGGAGAAAGCAACACATTCGCTTCTTCACAGGAGATGTGTCTCCTCCCTGCCCCTGCTGCAGACCTGCTTGGCAGGGACCGACACCTGGGAGAGCTGACCTCCGTTCAGCTTAGGCTGGACCAAGAACAGCCACCCACAGCATTAACCATGGGGCAGGAGAGCTTGAGCAGCCTCTTAGGGACACAGCAAGGGATGGAGCAACACCCAGAGGATGGAGCAGACAAGCCCTGCCAAGTAGCGCATGCCAGAAGGATGCTCCACGCAACCTCAGTGGATCAATGAGGCCCACAAAGCAGCCCCTCTCCCTGATCCCAGCCGGACCTCTCACCTTGATCTGCAGGATGTCTCCCTCATGGGCAGGCCAGCCCCGCATGATGAGTCCTGTCCTGGTGTCCAGCAGCACAATGAAACCAGAGGAGAAGCCAGCCATAACGCTGCGCCCGTTAGGACTGACAGCCAAGCAGCGGATGAGCCCAGCGCTCACCCCACTGGCCAGGCGAAACTCATGCTGCAAGAGAGAGAGTCCAGCTACTGCGGGTCCGAAGATCTAGGAGATCCAGCATTTAGGGGACAAGGCCCAGCTGGCTTTCACGGAGGCATCACAGCTGGCTTTGGGCCCGCCATGATCACATCATTAAGCACACGGATGGAGGAGGGTGGCTCACAGACACCAGACTCCCTACCTGTAGTCCTGGCTTCCTGTGATCGATGAACCGCAGCACAGAGTCTGCACTGGCCACAGAGATGCTGTGATAGGGAGGTGGCATGGTGGTCACAGCTGTGATGGGGACTTTGCTGTCTAATTCATCGAAAGTCCGGAGAAGTTTGCCTGTGAAAACATGACAGAGAGGTTACAGCAGTAGATGTACAGAGAAGGTACACAGCAAATCTCCAGTTCTGCACTGGTTTTTAACAGGAGCCATCAAAACTCAGTATGGCCCCTCTGTCTTTAAGGACTGGACCACTTCACTCCAGCCAGCCCTCACCCTTTCCCTTCTTACCTGTGAACTGGTCCCAGATGTGTACAGTCCCATCACAGCTCACCACGTGCTGCGATGCCTCCAGCTGGCTCACGTAGAAAACTGACTTCTTGTGCTCGGCGTACGTGAAGCGCGGTGGCACCTCACTGGTGCCATCCCCATAGTTGTACAATGGCCAAAGGCGGACGGTTTTGTCCTTGCTGCCACTAAGGAAGAAGTCCTCGCTGCTGAGTGGTGCCACGCACTTGATGGCCCCTGAATGCCCTGAGAAACTCTGCAGCTTGATCTGGTGGAAATGGAAGCGGGGGTCGTGTTGGCTCACCCCAATCTCATACTGCCAGTAGGCCAGCCAGTTCCCACACAGCATGTGGGTGCTGCGAGGAAGGTCATGCTTCAGGGCATTCTCCTCGCTGGATGAGCTGGGAATAAAGCCATCAGTGCCAGCACTGAGGCGAAGTAAGCCAAGACCCTCACGCTGTGTGTCCACAGGGACCTGGATGCGGTTCCCTACCAGCACGCTCCCAAAAGTACCAGAGTGACTGTCCTCATGGTGGCTAGCAAAGGGCTCAGTCCCTCGCGTATCTTGGTCTGAGCCCACCACGCTTGGTGTTTGTTCCAGGCCAATGACCTGCAGGCTCTTGGGGTTCACATTCTCCAGGTAGAGGCTGGCCAGCTTCTCAACCAGCGAGTGGTTGGGCACAACCACCCGGATAACGTCACCTGAAGAGAGAGAACATGGCTTCAAGGGAAAGGATCTTCCCATCGTCGCTGTCCCCCCAACAAAACAAGGGTCAGCACAGGGCTGTGAACACGTACCCCACGAGACAGCCACATGCTGCTCCCAGCCAAAGCAGCCTGAAGCCCAGTGGGCTCCCAACCCAACCAGCAGACCAAGCCACAGCGTAGAAGCTGTGAGTTTCCTCCAGCAGCCCTACGCCCTCTGACTTCTCCTGAGTTCAGGTCCAGCACGCATGCGCAGAGCACAGAGCGCTCTCACAAATCCTAGGAAATGGTGGCCAAGCCATACCTAGCAAGCAAGAGAAGGGGATGTAGGTGATGTAGGCCATCTCAGGGTTAAACACCTTCTGTAACTCCATCAGCACAGCTGGATCCAGGGCCAGCAGCTTCCCATCCGAAAGGGGCACCTCCATCACCGGCACCTCACAGCTGCTCAGTGACTCTGCCGTCAAGCCCTGGACAAGAGAAAACAGGAAGATACCCAAGATCAGATGCTCTCACCACATAGTTAATTACACAAACACAGCCTGGGCTGGACGCTGCTGACACCAGTACTGGTGTATACAGGTATGCCCACCACATTCTTGCAGCTGGGTACTGGGGGACAGCAGGAAGACGTCTCCAACATCACTGACCTGGTCTTGCAGCTCCTGCAGCAGTGAGAATGCCCCAAAGAAGTTTCTCACTGTGTCACTCAAATGCTGCTGCACCATCTCCTGCCCAATCCGCAGGCAGATCAAGGCAATTAGGCTGATTGTCTTAACACACAGGACAATACGGGCCTGGGCACCACTGGGGAAACTGAAGACGACATCCATTACCAGCTTGCCCTTCACATATCCCTTTTTCCCCTCCTCTGCTTCGTGCTTCCTGCCTTGTCTGTGTTATCAGAAGGTCTTGAGCAGCACAAGCTCTACATGCACGCTGTGTACCAGTGCAAGGAGGTGCACATCAGAGCAGGAGCAGCCCCACAACCCCAGGAGCATTAAGGCCCTCACAGAACCATTTCCAAATCCCCGATTCTGAGTTGTGCCGATCCCGGCTGAAGGCACGGCAGACTGCAGCGCTTACCCAACAGCCAGCGAAGTGAGGAAGCCCAGCACTGGGAGCAGCACCTCCTGGCTGATCTTGGGGAGAATGTCCATCAGCGTGGTGTCTGAGAGACACACGACAATCTTCTGAGTCAGCGTCACAGCAGCCAGGAGCCCTGCCTCCTTCCGACTGTTCAGCCGGCCACCACCGGACCCACCACTGGGTGCAACCTGCAAAAGGAGTCCCTTCAGTGCCAGGGCCACCATCTCCCCAGCAGGACACATCAAGGGTGACCCCAGGATCACCCGAGCTCAGCCTCAAAACCCAGCATGGTAGTGCTGGTGACAGTCCCTGGAAGAAGAACCTGAGCACTGAGTCTCAACAGCAACTCATGTCTTGCACTCAAGGGATAAGCCTGAAAACTGACGGACAGATGCCAGCACAACAGATGAGCCTGGAGAGAATGGGGCATGACATTCCCAAGCTTGCATGCATCCTCTGGAGGGCATCTCCCTGCAGGATGCTCTGACAGCTGGGAAACTTGGAGGGGAGAGAGACAACCCCAGACTGGCCCAGACCATCACCAGCTTGGACACCCCAGAGCATCGTTTGCCAGCACAGGAAGAGGAGAAACCGATTACATACACGCAACTTAAAGCAAGAATCAATGTCTTCATCCCATGCCATGTTGAGCCCGGATGCATAGACTGCAGAGGAACAGTCCTTGCATGAAATATCCAAGCACAGATTATGGGCAAACCTGCTGCTGACTTCTAGAAATCCAGCTGCTAATAATTTCATGAGGCAGAAGAGCACATCCTTTTTTGCTGACAACGTACCAATGCTGGTTACTGCAATGCCAAATAGTTAACGACATCAGCAGCAACACTAAAAGATTTCTTTCTAGACTGTCCTAACTCCTAGACAAATCAAACACCCAAGAAAAGAGAGCCAATAAGAAAAACCACAAACAATTCCCAGTTTCCGCTATATTTCTTGTACACCTGCCATCTTCCAGCTCATCACAGAAGCTCTTCCTCTCACAAAATATCCACTCTGCCAAATCCTGCAAGAAGGATTGACTTTATCCTATTTGTGACCCGCAAGCTTCATCGCTTTAATATCAGGTTGCCAAACGCTGTTCACGGGGGTATTAATCCCCCCAGCACCCCAAGCATTAAGTTTAGTAAAGCAAAGCAGAACAGCTGGAGCTATGATTGCAACTGGGTGGAGAATGATTTTGCTGAAAAATGGGATTTTCTCCCCTGAAAAATCTCCCCTTCAACACTGGAAAAACTGACAATGCCTTTTTGTTTTCTTTAAATGAACAGCTGTGGCCTCTTTTCCTCTACGTTTAAATTATCAAAAAGCTATTGAAGTTTTCCATTTAAACAAGAATCCATAACCGAAGTGTTTATAACCACTAAGAAGGGAGCAATATGAAAAATAAGCCTGTTTAAAACATTCAAGAGCATTCTTTTTGATGAAAGATTAGTTTTTCAACCAGCTGCATTACACACATTTTCTTCTTGCTATTCAGCTATGAATTTCAAGCTGAAAAGTTTGTAAGTCTTGCCAGTATTTTTAATACAGCTGAAAAACCTCCCTTAGCCTCTCCCCAGCTCATCCCCTATCTACCCATACAGACCTCTAAAACCACTTGCTCCAGCAATCCCACAGCATCCCAAGCTGCTCCGCCTGCCCATCATCACAATCCCACCCTTGTGCCAGCTCTGTTTTGGCACACTCGCCCAGCAAAGCAAAAGAAAACCTTTTTCTCTGGCTTCACACGTGCCAGCAACGGGTCTGACAGGGAAAACCCCCCGGCTGAAATGGGGAAGGAGGGGCTGCAGCAGCCCGATGCAGGTCCACAGTGGCCGAGGCTTGCTAAAGAGCAAAGCTCACGTACGCAGCCACACGCTTCGCTGGAAGCGGTCCAGAGCTGATGGCAGAGGGTAAAAGTGCCTCTTCTGGCTGCATCACCACAGCCCTTCTCGGCCAACGCAGCCAGAGCTGCTCAGCCCACACTGGCTGAGATGGAGCTCAACCAAGCGCAAATTTTTATGCAGGAGGCTCCTGGTGAGGCTGGACTATTTTCTGTGCATCCTCCTTTTGTGCCCGGGCACAGCTCTCACCCCAACACACGTAAGAAGAGGAGAAAAGGCAATACTAACCAGGTAGCTGATGTAGGGCAGGTACTGGTAGGTGAGGACAGGCTCTCCGTACAGGTACGCCACATGCACAAGACAGGCCAGCACTGGCTTGGACACCTGATCTCCCAGCACTGGCCGTTTTTGGTAGATATTTCCTGTACTCAGGGGACTGTTCTCATCGTTGCTTGGTACAAACTGCTGCCTGGTAGGGCCTGCCCAGAGACAACATCATGAGCTGAAGCAGCAGGCTACACCCAAGCCACCAGGCACCCAGCAGACTGTTTTGGGGCACAGCCCACCCCGGGACCCTGGGGTCCGAGGAGCAGACATTACCGACGTAGCAGGACGTGAGCAGACGGAGCAGGTTCCTGGCAATGAAGCGGGACGTGACAGTAGGACCCAGCTTGGCTGAGAGCCACCTCACCATCTTACAGGCTGTGTCTGCAAAACAAAAACAGTTGCAAGGACAGAGCCCAGCACAGTGCAGATTAGCTATCACCCGGCTGCTGCCCAGACCCTGCCTGCCCTGCAGGCAGCTTCCCAGGTCTCAGATCCACACACTTCAGTGGAGTCCTGGCCTTTTACCCGGATCTCATCGGTGTCCCGAAGCTGGGACCATAGACACCACCCAAATCTGCACCCACTTCTTCCCATGCTCTCCCCTTCTCCCACTCACTGCTTTACTGGGTGTTTGCCATGCTCGGCAGAAAGGGTCACGGCTAGCAGGGTCTTACCCAGGAGTATTGTCTGCTCTTTGTCATCAGAGTGATCCGGGAGCTCCTCTCCCTCTCCATCCTCTGGCTCGCTGCTGTCATCAGCCAGGGTGACATCCACAGAGGCACCAGCATCCACAGCCACCGTCAGCTCTGCATCAACCGTGGCATCATCATGCTCCTCTTCATCATGCCCCTCTTCCTCCTCCTCAGAGTCCTCGCTCTGTTTCAGGTCCTGGCTGCTGTCCATCGACTTCAAGCTGCTCTTGTCCTTCTGGGAATCTCCGTCTGCAGGTCTGTCCTCTCCCAGGGACACCTCGCTGGCACTGCTCTTGTCACTCAGCCGCCCAAGGCTGAGCGATTCCTGCTCCTGAGGCTGCAGGGACTCCCCGACATAGAGGCCGCTCTGGAAGTCCTCGCTCTCAGGCATGTAGGCTTGGTCATGGAAGCTGACACCAGAGGTGTAGTCGAGGAGGTCGAGGGCAGCAGGGTGCTCCACATCCATTTTGATCTCCTCCCCAAACACACACGACACCGGGCTTTCTCCTCCACTTTCATCATCTTCAGCCGTGCCAAGGAGTGATTTGCTCTCCTCCCGCGAGCTCTCAATGCCAACGAGTATCTGCAGAATGTGCGGCAGCAGGTTCAGGAGGAAGGACTGCAGCCCCAGGCGCACTATCAGCTGGGCAACAAAGCAGTCTGTGTAGAGGTAGAACCTGCCGTGGCGGTAGCAGGGGGTCTCATATGCTCCAATCAATGGCTTGAGCAAGTATTTATTAGCATTCTTCGGACCTAGGGATTTAGCTATAGGTTCAAAGAGATACCACGCTGCGTAGACAGCGGTATTCTCCTCGGACATCAGAGATAATATGAAGGGCAGAAGAATCTCCAAGCCTTCAGGAGTGATTTCAGAAAGGATCCCCTCCAGCTGCTGCCACAGCTGGAAAACAAGTTCCCGGCCCTGACCTTCATCTTCTATCTTCTTTGCCTGATAGGTGAAAATAAATTTGTGCAGGGCTGGGAAGTATGTGGGGAAGGGGACAATAGAGCTGAAGGGACTGAGGAGCTGCGTGGGACAGGGTGGGGGGAGGCCCTGGGAGATGGGTTTGTATTCAAACAACTGCACTGCGCCCTTGCCCGACCTGGTCTTCAGAAGCTTCTCCACTGGCACGCTCAGCTGCAGCAGGACATGCAGCACATGCTGGAGTGGGGCTGGGATCTCCTTGGGATGGTAGCGACACAGATTACGCACCATCAGGAACCGCTCCAACAGGGATGCGTCAGGCTTTGAAGGACGAATCCTTGGTGCAAATATAATCTCAGCTACCAGAATGCCCAAAGCTTGCATGTCCCTCTGGAAGAGGTCCGAGAGACCCAGGGGCAGCTCTTCCCACGGCTGCTCCATTAGCTGCATCTCACTGCTTAAGCCTTTAGCCAAGAAATTGTCCAGTTTCTCCAGTTCTTCCAGGGCCTGGAGTGGATTGAAGCCTTCAGGAAGAGTGATCTTCATGTCAATCTGATCCACAGCACCTGCCTTGCTCCGACGGAGAGGTCGAACACCTGAGGTTTTGCCTTCGGCAGCATAAGCAGGGAGGGTGGAGGGCTGTGCTGAAGGCACAGTGGCGCAGGGCTGATCAGCAGTTCTACTCGTAGCAGAAATCGAATCCAGGGCTTCCGTGCCTTGCTCTAAATCATCCTCACCAGCGATGGGTTTCTCCCCAGACCACGTGGCTTCACTAGGAGTAGCCTCCAGGACCAGCCCATTAACTGCATCCGTCACCTGGCCTTGGATATCCTCCAAAAACACAGTCTCCCTGATGTTCTGGAGAAGAGGCCGGGCAATGGCTGGAGCTTCAGCAGGTGTGTAGGCAGGTCCCACCATGCGCCTGGGATGCGGCTGGTCGAAGAGCTGCACAACCCCATAAGTCGTCAGATGCGTGTGGTTGTCTACTAGATGGAGGCAGACGTTCTTTTCCTTGACAGCATCCTTCCCAAGTAGCTTGTACCCAAAAGTGAGATCAATCCAGTGGTGGAGGTCCTGAGAAACTTCCCGGCTCTCAAGCAGCATGCGGTGGACTTCAATGAACTCCTCGTAGGAGCTACACCAAGATGGCACGTCCAGGTCAGGCATGTCCGGATGGATGGATCGGAAGATGGAGGGGTCCGTATAAAACTCTGGGATGCACTCATCTGGGGTCCAGCTCTGCATGCGCTCCATGCTGGCTGGATACTCGTTGGGCTCCCACTGGGACCTCACGTGGCAGCACAGCACTGCCTTGGGTGTCCTCCGAGCCGTGTACACGTAGTAGGTGATATCCGAAAGGACGTCGGAGATGTGATGGGGGACATGGAGCTGCTCCCCACTTGATCCACCAGCAACAAATGCCTGCTTGGTCATCTCATAGGTGAAGTCCAGCTGCTTGTCTCCCTTGTTGAGTCGGAACTTGGATTTCCTTAGGTCCCTGAACTTGCCGTTTTTGGTAGTGAAGTCCACCACCCATGGAAGAACTGGGTGATAATTGGGGTCTCCCATTCTCCTCCCAGCCAAACTGTTTAGTCGCATAAGGTAGTCAAAGTTGCTGACCTGCCCATGTACCCACTGTAACACCAGGTCTCGGAGGTCCTTCTGGCAGGCGGTGCACCTCGCCTCCTGCCCTCGCACGCCAGCGCCGCTTTGCTCGCTCATTCGTTCCAGACCAGCCTCCAGATTCACTTCCTCCTTCGGTCCCTCGTACTCTCTGAAGTTCACACGGAGCCGGCTGCACAGCTTCTCATCCACAGCCACATCCCGAAGGGAAAAGGCGCCACAAGCCAGACCTGCCTGGTGACAAGCCCTCATGGCCTGCAGCACGTGGAAGAGGAGGAAGAGGATTTTGGCGTGGCTGTTGGTCAGCTTGGCTGGGCTGAAAGTCACGATGTCATGCAAACAGTACTGCACATAAGGGTAGATGATGTACAGCATGTTGGCCGACTCCAGCAGAGCTTCTGCCTGCAGCACGTTGGGGCAGGAGGGCACCCCCTTGGCGGCCGCCACGCTCTCCTTGGCGGGGGAAGCACCGGACGCGCTCTTGCCCACCTGAAGGACGGGGCAGCCGTAAGCCTTCTGCAGGGCGGCCCGTAGCACATCCAGGGCCGGCATGGTGGGCGGCGCGTCAGCGTGCCGGTACGGCCGCACGTAGAGGCAGTGAGCCCGGCGCCACAGGTTTCGGTAATTCTGAGAGGCAACGCTCTGCATGAAGCTGTGCAGGTTCTCCGGGCTGCCGTTACGCTGGTCGGAGGTGGGGGGCTGCACCCGCAGGGGGTAGGCTAGCTGCTCCTTCCGCAGCCCGTGGATTTCCACCCGGGTCCAGCCCGCAGGCAACTTCTGCACGGAGTGCTGCAGGAACGTCCTCACCTCCACGTCGCTCAGCCCCTCCGGCCGCGGGCACAAGCTGGGCAGCACCCGGCGCTCTTTGAGGCTCACCAGCCATTTCACCGGGACGAAGGCGGTAACGTGGGTCCTCTCAGCAGCGGCGGCCAGCTGCCGGCGGTCGATGTTCAGGTCCTTCTCCACGCTCTGGAGGAAACCGTCCATATTGGCTTCTGCTGGAAGAAAGGTGGCCCAGAGAGGCTGTGAGCGAGCGGACGAGCGTGGCACCGTCCCTGCCCTCCCCACCGGAGCCCCGGCTCCCCCGCCGAGCAGGCGCCATGCAGCCAGTCTCACTTCCCCATTGCCACTCAGGTGAACAAAAAGCTGGTTTTAGGAGCTTGGTCAAAAGATGTTGCACTGGGGAGGGGAGGAGTTGAGAAGGGATCAGCCCTGGCTGGTGGGGACAAGATGGGACCTCCACAGGCAGGGAGGGGGACACAGTGGGACCTCTGCAGCCCCAGGGCCAGGGAGGGGGATGCGATGGGACCTCTAGGGGGACATGATGGGACCAGTGGGGGGACATGACGGGACCTGCACAGCCTGAGTGCTGGGAAAGGGGACACAATGGGACATCTGCGGGTCCAGGGCCGGTGGGAAGGACACAATGGCACCTCCACAACCAGGGAGGGGGGAGATGATGGCACCTCTGCAGGTGGTGGGGGGACACGATGGGGCTTCCACAGCTCCAGGGCCAGGGAGGGGGACAAGATGGGACATCTGCAGGTGGTGGGGACACACAACAGGACCTCTGCAGCACCAGGGCTGAGGAGGGGGGACACGATGGCACCTACGCTAGCCCCAGGGCTGGCAGGGGCCACACAACGGGACCTCCACAGCCCCAGGACCAGGGAGGGGGACATGGTGGGACACCTGCAGCCCCAGGGCTGGTGCGGGGGGGACATGATGGGACCTCCCCAGCCTCGGTGCTGGAGGAGGTGACACGACGGGACCTCTACAATCCCAGGGCCGGGGGGGGGGGGGGGACACGATGGCACCTCCACAACCCCCGGGAAGTGACACTAGAGGACACCCATCAGCAAGAAACACATCCCTAGCACC